>NC_052626.1:75656375-75959406 GCF_016161935.1 Mauremys reevesii
AATGTTTTAAAGAGATACTATACACAAACAACTACTGTTGGGAAGACAGGGAGGGGAGGAATATGTTACCGGGGTCACTAGTTACACTTTTAAAATTACTAAAAGCAAAGGGGATTTTAAAAATCCGATTTTCTTTTCACCATTACCTGCTTAAGATTTACTTGTTTAGCATTTTAAATATCTGGGAGTGTGAAAGTAGCCTGTTTGGTTTCACTTTAGCTGCTAGTCAGTTTCACTTTTTTGAACTGGCATAAAGTTTTTATTTTGGGGGTTCAACAATACTGGAGGGGAATGTTTCAATTTTCAAATGAGTCAATTCCATTTAAATGTGAACAAAATATTGCAAAAACATTTCCATCCATAACATAGGACATTAGGAAAACATAACTTTGGGGGCTAAAAGTAATCAACTGCATCCCTGGGAAGTGATGTTTTGGCTTTCACATATCATACTTCAACCTCTGACCTGCTCCTTTGCCAAAGAATTCAACAGGAATTGTGCCATAAACTTCACTGGCAGCAGCATCAGGTCTCTACATCTAGTATATGCAGCAAAATAATTCCACATGCAAACTAATCATCTGCTCATAAAACTTAATGCTCAGCTGAACTTATTTTCCTTTTCAAAATATAAGAGAGTTCCTATATTTACCTTTTCATGCACTTTTAACTGATAAATGCCCCCCCTGACATTGCCCGTGTGAAATCAGAGCAAGTCAATCCCCCATGGTTTGTGATGGGAGAAAACATTACATCTCACTTCTACCAACTATGAATAGCTACTTCTTGTGCTTGTGCCAGCCACATGTTATATGTGACTGTCCAACAGATATAAAAACTTTATTATCTTTCACCAGAATGTTGTTTTCCTAAATCTCCCAAATCATATACATAATCCTCATTGCTTCAGAATCAACCTCAATCTTTTCAGAAACTGAGATTATCAAATGCAGAAAAAACATTGTTTTTTATTTATATTTTCAAAATATATCTTTCTTTCCTTTTTGCTGGTTGTTCCTCCCTTTTTACGGTGTAGGCCCCAAAAACACATTGGTAAACACACATATGTATATATATATGTATGCAAGTGCACACACACAATGAAAATTCAATGAAAATCTTCCCTCAGCTACCTAAACCGTGCAATTTATATCTGTGTAGATATAGGGGTTGCTGTACCACACTGAGACTTAATGGAAAAGATTCAGGTTCTTATAGGTACCATACAGCATATACCTATTCATACTTCCTTTTGACAAAGCCAATGTCCCACAAGCATATTCAGAGGCTGTCATTAGCCAGTTATGTTAATTATCATCCTATTTGCACACCTAATGCTCATAAAAGCTTCAGTATGCACCCCCTGTGAGAGGATCTGAATCTGGGTTTTATTTATTATATTATTTACATTTCCTAATATTAAAGATACATGAAAATGGAGAATTACATTTTGAACACCCTCCTCCCCCAGCTCACAGACACTCTCTTTATTTGTATTAGAGCAGACACAGGTACAACACTCTATTGGCTCTTATCATCTCCTCACACATCTAGAGATGAACAGCTTCCCCACACTGCTTTTTCCCCCTGCATTCCCCCATCTCCCCAGTCAGATATTTTGTGCATTTTAGGTCATAATTCAGCAAAGTACGTAAGCATGTGCCTAACTTTAAGCATGTAAGTTGACCCATTGATTTCAATGAGATTATTCGTGTGTTTAAAGTTAGCTACATGCTAACTTGGTAAATCTGCCTTGCTATGGAACAGAGTTATAATGAACTGGGATCAAGTGAAAGGGTTTTTAATGAACCATAATCAAAGTACCAAATTATTTCACATCGCAACATGCACATTGCAATTCTGAGTATATTCACGTGCCTCTTATACGATGAAATTCAGCTTTTGCAGAGGCCATGTTCAAGGTTTATCCATCATATAAGTCCTACTTAAACCCTCAAAATTGTGTAAAAGTGGATCTTAAGTGACGCCAAGGCCTTGTGCTGGCCTTCTGCACCTTGCACATCTAGTGGTGAATTTCACCCACTGTGATGTTGTTCTGTAAAGAAGACTTTGTTATAAGAAAGTTCCATTGTGTTTACAGTTGGCAGCAGAGTCCCTGAATTTTGTTAAGTTTCTGTATACACAATAAAACTTGTTTTAAACAACCACTCAAGAAAACCAGCAATTATCAGTCACCTAGCTGTGAGTCTAACAGACAGGCAAATGATTACAGGAAAATGCATGAGGATACTAAAATGGTTGCTTAAAACAAAGCATTTAATATCTTAGATCTGCTTCTAACTGCAACTTTTACAGTACTACTAGACATTAATTTTCTATCTGGCACATTCTATCCTGTGTTTTACCAGTTGGCTCTTTTTATATCAATATATAATATAAATATTTATATTAAATTAAGTAATTTGATCATTTTAAGCTCAATGAACATTCCTTACGTTCCCATATTAAAAGTAGAGGCTTCGTAACAACTGGCATCAATGGACTAATCCATTCTAAATGTCATATGTGGGGGGTGGTAGGAGGGGTGATGAACACAGCCTTCCCCCTTTTAAACATATTTTATATTTCTACAAACTCCTAAAAGTAAGTAGCAGAGAACACTTTTTAAGGTGGCTTGCTTTGCTATATCAGAGGGCTCATGAGGACTTTGGAACATGGATCTGGATAAGGTCTCCTCAAGGTTGCAAATGTTCTGAAACTGTCTCCTGGCTGCTGCTCCAACAGTGTGAGCGGTTAGCACACTTAGGGCTGGCCCTCCAGCACTTCCTCCCCAAGAATAGTACTCCTGACTTATTTTTTTGTAAGGTGTCATGCACATTTCTGGTGCTGTATAATAAAGAGATAAATAACAATAATAGTAGTTGCTACCCCCATTATATAGGTAGGGTAACTGGGGCACAGGGATGTGGAGAAGTCAAACAGCTAGTGTGTGGTAGAATTGGGAATACAATCTGGGTTTGTTGATGCCAAGCTTCACGTTTGAATATACCATAAATATACAAGAAGCTGTGCTCTCTTGGCTGGGATTCGAAGGGAGCACCTCTTGTACCTTAAGCAAGGATCACATCCCTAGCCCAATGGCCAAATGCATTTAATACATAATGACAAGCACAACAGTGGGAGATTATAAATATAGGCTCCTTGCTCATGTGTAAGGGGAGGCAGCAACTCAAATCACTATAGGGGTCTCCACTATCTCTTGAAACTCAGTGCCAACATCCTACCCTACTGCCTATTCTGAGATATATACACAGGAACTGAGACATGTGCAGTTGACACACAACATACTGAATACACACATGCACTAGTGGCTAAGATTCTCCTCCAGTAGGTCAGCCCCTAATGCAAGCAACCACTGTAAAATAACCCATAAGATTTCCAGTACAATCTTGTTTAACCTTTACTTAAAGACAAGCCTCTACTAAGCAACCAAGATATGTTAATCTCTTGGGTAGGTAGCTAAGACAGTTTTCATTGTAAAAATAAAATGGTTGTTCAGACATTGTAACACTATTTCTTTAAAGTAAACACACCAGCATGGAGGCTTCTTTCACACTGGAGTCTTTTTTAAATTTTCCCTCCCAGAACAGTTTCACTCTAAATGGAAAGTGACTATAACCAGAACTATTGATGAGAGAGACAAACTTTCAAGCTTACCTGGAGCTCTTCTTCAGATCTGGGAGCTAGTTTCCCAGAAGAACTCTGTGTAGCTCGAAAGCGTGTCTCTCTCACTAACAGAAGTTGGTCCAATAAAATATATTACCTCATCCACCGTGTCTCCCTAATATCCTGGAACCAACATGGCTACAACAACACTGGATATAACCAGAACTGTCATTACATTGCCATTAAATTATGTAGGACTTTCACCACTTCACTAGCGCAGAGTTTCACTACGTCCAAATTCAGTAGAAATGGGTTTCAGCCTATTCTAAAAATATCACGTTACTAGCTAATTCATCACCTGGCAGTAATTTTAAATCCACTACCCAAATGGACTGTCATTCATAAACAACATTCAAAGCCTTAAAAAGAACAGAATACCTCAAGTGCTTCCTAGTTATGGTAGAAGAACCAAATGACTAGGGCATGTGGGTAGCTGCTCTATGCCACCACATCAGACAAGAAAAAAGGTCAACTTATTGCCTAAGTGACAGCTGCTATGGTTGACTTGATCAATTATCAGAGCACCATTTAATAATTAGGCCTCCCATGCATATAACCATTAATTTCCACAACTAAAATTCATAGTACAAACGCATCAACTCTTCAAAATGAGCTATAAATGGGAGAACAGGAAGGAGTTGTTCTAAGCTCATCTTATCTGGAAGACGTGTTCAATATGTCTTACAATCATGCAGGCTCCCATCATCTCAAAATATGTCACAACATTTATTTTTGCTTGCAAGGGGTCATTTGATGAGCTTGCCCAATTCCTCTCTACCTTCTACTTTCATGCAGCCTCCAGTTTCACCCATGATTATAAGTCCCATGTTCATGCGGAGGTTAGTTACAACTACCAGAAAAAAGTCTAACTTTTTAATGTGGCTGTCTACTGGCTGCCATAAAAAGTTCTACTGATCCTCTGCATTTCAGGGGAGCTAATATGTCATTCTTCAACACGTGAACCTGAGAGAAGTTTAATTTAGTTATTTCTTATTTTTATTTGCCCTTCACTGTGGCATCTGGGACAATAGCATAAATTAAACTCACACATTAATTTAAACTGCCCACAACAGACAACACAAAACATCCCCTTTCCTTTACCAGGACAAATGAGCATAGTAAATATCCCAGCATTGGTACCTAGTCAAAAAATACTTGATCATAAAGATATGTCTTGTACCACCCTGAAGGTCAGTACCATTGGACTATGGTGGAGCATCAAAACAAGTTGTTTCCATATCTGCAAGTACCACATCCAAAACACCTTGTATTTGGTCCTCAAGAGTGGGCACATTTATGGATTGTTAACAGAAGTGCTTCAGTTAAACTCAGCCATATCGGGAGAGAGGCGGTCCATACTCAAACCACACAGCCTCTTTCCTGGATTGTAAAATCTTACTGTTCCCAACCACTACAAGCACTCTGATCTTGTCATCACTGATGGGCCTTTAGAGAGCACAGTGATATGCATGGCATGAAAACTTAAGCAGAATGGGACAGAATACAATAGAATCTGCTGATGATAAAATGAAATGCTCCATTTCCACAGAAATGCCCGGTGTGACTCTGGGTTTTTTCCACAGAAATTAAATAGGGTTCTATAGAAACTACTCTAAAAATCTTATAGAATTTTACAGAGAATTAGGTCCTTTCTACAGAATTTTTAAGTCATCCTAAACAATTTAATAGAGATTGGATCTCTGCTATAGAATTTTATGTGCTAATTAAAAAATTCCATAGAAAGGTTATCATTGTTCATCAGATTCCATAGGACTTTCCCTCATAACTGTGTAATAGGTTAACTGCCCACGTGTAGCTCTCACTGAAGTAAATGGGAGTCACTCGAGCATCTGAGAAGAAAATTTGGCCCTGACTTCTGGTGCCACCCTACTGATGAACTTTATCTGCATCAGCTGCAAGTGATAGTTCTGGGCCTACACATTTATCTCACTGCAACACAATGAAAATTGGCATGACCATCTTCAGTGTGTCAGTTAAAGGCAACCCATTTTGTACTGTGTCTGTCTTCCTCCCACTAATAGTGTTATAACTGCTTTTGTCCTCCGTAGTTCGAGAAGGAGTACAGCTACCTATCACAGAAAGTCAAACCACGTGGAAGTGGTTTCTCCTCATTCAACTTGAAGAATTCCAGATCAGCTCAATAACTTTTATTACATAAATAAGCACAATATAAATATCTTTAATGTGCACAGAGCAACACAAAGGGAGGTTTTATGTTTCACATTCTGATTTGGGGCTACATACTGCCCTCCTTAAATTATGCCCAGATGCACAGCAATATTGTCCTCACTACCTTATTGTTGGCTGTGTTTGTGGGGCCTTACATTCAACTTGATGGGATTTCTCTGTTTGTCTGTCTATCTGTTATGCAATAATTTTTGAATGCCGTATCTGATAAATTCCAAAATTTCAGTGGACACTGTAGGCATCAATAGGCAGAACCTTATTGATTTGGGTTAAATTCGAAAAACCAGAAAGGGGAAATAGGGGGAACTCAATGCCCCTCGCGTCTGGTAAGCAACCCAGAAGCTTCAGATGGGTCTGTAATTATCTATAAATCAAAGAACAGGTTGATGGCAACCATTAACACCATGCCCCCATCTCAGCTGTGCCCATTGTCCCAATACGGTTTAAAGTATGTGGGAGTGAGAGGGGGCACAGAACTCCTGGCATAAGGGAGGCTCTTGGGGGAGGTTACAAGGAGTTCCTGAAGTAGAGGGGGCTGGAGGGTGGCACACAGGGAGCTTCTGGGGGAGAATGGAGGGATGCAAGGAGCCCCTGGTGTGTGCATGAACTCAGTCTACAGAAGCAACAAAGCATGTGACTCTCTAGTTAATGTGGAATGGGGGTGCAAGGGGGTAGTAAGAGTAGATCTATCTATCTAAAGCTATAGCTCTATTCACATACCACAGGCAGTATAATCAAACTGTATATTCAGTGAACTTATAAATAGACCTCTCCCTGTGCTGTAGTATACAGTAACTCAAACATCCTGCTGGGAATCAGTTAGATTGAAACTGACCATATTGTGCACTAGAATGTACTTATGTGACTTTAACAGAGATAGGCTCAACCCAAAACCTTATGTAAGAGCTTGCATCTTTAACCAATCTTTATAAATGGCCTCATCAGTACACCCTGAAGATTAGGCAAGAATTTGTGGATTTTGAACCCATCATGTTCAGGACAGATCAATTCTGGGGATTCATCTCAGGTCCATCTCTAGAATTAAAGCATATACACCATATCCCACTTCATGAATGCATCTGATTCAAACTCCATTTTAAACCATGCAGTATAACCAATCAGTGGTTCCATATGGGCTTAGTGATCACAGAAAATCATTTGGCTGGATTATTACAGACAAGCCTGTATATACATTCCATGTCTATAGAGAGAGAATTTTATATGAATTGAAACTCAAAATCATCAACACTACAGTTTACAAAAGGACTTTGAACTAACTAATCTAAACACATTGTTCTCTAAAAGCTCCCTTTCAATTCTCACTAGATGCCCTTGCACATGGAGTCCCACCTCACTCTTCATATGTCCCTATGTCATGATTTACCATATTATAATAATAGAACAGTGATGAAGTTAATTTGAGTGCCTGCTTTAAATCTTAAAAAGATGAGACCTCGCCATTGTAGCAGCATTTGGATACATGTGCACATGGCTACAATGCAGTGATCAGTGAAAGTAAGAGTTAATTTTCAACCAAAACTACTGGTTGAAAAAACCTTTGATAAACCCTGAACCCAATTTAATGGGAAGTTTTTCAGTGATAGGAATTAAATTATTGACGTATTTTAGGTTAAATGTATAGTACTAGCAAAATTTTAATATTACCCTTTAAATCTTTTTTCATGGGAAGGGAAGATTTGATGGGGATGCAGAAAAACACTAATCTGAGGCCTGTTTTTCCCTTCTCCCAAATACCAGTGGGGGGGGGGGGGGAAATAAAAGCATGAAGTGAATCTTAGGTAAAAAGATAAATTTTCATCTGAAGGATACAGTTTTCAGAAAGCACAGAAAAAACAGCTTTTTTTTTTTTGCTAGATACATATTAATATTGGAAACCAGAGAGAAGTTAATATAGGAAACCACAATAGAAACCTTGGCAACAATAGAAGAAAAACAAAATTTAAACCACATGTGTAGATATAATTCTGGATATTTTGATCCCAGTCCTATCTCTACTCCATCTAATATCCCATTATCATCAATACGAATTTTGACTGCAGGATTTGGTCTCTCATTTATTAAGTTCTAGAGGAGAACTTCATGCGAAGTCTTAGATTTATAATCATACTTTATAGAACTAATAATTTCCAGAAAATTCTTTATAATTAGGAATTTTTAAATTATTGAAGTAAGTTTCATCTTCATCATTTGCCTCATTTCAATATGAAATATCAACCTCCTGAAAACTTTCTTGTAGCATTAAACACAAATTAGCATCATGGATGGCCCCTCTAGAGGCTTTGAATTTATTTAAATAACTCAAAAACCATACACAATTTTGAAAAAACAGTTAAAGAAAATGAAACTGAAGGATGTATTCACCACCCCAAAAACTATTCATAAGTAATAAAAGAATAAGTCATGTTATGAACACGTGAGTTCTGGTTTCTATGTATGCTGGTCTTATTCTGTGAGACATTAAATTCAAGATGTAGCAAGTACAATATTTAATTGCAGTTTATAAATGTAACAAATTCAAATTTATGTTGTTGTTGCAGTTGGAAATTATAACCAAAGAAATTGAGGTTTTGTTCCTGTCATTTATCTTTATGTACTACTACTAGATTGTACAGATTCTTTCCATACCATCCATGCTACAGGTAACTTCCTACTCTTGTGCCCAGTAAAGCCAAATTGGATTATACTGATTATAGTATCACTAAAGTGGGCATAAGCATATAGACATAGATTTAAAAGGTATGAATAATTAAATTATTGCCCTTGCAAAAGTAGCTTTTCTTGTGTTCATTCCTCCTATTATTTTCTTTTGATTTATGCACACTTCCCACCCCCACCCCACAGGTAAGTATTTCAATTTATTTAATTAAATAAAATAATATAATCTACAATGCATCTTCCACTACATTTAAGTAACTGATCAATATTCTTTCAAAAGTTAGTTTTGTGTCGGCAACAGTAGCACCAATACTCTTGCTGGTACTGAATCTAATTCTAAGAGTCAAGAATAAATTCAAAATTGAGAAAGCTGTTCCCCCCTCACCTCCCTTCCCGCCACACATACATGCACGCACACACACACACACAAATGTTTTGCTGTATATATTTTAAAGTATTTTGATTCAGGCAAGTTATCTTTTTATTATTTTAAATCCCCTTTCCTTACTGCAAATGCTTAAAAACTCCAACCATACAAAGTTACCTGTGCAAAATAGTTGTCTACCTCCTGCTGTCAGTAATTTCCTTCTACGTCAAAACAAAATCAATATTTCTTATACAGTACACATTTCAGAACAAAACAGCGATGTACTAGTTAATATTCTATGGCCTATACATGAAAATATAGTTCCTGAACACATGATCAATATATGGCCATTAAAAATATTTAATTACTTCAAATGTTTTGGATGATGTTTATTCCAAATCAAAACACTTATTTAGTTTTTTGCTTTGCTAAATGAGTCTGTGTTAAACTTACAAGCAAGTTCTAAGTAGCCTTACATTTTCAGCCAGTTTAATGGTATATGAACTATATGCAAAGAGAACTGCTTTACTGTTCAAAGAGTTATAAGTAAGCTACACATGCAATATTTTTAAATGATATCTTAACTTTTTTTAAAGACAATTTGTTTTTTTAAATATTTTAAAAGTAATTAAAATAGCTGTTTTTAAAAAACCTTGGGGTCCATACAAACTCCTTAACATCTTTTTTTCTATAGCACTAGAATGCAACAATGCAAACTGAAGTTTTTTTTGTTAATTATTATGGAAAATATCTGGTCTGCACAAGGGTCATACTCCAATTGTAGCAAAAGCTTGAGCTCAGAGAGTTTGCCAACTTTCAAAAAATATTTTCTAAAGTCAAAAAATTAACTTTTTTAGAAAAAGAATATTTAGTAATATCAAAATAAAATTTTACTTCAGAAGAAAGTATTTGTGAATTATGATCAAACGTATTGCTAATTTTGCCTTGCATTAGAAATGTCAATAACAATTTTGATAAAAGGACCATTACAAAGTTTGTATATAAAAATATTAAGTAGGAAAACCTCTAATCCCTCAGACATTAATACATACATGTTACTATAAATTAAAGGACTCCATAGGATGGGAATAAACCACAAACTGACTTCTGTTAATTGTCTGTTTGCCCTGGTCAAAATGTTTTGTCATTATACAGATTGTAAGCTTTAATCCTACCAATTATCCCTCCTTGAAGACTGTGTCTGCCTATTATTTTAAAACAGTGTGCTTACTAAAGTACAAGTTCAAACTCATAAATACAAATAAGGAAATATACATTATGTCTGAAAGATCAGATTCCTGCGTTTTATTAAAAGAAGTTCTTTCTTGATCCAAATTTCTCTCTGTTTTCTTTTCTACTGAAAACATTAAAACATCAGCACTTAAGTAACTAAGTTTTAGATTCAGAAGATAGATCATCTTTGTTCCAGTTGCCAAAACATATTTCTGAATTTATTGAAAAAAGTTCTTTGGTTTCAAATCCTACAACTGATAAATAAAAAATGTAAAACATTTAAATCTTGCAAACACTGAGAAACAGTAGACAAATAAAACGGAATTCATTTCACCAAATTATCTTTTTACAGTATTTGCAACTCTCCTTTGTTTAAATTTTAATCTACTATTTTTGTCACCGTTATTTTAAAGAAATAGTGAAGGTTTATTCTTTAGCAAAATATAGGACAGTTAGTAAAGTAAATAAAACCCAGGAGCCCAATCCAGTTCCCACTGAAATCAAAGGAAGTTTCAATGGAAGCAGGATTGGGCCCCAGGAATTTAAAATTCACTTGTTTCATGTGTTTTATCTTATCATTTTATTAAAAGTTGGCCATGCCTACCTTTCAAAAGTATGCACTGATTTAATCCTTTTTTTATTAGCACTAAGAGAAAAGCCCAGCACAGGGAGAAAAATTTAAGCCAAGACTTTGGCTATTGGAAATAACATCACATCTTTGATTTTTCCCTCTGTTTACAAGAACATACAAAAACAAACAAAAAAACCCCAACTCTGTTCTAAACATGTTTCTCAAATCTCTGTTTCTATATCTACATGGGTTACCTGAGTGGGTCATACTTTCATAATTTAGCATCATATTGTGCAGTTCTTAACTTATCACAAGGTAGGGCCCATATGAAATTCTACTTAATATCTAAAATGTGGTTTTTATGGTTACACGCAAATAATATTTACACTGTATTATATGTTGTCAAACTGACTCAGAACATATATCTCATTACCTTTCCTTAATCTTCTGGCTAGCTCTGGTTCTCTCTCACCTGGAAGATAAAGCTGCTTTCAGAGTTAGATTTGCAAAGTATCATTTTCTGATTGCTAATCACTGATATGTATCCTTTTAAAAAGACAACTTTGTGCAATTTAGTTAGATGAAGATCCATGCTGGTTTTCCTTACGACTCCTTTCAGTTTTATAGAACTGATTAT
Source organism: Mauremys reevesii (assembly GCF_016161935.1). Taxonomy (NCBI): domain Eukaryota; kingdom Metazoa; phylum Chordata; order Testudines; family Geoemydidae; genus Mauremys; species Mauremys reevesii. Next base: position 75,667,755 of record NC_052626.1, read on the forward strand.
GCCAGATCAGAAACTTAAAAAAAAAAAAATGTCTGCCCTATACATTTATAAAAAAAACATTTGGATTGTCGAATTCAATAGCTAAATATTGTTTGATGAGTACTGCAATTTGAAAACTGCAATTTGATTTTTAACGTGCTTTTGATTTGTTGCCTTTAAAACACAGGTATCATGAGAAGAAACACTGCAGGCATTATCCACTGACAGTTCTTATGGGGCCCAATCCTGCAAACCTGTACTTCTACAAATAGTCCTTATTTATGCAAGTGTTTCCATTCACTTCCTTGAGATTACTCATATGAATAAGCACTACATTGGTGACTATGGGGTTTTGGCCAAAATAGCCATTAATAAATACTTTACTTCTTGCAGTAAAAAGCAGAAAGCCAACTAAGTTTTGATGTATAAATAAATTAGTTTTAATATGACAGAAGACCATGGGAAAATATTATATAGTACAGAGGATGTATATACTTCCTCTATTTGAAATGCAAGTATAGTATCATATGAAGTATCCCTGACTTCTGCTGATTGGGAAAATACAGGGCAGAAAAGGACCAGAACATACTATGGTCCCAATCCTGTAAAGGGGTTTGCCCATGCAGAGCTCTCAGCTGGGGATCAGGGTCTAGGCCACTAAAAAAGGGGCAGGGCTGAGAATTTTGGGACCAATCCTGCAAGCTCTCCACATAGAGGGTGATAGTGATGCAATTGCCATGGACAGTGATGTCAACGGGAGTTCCATGAACACAGGGTTTGCAGGATCAGGCCCTCTTTTGGTTCATAGTTACTAATATGTAGTTGTGCTGGGCTAGAAGCTGGACACAGATACATGGTGTCAGTTTTGATGACAATTTTCCAGTCTCTGTCTTCAATGCTGTTAAACTCTAGCAAAAATATTAAACTTGGTTTTAAATGTTTTACGCTGCGGATTTGGGCTGGCAGAAGAGAGTCTCATAGAAACAAAATCATATCTAATTTGGGGAAACTAGCAGAATCAATGAAAACTCCCCTGCCTTTCCACAAAAGAGGGTAAACCAAGGTAGGGAATAAAAAAAAATGCCAACTCTCCTTTCCTAATTCTTCAAATTGCTAAAATCAATTTGTGCATTTTGGAATGCACTGGGCAGGGAAGGGTTAATTCGGTTTTTTTGTTATGGAGAGGCTACACCAGCATCATTTGAAGTAAAAGTACTAGTTACGTGCCTGATCCTGTGAGATGCTGATCACCCTCGAATCTAAGTCAGCTGTGCGTGAGCGCAAGGTGTTCAGCACTGGGAGGCTACACCTTGTGTCATCATGTCATACTACTGCAACAGATAAGGGCCTGCTACTATTTCCACTCAGAATCACACTACTTCCAACCATAAGCAGTCACTCCAGACTGAAATCTTGGGTACATAAACAGGGGAATCTCAAGTAGGTGTAGAGAGGTCATTTTACCTCTGTATTTGGCACTAGTGCAACTGCTGCTGGAATACTGTGTCCAGTTCTGGTATCCGCAATTCAAGAATGGCATTGTTACATTTTGAGAGTTCAGAGAAGAGCCATACGAATGCTTCAAGGATTAGAAACATGCCAGTGATAGACTCAAAGAGCTCAATCTATTTAGCTTAATAGAGAGAAGGTTAAGGGGTGACTTGATTACAGACTGTAAGTACCTACATGGGGAACAAATATTTAATAATGGGCTCTTGAATCTAGCAGAGAAAGGTATAACACGATCCAATGGCTGGAAGCTGAAGTTAGACAAATTCGGACAGGAAATAAGAGGTACATTTTTAACAGTGACATTGAGAGTAATTAACCATTGGAACAATTTACCAGGGGTTGTTGTGGATTCTCCATTACTGACAATTTTGAAATCAAGATTGGATGTTTTTCTAAAATCTATGCTCTTAAAACAATGGTTTTCAACCTGTGGTCCACGGAGCCCTGGAGGTAATCAAACTATTTCTAAGATTTCCAAAGGCACCCATATCTCCATTCAAATTTTTTTAGGGATCTGCAAATAAAAAATGGTTGAAAAATACTGTTCTAAGAATTATTTTGGGGGAGTTCTATACAGGAAGTCAGACTAGATGGTCACAATGATCCTGTCTGGCCTTGGAATCTACGACAGTTCTATGAAATGTGGCCTACAAGATTTCAGCCCACATATAGAAGGACCTTCTTCTTTAAACAGAATCTGAAACTTATTTAAAATTTATTTAATAGGATTTACTATTTTTAACTTATAGAAATAAAAAATGCATTACTAATAAATAAAAGGTAGTGTTTTCAAGTGATTTTTAATGTCCCTGTAACTGCTAACAAAGCAAATTTTTTCAAGCTCAAATTCTGCAGCCCATTAATCATTAATGGAGACAGTTATTTAAATTAGAAATGGGTTTCTGTACATGGGAAGTTGCGGTTATTATCTACGAGCCCAATAAATCCTGTTTTAAAAGAGTCCGGCTTTACAGGTGTTACGATCTATAGAGTTGCTAATTTTACCCCATATTGCAAATTTTCATGGTAGAGCAAAATGTCTCACTACTTACCCAGATGAATTATCCTCATCTTTCAAAGTTCCTGGACACAAAGCGTTAAGTAATCATTTTTACCAAATGCCTTCTTATTCCCAAGTCCCCTTTCATAAGTTCATAATTTAACCAAGGCCTGTAGCCCATTGGTTAGAGCAGGCGGGAGAAAGAGTCAGAGGGTTTTTTGGGTTTTTTAATCCTAGCTCTGCCCTTATTCACTCACTGGGCAGATTTGGGCAAATCACATCCTTTCTCTATGCCTTAATGTCCCCGACTGTAAAATGTGTATAGTAACAGTTACCTGCCTGCACCATAGGGATAGTGTAAAGATGAGATAGTTAATATTTGTAAAGCATTTTGAAAAATGAAATCACCCAATGCCTGTTGTGATTACTAGTTTTAGGGCAGGTGCACTATTCACATTAAATGCAATGGATACTGAGCAGCTAAAAAACACCAATGCATGGCTTTACATATGTGCTCCTTGGACCTGATCATGTAAGTGATGCCCATGTGGCACTCCCACTGAAATCAGTAGCAATTCCCTGCACAGAGGATTGGGGACTAAATATTGTTTAACTTCATATTTGTGTAGTTTTACACTGAAGTGCAGTTCTGTTCAGAAAAGTGACGGTGTGGCTTCTTCTTATGCAATGTAGCTGAGCCCTATGTGTTGATTTATCTGTAAAGCTTTTGTTATATGATATATTGTACTAATCACCAGGAGAAAAAATAAGCATTTTAAAAGCAAAGATCTCCTTATTTTACTGTCAAACTCTGACCAAATCCTCCAGCTATTGTAAATGGGTATGGATTATTGAGTTCAATGGTGTTTTTCTCATTTACTTCAGCAGAGAATTTGGCCCACAGTATTTACACCTATTAGCCTCAGAGAGAGAGAGATGAAAGCAAGAGCTTGTGTCTACTTTGCCTTGTACAACATCAACAGCATCATCTTCTAAGTTCTGAGCACAGAGACTCTGTATTATCTCTGATATTATAAGTGGCAGAAGGATGAAGCTTGATTTTCAGATCTTGGGTTTGAGCATGGGGTGGTACAAGTATTTGAACAGTCATCTTCTGACTTGGAAAACTAAGAAAAGTTGAAGCAGGCATCACTGTGAGTGAAATTCACCTCTATACAGAGGGCCAACACACAAGAACTATGCATTGCTTCTGGCCCAGTGGACGGTGCATAGGTTTTTGGCCAACTCTCTGCACAAGGGTGAATTTCACTCTGAGGGACATTAACTCTATGGATTCCGGCAGTTGTTTTTACAGTTACTTTTCTGGCTATTACCACACTTCAAATATCTGTATCTTATTAAACTTTATTTTCAATATTTCTGTTTGTAGTTTTCAATTTTAACTTTTCTCTGAAAATAGCAAACACTCTAGTGTACCTATAGCAATGCATTGATTAGTGTTTTTCCCCTAGCATCACGATTTTTGGAAATGCAGGGTTTGTTTATTGTTGAAGACAGTTTTTCAAATTGTTTGCTTTATAGACTCCATCCTGACACCTGTGAATAAAAGGAAACTTAGCTGCTGAGTTACTGGTGGTTGTTTTGTAAAGAGAAGTCATATGAGTTGCAGTGGCCCGAGTCTTATGATATGATGCAAGTATGTGACCCTTTGCACCCATGCAGAGCCCCATTGATTTCAGCCAATGAAAGGCTTCTCCCACATTGCATTACAGTATTAGGCCCTTTTTCATCATAGTTACATTGGTGAAGAGCTCCTCCCCCTGTATTTTACTCCACCTATAGCCAGCCTGCCTTCCCATCTGATATACAGTTTTCTATCCTATGGAAAAACAAAATCCCTAGTATTTTAAACAGATTTAATAGTTGTGGGTTTTTTGAAAGAATACAAGTTAAGGTAAAAAAAATTTTTAACAATCCTCCTTATCCGTGTTATGTATCGTACCTTGGATTGTTAAAAAGGAAATACTTTTGAACAGCTTATTTGCTTTTCACCAGACATGCTGGGTATTTGTTTCTGCATTTTGCTCACTTTGAACTGTGAAACTAGACTGGTCAGCTTCTAGTTAGTTTCACTTGCCAGTTTTCAGCTATTAAGGAGCGCAAGGTTGTAGTGCTTGAGTTTCCAACACAGTGTGGAAATATTGACACTATTAAAAATCATGAAAACATTTCTATTAATATTCATTAAAAATGTAAAAACTAAATTTGACGCCTTTGTTGGTCAGTGTCCCTTTAAACATTTTGTTGTTGTTTAACTCAGGCATTTCATACATTTGATTCTTAAGCAGGAATCTCTTGATATCAATAGAGGCTACTTCTTAAACTTGATCTGGCCCCATGGATTTTGTAGTACATATTGGTAACTTTGCAAACTAACTTCAGATGATAGATCTAAGTTCCAAAAGGAACACAAATTTCTTCCTCTGCTGATAGAGGTAAACTCAGTGATGCTACTTTAGCTCAAAGGAAAGTTCTACAGGCTTGTAAGTGAATTTTCAAGTTCTTATATCAGCCAAGAGATTGAGGCTAGGAATAGCTTGTCTTCACTGTAATTTGAGGGTGGTGAGAAAGACCACATGGGCAAATTGTTCACCCAGGCACATCAGTGAACTCACTTAAGTGAATTAGGTTACTTAGGATTTACATCAGTGTAACTGAGAGCAGGATTTATGACCATCAGATTATCTCCTATTATGGTTTCGTTGACAGACAGGTCTTGTACTGTTTGGTTCAAACTTTCTATTAGGTTGTAAATGAAAAAATATTAATTGGGAGTAAAACCCTTTTGAATCAGTAGAAATTCTGCCACTTAAAAAAACAACTATCAAATGTACTGATAATACACCAGCTGTTACTATCCTATTGGTAACTAGCTCCCCAAGTAGTAGGCTCATTGGTTGATAGGTTGATAAGATTGATAAGCTTCTGGTCTACAAATTAGGGCAAGTCAATAAAATCTCCAAAACAAAGCCATACTGGTTACCTCTTTGCCAGGAAAGTTATTAACTGGAAGACTAAGTGGGGCAATCAACTGAAAAGTGACTATAGAAATGCCTCTTGCTAGTGCATATATCTGCTCCTTAGATGTCTTCTGAGTCACATTGACTTAATTTACCTAGTCATATTCTGCCCTTGACACACAATTCCTGCTGACGTCAATGAGAGTTCCCATCACATATCTCAGCCACTGTATGACTCTTGGGTTTTAATTCTGTCAGTACTGTGTATTCAATATATCAGCAGAAGGGAGAGTTCCATTCCACTCTTCCTTGTGCATGATGCAGCAGGTTGCAACTCTCTTCTGGTTCCAGATCTTTGATATCTGATGATGGGATGCAACAGAAAAAAACATAGCCAGATTTCAAATGCCATGTTGAGCCTGCAGCACCATTAGTCTCAGAGGGGAGGAGGGAAGAAATAACGTTTTGATTTACAAACACAAACAGCAAATACGACATGATGTGGAATAAATTGGGATGCTTTGAATATTTTCTGCAGGTGCTACCTACTTACCATGTAACTTTGCTCTTCTTATTTTTCTTAGGGGAAAAAATAACATATTACTTGCTATATCCAGCATAAGAGGTGGACATCTCTGAGATATACCAAAGAATGAAGTCAAACCATTGACTTAAGAAACAATTGATACACCAAAGAAATCAGGTTTTCAGTGATCACTGCTCCCATATAAGGAACAAAATATATGAATAAAAACAGTGTGAAAAGATGTAACTAGAGATTTAGAGTTTGATCCAACTTCCATTTGCTTTAACCGAAATTGGAATAAACCCTTCAGGCCTAATTTTCCACTGTCTTGCTCTTTGTTTAGTCAATTATTCCTGGGCAAAATGGGTCTATTTCAGCACTGTGTAACTCCAGCTTTATCCTGGTGAATAACTCCGTAGGCCTACTGAGTGCAAAGTAGGTGTAAAATGCTGCCAGACTTAGAAGAACAGTGTTTTGCACCCAGTTTGTTCTCACTTTGCACAAGAGTAAATGGTTACACATGGCAGTGGAGAATCAGTCTTGGAAACTGAAATCAAAGTTCTTCTATTATGGATAGGAAGAAAAATAACCCCTGGTTCTCTTGCAAAACTGTGATAAAATCATCCCATATAGGGAGAATATTTATCTTAAGTAATAACTAGATAGAACAACAGATGGATTCAGCTCACTTGATTTTTGCCCACTGAGCAAGTGCAGACACTCTCTGTTGTCCGTCACTAGCCTGCATTTGTAGGAATCTCTTGGTGAACCAAAGGGTTAACTTGCTAAACATAGGTTGAAGAATCTAAGGAGTTACAGTTCTAAACATGAGACAAAACTGCTGAGTATCATAACCAGAAATGTCCAAATTATAGAGTTATCTATAAAAGCAAATTACTTCACCCTGATTTATCACCAATTCCAGTTGGTTACTGTTATTATGATGGGAATTTTTATTAAAAGTGGGATGGAGCACTGAGTGAGTTTGGCTTTGGGCAGGAATACAATTATTACTATCTTTCAGCTGAATTAACATATTTTTAATATTAGTGATTAAAATATGGACCACAAAAACCTAATATTAATATAGGATTACGCATTGAAAAACTTGTTTACTGTGTACACTAAGAGCCTGGCAAATATATACACACTAGCAGAGACAGAGATGCACACACACCTGTGTATGTACACAGTACAGACAAGCACAGACAGACAGACAGACACAACCCTGCACACACAGAGTGCACACTGGCAAAGACCAATGAACACACCATTGTGCACATATAATGGACTGGCAGAGCCAGACCTACACATTCCAGGATATCTTGCAGTACAGACTGGTACAAAAAGACAGACACACCCTTGAATACGTATGGTGCAGATGGGCAAAGACATACAGATGTGCCCCTGAATGCACAAAGTACATATCCCTGAATGCACATAACACAGAGAGACCTCTAAATATGCATTGCGTATAGGCACAAACACACTTGAATACTTAAAAATATGTACAATACTCTCTACTGCATATATACACACATAGATGCATGCACATCTATTTGTACATGCACAGGTTCACACACATACACTCACGAAGCACAGTTATATGGTTATACTCATAAAGCATTAACAAAGATGCAGGCATTTTCTCGTATACACACATTCTCCTCTTTCCTATTTATCTGCCTGAATTAGACTGCAAGCTCCTTGTGGAACTCTGCTTTGTTTTGTTTTTGTAACAAGACTGTCCATGTACAACTGCTCCCCATAAATAACAACAATTATAATACATACAGGTACACTCTTGTGTGTACATACTGGCACTTACATACATTCCAGAGACAGATTCCTTTTTGGCAGAGAAATCTCAGATATTTTTTCCCCAACAAAATATGCCTCACTCTCTTTGTGAGCTGTCGTGTCCTTCAGCAAAGAGTGGGATGTAAGAAGCAAAAATATCAGATTTTAAGTCATAACTGCTTAGATTAAATTTATAAAGACCTCAACCCCTCCCCCCACAATTCTGCTTCCCCAACCTTTATTCAAAGGCAGCAGCTCTGATTCCCATCTGTGGCCCCTTCATGAATGGTTTGACTTGAAGTTCAAAGCATGGAGGGAGAATACACTGAATCCCTTGGTGAGCACATGCAAGCCTAGGCTAAAAGAATGTTGCTGGTATATGTGCTGTTATTATGTATTTAGTGCCATAGGTGTGCATGTCAGAAAACTGTCCATGCCCAGAGAATCTAGTGATCTAAATTAGACCGACAACACAATAGATCATTGTGCATGTGGGACAGAGTGAACAGTGGAATGGGGACATTGTTTTGGGAGGGATGTGTTTTTTTCTACAGAGAGCAGATAATAGTTATTGTTTTGTTTCACATATTTCTTATCAGTGTTTTTAACCTATCTTTTTATCAATTAAATTCCTTTGGTTGGTTAACTCTGAAATGTCTTGCGGAAGAAACTTGTTCTGAAGACGGATCTGAAGAGACAGTGGCTTAAATGGCACACAAGAGAGCGAGAGAGAGAGAGAGAGAGACTGTTGCGAGAATAAGAGTCAGCCTAGAAGGAGATGGGAAGATGAGAGTGGTGAAAGATGCAAAAGGAGCAGTTGGAAGAAGGATCATGTAGAAAGGCGAGAACATGATGTAAAATGAAGGTTAGCAATCTCCCTTTTTCATATTGCTTTGAGGGTCTATACTTTCGTCAACATACCTCTCTCTGCAGCATTAAAGCATTTTTTTGAAGTCTTCTTTTGGAAATAGTTCAATGCTAAAAGAATCTTTGGTGAAAGCCACCTGGAGTTATTACTATTATTACTAATGAACATTTAAATTACGGTAATGGCTAGAGGCCAACCAGTTCAGGTCCCACTGTGCTAGGTGTTGTACAGTTATATAATAATTGATTGTCTCTGCCCCCCATGAGTCTAAAATACAAAAAAGACAAGGCACCACAAAACAGAGATTAGGGGATATAGGTCCTAGTCCCAGTTCTAACATGATTTATGAAGTAAAAAGTAGACAGAGGATGCAACCAGGTATAATCATCACTGGAGAACACGAGAAACAAATGTCTTGCTTGGAAGTAGCACATTTGATTGTACAGTTCACGCTTCCGATTCTGGTTCATGTCTATCACTTTGGTCCACAAGTCAACATTATGAGTCTCTATATATTATATATATACTATCCTCTCAGATATTCAAATGCATTCTCTTTTAGTGCACCATGGCATCAGTTATTAATATTTGACGTTTAGAAGAAATAATTTGTGGAACAGGCATGTTTTAGAGCTCTTAATGATAAAGCAACACTTTGGAAAGTTAAAGAAAAGAAAAGAAAAAGTAATGGCTTTTTGATTAAATCAGAACATACCTGCCTGAAGCAAACAACTGATTTTTTTTTAAACAAACCTTTAAAATATTAACATTTTCCAGTATGATGCACTGGGTAGGGGGACGAACTCCCACATGTTCCTTTGGCCACAAATATCCCTCTACACATTGAGCAATTCACATGTGTTGTGCAGTGTACTATACACTATTTATCTCCTTGGCTGCCGCCCGCCCCATAAAGGTGGACAGTTCAGAATGGAAGGAATTCCTGTGCATATGTAGTTTGTAAAGCACTTTGGGATCATTCACGACTACACAGTGTTGGCCAAAACCCAAAGGGAACAAATAATAGATGTATTATATGTTTTTAGCATCCAAACAGTTAATTCTGAGAGCTGAACTCCTGCCTGCTTTGAATCAGGTGTCCCCAAAATGCTGGTGTGGGTGTGTGTGGGTATGTGCGTGAGCGAACACACATATAAGAATATACTTTGCCTATTGAAATCTCATATGTAATTTGCAGGTAGTCTGATCTGCTCAGATGAGCTGATAAAAAATATACAGTGGAGTGGTCTGTATATGTAATTCCCTACAGTGTCAGGCTTGGGGAGTCTTTGAGAAGATCTGCTGGGGAAATCAAAGAGAAATCTGTTCAAGGCGTTTACTATACTAACAGGGGTAAGGATTCTGCAAGACCTGCTGAATCAGCGAGAAAGCAATGCGTTTTTCAGTCCTGGTCAAGGCATTCCAAAAGCAGATTTAAGATCAATGACTGAAGGAGTCAAGTTTCTGTTCAAACTGGAATCTTTCCATGGTCACCAAATTGTAGTTATATATTTTTGATAATATTTGAAAATATGTATGTGCACTTAAGTTCAATCTTAATAACTTTATCTCATCATTTAGCAGATTTGTATGAACATAATCTTGAGAGTAATTTGATTTCCTTTTTTAATTAAAATTAACAACATTAAAAAAATACAACCCCCCCAACAATCTGGTATGATTACCATAAACACTCCCCAAAACAGATCATGATACTTGAGAAGTTATTGTTTCTTTTAGAAATGAAACCTGGAAAAATAGGGCCAGATACTGATCTCACAGAGATCAATGGCTTGATTCCCATTGATTGAAATGAGAAGAACATTGACCCTTAGTCCTCTAAAAATTAGAAGAACCCTTGATAATGTTGCCAGGTGCACTATACCATGTAGCACAGAGACAGAGCATGACAGGGACAAAAGGATGAATGTTTCGGACCAGCAACATCAGCATTCCCAGTGTGTCCTCCAAACCGTCTCATCATTGCACGTATAAAAAAAGGCATTGAAACAATTTGTTCTTAAAGGGACACGGCTCGGTTAAAACACAAATTCCTTTTCTCTGCTACTGATCACATTTTAGATTCTGTAAACGTTTTCTGAATGAAATCGTCTCATGCACGTGTCACCATTCCTGTCCATTGTTCACTTTCTGCACCTCCCTCAGTGCAAACAGCAAAGCTAGAATTAACAGATTCATTTATTATTTTTAGCCAAATTCACTTTCTGATTCTCTGATACTTTGATACACAGGGCTATTTGTGTTTGGGTCAAACAACTTAAAGGAAAGCTGACTTTAAAAAACTGTTCCCATTAATTTTTTGGAAAAAATGTATTAAAATATTTCTATTCATCTTCAGTTTTGTAAAATTTCTTTTAAAAGAGAAATCTAAGTTGGGACATAACTCCCTTCATTGTCCCCTTTTTAGCTATGGATGGATGCAAGTGACAGAAAAATGAACAAGTAGTTTGTGATGTACCTCTATGGGAAAACGGCTTTTGCTGTATTTCCATCTAACTTGCCTTGAATGCAAAAGGTTTCAAAATCCTTCAAGTGTATACAAATACAAAAAGGAAGTATTTTTATTTTATTTTTATAATCAGTTGGTTTCTGAAAAGTCCAATAGATGGGCAACTAACATAGAAAATTGTATTAATGTTGCTATATACCACATAGTATAGAATCAATATAGCAGAGGAATATTGGTGCTATTAATGTCTTACAGTCATATTATTATTGAGGTCCTGCAGACATATTAGTACTAATAACATATGGTTTTAATAATATTATGGCTGTTTTAGATATTGGATTTTAAACAAAAAATAGTTAAAGTTTAAATGGGATCATTTGAACATTATATTATAAAACAAAAAAGGAGAGGTTGAAGGGCTGGATGCCTTCTGGGGCGTACTATTTTGTCACCGATGACCTGAAGTGAATTTGAACCAGTGACCTTGAAGTGAAAGTTTCTGTATGTAGGTCACTGGTCACTGTATGTAAGATCCAAAGTTTCTGTATGTAGGTCACTGCATTGAATCCAGCCAAAGCTGGCAGTGCCCAGAGACTGTGAAGGATGTTTACATCTTCTGTGTGAAATGAGTCTGGCAGTCTCAGTCCATTCACCAATGGACAACTGACCACATCACTAAATACATCCATAGATTAGCCCTGCTGTTGGCACTCTCAGCAGAGAAGGAAAGGGTTGAGTGAGTCACAGATATTAAACATGCCTCCGACTTCTAAAGAAGGTCACACTTAGGCAAAACTTGTATGGCTCTTGGTCCATGCTGAGCCTATTATGCAGCCAGTGGCATGCTATAAATACTATAGATTAGGTAATTGGAAGCATGAGACCTGTTGACAAACTGGCTCCACTTCCACACTTTTTGGAGTCACCAGATATCCTTAAACAAATCACAGCGGTGAAAGATATAATTGATTATATATTATTCCTCTTGGATACTGTATTGGCCCATGCACATTCAAATGGGCCTTGACTGCAAATGCAGAAACAAATTAATTTTAGTGATGGGTTCATGCTTCAAAATTCAGATCATGATCCAAATTTTGAACGCACCCGAGTGAGGAAATGTTTGGAATTGGGTTTTTGGTTACAACCATTGAGAAAAGGGCCTGCTGCAAATTTCTTGTCTGGGGTTGAACTGCCAAATTGTTTTTTAAAACCGTGGCTGCATGTCTAGTTTCCAGGCCTTTGTGAGTGAAGAACTGGGGAGATCTGCATCTCTTGATAGACATTGTCTGATGAGTTATGGAACTTAAACATTTGTAGTGGGATTCATAGGTTTTATATTAGTAGCTGGCAAGCTATTTGCCACACACAATTTATTGGATGTATTTAGCCTGCTATTTTTCATGAATTATTAATGAACAGACATATTTTTACAGATTATTTAATGAATGGTTAATACCAACATATGTCAGCATACAAGGTTGCTCACAAACAATTTGCCAAGACAATTGCTTTGAGTATTTTGAGAACTCAGTATTGCCGATTTGATATTCACATTGTGGTTTGTTACCCAAGTCACATGACATTGCTTCTGCTGTCTGACTGGATAACTCCCACTCACCAAGGAGCTTTCAGGGTGGCTGCATGAAGAGTTCCAGTTTAGACACTCAGGTAGATACATATTTGCATGAGTATATGCAACACTTCTTTTTCACAAACAAAATATCATCCTCATGCATATGTGTAGAAAGTGAATAAGTGGGTCTCAAATACCACCAAAGCAAATAGGTAGTTTTTATTCAAACAAAAGTTCACTTTTATTTGTTTTAGTGTTTACCAATCTCTGTACACTAACTTCCATTGACAGAATCACTTCCAACAGATATGGACTCCCAGATGAATACATATTTGCTAAAACTTTGTAGTATTATTAATAAAAATACTTTCATGGCTATGTATCCATGACATCCTGACATCCTCTGTATTCAGTGGGAGCCCAGTATATGTCTCACAGGGCAGAAATTAGCCCCAAATATTGTTTAATCCCAACAGGAGTTTATTTTCAATCAACTGATTGTCTGGGGGGGGGGGGGGGGGAAATATTACAAATGTAGGGCCATATTCTGCCTCAGATCTCCCAACAGAGCTCTTATTGATCTCAAGAGTCAATTAAGTCCATGTGAATGGAAGATTCTCCACAAATACACAATGGAAATTAAGGCTATAGCTTTCTTCTGAGCTTCTTCCAAACCACCAATTTGTCATTATGTAGAGCCAAATCTTATTTGCCTTACTCACTCATTGAATTAAATGGGATAACTTGCATGAGTAAAGCAAGTAGAATTTGGGTAATAATATAATTTGTGCAAATATCACTCCAACATGAAACCTTGGAACAGCAAAAATATTATTGACATTTATCTACGCTTTATTTACTCATCCAAAATGTCTCCATGAATGGACACACAAAAGATGAGTCAACAAAATCCTAATAGATGATCATTAACCTGCACTGCGAGGTCTCATCTTTAATTTCCCTCAGAGACATGTCAGTGTCTGCTTAATACATATATATAATTTGTTTCACTGACTACTTCTACCTGTAGCTTTGTAAAATATTAATAATCATCATAATAATTTAAAAGAAACAGTCTCTCAGTTAGTAAAATAATCAGTAAAAGGAAACCAGTTCTCCCTGGTTAGCAATAACCTTCCTTAAACTGTGCAGGTAAATGGCCCAACCTGAAGCCACTTGGGACACAGAATTCCCATTGAATTGAATAGGCTGAATTCAACCAGAGTTTACACGGGTATAAATAGGGCAACTGAGGGAGCAGGTCCAACAAGCAGGGATGCCAAACTATTGTGATCTCCCATGTGCAGGAGGCCATTAGGGGACAAGAGCAGCACAGAATTGAGAATGGCTGACCAAGGAGGATGAGAAATGTGTTGATCTAGAGCATCCTTTCAACTACCTCTGCTGCGGGATTCCTATGGAACATGGTTGTAAACCAGAGCTGCAAAAAATCTGAGGAGAGGTAGCAGTGGTTCCACCATCTGCCTTCCCACGTGTTGAATTCCCCACCTGGATTTGTGCAGGCGTGCATATAATTTATGTTTCCCTGCACTACCATTATCGAATCTGGCCACAGTGACTCTGGCAACAGGATCTATTAGTGAATCTGGCTACTGGATTGGGCTCCCATATATCTTTTTTCCCCTTATTGATCATTCTCTCTACCTATGCTCTCCCCTACTACATTACTAAGGGAACTGGCGTTAATTAATTAAATACAATAATATTTATAAAGTATCCTTTCCTCACTTTTGGGGAGGCAGCGTGCAAGCAATTCAATCAGACTAAAATAACAAACCAATAGAATTCTAGTCCTTAAAAACCCTTGGTGGAGGAAAGGACTGTTCCAGCCCCTGGATAGGATGAATGGAGGTAGGTGGTCCAGGTAGAGCAAGATCAACCTCCACCCTCCTGCCACCTCTAAGAGCCATCCCAAAATGGCTCAGTCAACTGCAAGATTTGGACACAAAGATATAGTTCCTGGAGGTGGATGGTGCCAGAGCATGGATACCACTCAATGAGCAGATCTCCAGTGCAGCAGGTCTCTCTTCATTAAAGGTTTTAAAAAACACTGGGGCTGAGATTTTCATAAACACACAACTCCTAGTAACCTTAATCCCCTAGACAGTTTTGAAAATCTTCACCTGGTTCTCATTGTTCACTTCCCTGCTAACATGCCAACAACAAGGGCATAAACACAGCTCTGAGCTGATTAACTTCTGTTGGCTCTGCAACAGTGAGAGGTAGAATTATTTTCACGGGACCAACAAAAATAACAATGTTCTGTTAGAGGGCTGGGGGAGACGGGTATGGGAGGGTGTCAGAAAATAGATCTTTGGTGCCACTGCTGGGACATGAGGTTCTTCAGGTTTTAAAACAACTCCCCACCATTATTCTCACCTGCAAGCTGCTTCCTCCTCCAGTCAAAATCACCACCCTTATGGCTGAGGATAACTGAAGAGGGTGCCCTTAGAAAGCCCAACAACATTAAATCAGCTAGAGAAGTCATTGTTCAGCAATGCCAGGCACTGTCTCTCCACTGCACTCCCAACCCAGAAAGCAAGGAACTGGGAAGGCAAACAAAATCTGGGCCTACTGCATGGCAGTGCAGACCATTAATCATCATTAGGTCACAAGGCTGGACAGCTTGTGCTGCATTTCGTAGAGGGAACTGGGTAGTGAAGATAAGAGCTATTTACAATTAGAAAGATGTTCTCCATCCATTATAAAGAGAGAACATTCAGGCTGGACAACATGCAACATTTCCGAAAGAGTCAGACCTAGCAGTCTCTGCACAGTATCCCTAGCAAGGTGGCAGAGGTTCCATAGCTTGGTTAAATTAAGACTGGTCTTGGGAAAATCTATGAAGAATAGACTGTAAAGAACAATCCTACCCTACCCAGACTATGGAGAAATAATCTAAACGGTCTTTTTGATCTCCAGTTTCTGCAATTCTAATTCAATTATAAGGAAGATAAAATGTGGGACTTATTTGACCAGTGCATGTGCAAATGATCATGTTCATGTGTATGCAGATACACTACATTTATTAGACATATACTGGAATATGTATTGCACTTTATCAGTAATTAAACAATTATAGATTATTTATACTATTTTATACAGTGTATATATACCTACACACACAGCTATGCTTCCTCCTTCCCACCTTCTGCCTCGCACTTTCCTTGATATTTGTAATTACTGGAGGAAGGAGCTCAGGGGCATTTAGCAGTTCATGGTGGGGAGAGAGCTAATGTCCTTGAAGGACAAACCATGGCCAAAGGACTATATAGTTGTGCTGGCATTCCAGGGAGCCTCAGGTAGGAACAATTGCACATAAACAACTTCTGGCAGAAAGAAGGGAATCCAAGAAGCTAGAAGCACCCACCTGCAAGTAGAAAAGCCGTGAAGGATACAACAACTCAGGAGAAGAAGACCCTCCTTCTCTGGGTTAGCTGCAGCCTCATCAAGGGACCTGTGGAAAGAATGTGGTCCATGGTGAGAAAAGGGAGGATATGCTGTCTAGAAGCATTTGAATGATCTAGTGATCTGGCAACAGAAGCTGCTTCTCCATCAGCAGCTGAGGCATCAGTTTCAAGGTCTTATTGACCATTGTCTTGGTCACAGGATGAGCTTGACTTGTGTTCACAAGTTTTAGATAGCTGTAAACATCTCTATCTTGTAAAGACTTTGTTTGCAACATGCCATGCATAGTAACCAGTGATGACAATAGCTCATCATTCCTATCCAGCGTATGGCATCCCTTCATATTTAAACATTAATAATTGTGATCATATATAGCAGTTGCTTTGGGTTCTCTAAGCAAATAATGCCAGCCCATAGAGCTCCATTTCAGCATATCCCCAGCTCCAATAATGCTGCATCTTATTTCAAGAAGGGCAAATTTCTAGGGAGGGCCCGAATAGTTATGGGAAGTGTTCTCAACAACAAACAAGGGAAAGAGAAGGAAACCAAAGTGGCAAGGCACCAAACACAGCAACTGAGTCAAACAGAGAATGACTGGGGAGTGAGCTAAAGACTGAAAAAGCTGATGACCAGATACATTCCAGAATGGAGACAGTAGCACCATACTGAGCAGAGCCTAGCTCAGAGCTAGTATGGCTTCCATTACCAAAGAAAACATCTGAGCTAATGCATGAAAGAGGCACTCCAAAAGAAAAACAGTAAGCTTGTGCCCTTCCACTTTATTTGTTTTTTTCTGTGAGAAATTCTGTTTTTGTCAACCATCTTTTTCTTGACAGATTCTATAGGCAACTGAAGAGTTAATGAGATCATGATATCACCACTGCCTATCACGCTGAGAAATATTATCTCATTGTTTCCTTTTACTCCCCTTCCATCTGTCTCCAGCTCTTGTCTCTTGTCTTATACTTAGTCCCTGCCCTTTTAATCTTATAATCTGTCTTTTTGTGTTGTGTTTGTACAGTATCTAGCACAATGGTCCTGGTTCATGTCTAAGACCAGGGGTCCCCAACACAGTGCTTACAGGTGCCATGGTGCCCGCCGGGGCGTCTAAGTGCGCCTGCGTACTGGCAGGCGGACGAGCATCCGCCAAAATGCCACTGACAAGCAGCGTCATCCAAAGGAGTCACCGCCAAAATGCTGCCGATTTTCGGTGGTATTTCAGCGGCAACGCCTCTGGATGACACTGATTATTGGCGTTGCCACTTGTCAGCGGCATTTTGGCGGATGCTCGTCCGCCGCCACGGTCCTCCGTGGCTCATCATCTGGTGCCTGCCAGACAAAAAAGGTTGGGGACCACTGTCTAAGACTCATAGGCACTACAATAATTCAAATAAACAAACAACTACAACACAGGTGCCAAGTAAGTGAAACTTGATTGATAGACTTTATTCAGATTTGTAAGGCTCTTGGGTTGTTGTTTATGCTAGTATCTATTTCATTCTTAACAAACAGCAGGAAGAAAACCCTCATTGTTCAAGATTAAGCATTTCATCCCTTCCATTCACCAGGTCCCTTAAGGAGACCTCCTGTGAACTCAGGAAAAATATGAGCTGTTTTTCCTTATGCTTCATAAAGTAAAAACAAGCAGTTAAAATAAGTGAAAAATGCATGTGTGTATGTGGGGGATGGACCCCAAAATCTTTCAAGCATATAGCATTTTTTCAACTTCATATAGCAGCAAAGCAAGGCCATGTTTTCCCTTTGCAGAGAACCTTTAACAATAGTTAATGAGGAGGGCAAGAAAGAAAACTGTCTCTTCTGGAAAGGAATCTTTGGAAGTTGTAGTTTGTAACTGGGCATTCAGATGGGATTAGCAGGCTATACTAGTGAGATAAGAAAACAATTTGTAACAAGTAAACATCCATCCATATCTGTGATTCAGTGGCCACACACCTAGCGCTAGTCCGCCCAAAGTATGTCTGCTTATTGAAGCTTCCATGCAGCTGAAATCCATGTAATTTAAATACTGCATGCCATCTGAGACATTAAACATTTTGCCCAATGTCTCACAGTGAGTGGCAGAGTTCTGTTTCCTAATCCTAGTTCTAGCCACTGGACATAACATTTTGTAGTGGGGCTGGTCTTGTATATGGGGCAGTGGAGGAGAAATATATGGAGCGATCAGAAGAGTGGGAGGAACAGGCGACACTTCCAACACATGCTCAACTTAGAGCATTTTCTGGCCTCTTTTTTTTAAATGGGCCATTGTCTCCAAGATAAAATTCCACCAGCTAGCAAAGTCCCTCGTTAGTATCTGAACTGAACCTCTTATTTATTGTTGCTTTTTACAGTTGAATAGCTACCCTGTTTAACTCGAAGGCCAACTGTACTTCAGTAATAGGGAAGCCATCTTTGTATATATGTGTAAATCAATTTTGGATCCTTTGGTATGAAAACCACTTCAGAAATGTAAGAAAATAATCTTTGTTTAGGTGTCAGGTGGGGTGAAAAATACGTAAAGCTAAATTCTTCTCTCAGACACGTAAGTCAATGGGAGAGGCATGGATGTGCCTGAGAACAAAATTTGATCCCTTATTATTTTGATTATTTTGCATAATTGTCATTTGTGCACAAGCAACATGTCTTAATATCCATTTATATTTTTTCAACTTCAATTTGCCTTTTCTTAAGTACCTCACATAGTACCTCACACTCACATAATGTGTCTTATAAAAACAGATTGATTTCTCCTAGCTTGTGTTTTAATATTGTTGACAATGGCCTTAAATTCCTTTGGCCCACAGTACAGACCTCTGAATACTGTTATCTGTCCTCTGGACTGTGAAATATTCTGTGTATTCAAATGAAGTCTCAGATAACACCAGCCCTCTGCTTTTGTACAATAGTCTGTTGGCCTGATCCTGCTTCTGTTAAATTCAACAGGAGCAGAATCAAGACCTATGTCCATTATTTTTCCTTATCTGGTTACTTATTTTCTCCTGTGTTTGGGAAAACAGAAATAAATTTTTTAAAAATCATTAAATCATACAAGTCTTAACGAACACCACCATAAATACAACAATGGTTTCATTAAGGTAGGAAAAAAGGTTGATGGCCAATATGCAACTTTAACTAATCTTTTTGACACCAGACAAATTTCTGATTCAGGCTCCTTTATATACGTTCCTTGAACAAGTCAAATCAGATCAGCATCTCTCGATGCTACAAAGTGTTAGCCCTAAGTTTATGTAACTCAGTACATTAGATGTTTGATTGCGATCTGATCTCAGGTACTCAGTGATCACCTTAAGCTCAAAACAAAGCAACCAAACAAACCTCATTTGTATATTGTGGGTATCAAGCATCAATGCCAATTTCACAAGATTCACTGCTATATTTCCTGATGATCCTTACCTGGAGCTAGAATCAAAGGAATCAGGCCTAAAATCTTCAGCTATTCCCTTCTGCTTTCATCCAAATATATTACCCGAGACCTCAAACCTGCAAACACTTACTTATAGGAGTAGTCCTATGGGCTTCAATAAGCTACTTGCCAAAGTAAAGTTACTCACAGCCCTCAAACTCCATCCTTGTACTTTTGGCATAGTTATGCCCAACAGGTGATTTCTCAGAATAAATAAACTCAAGTATGAAGTATTTATCGTACTGAAAAATAAATGTAAAATTTTGGTAGGGAAAATTCTCATTTAAAAAGAAAAAATATTTCCAAGGAAAATATTAATCAGAAATATATAAGATTAGAATTACAGGGAACTGAAAACCTGCCACAGATATTACCCAGAAAGAAACTCCAGCTGAAAATGATCAATGAAAAATAGATTAGTTAGAATGGTCAACGAATGGAAGCAAGTTGGCTAAATTGTTAATTAGTAGTTTGTACAAGTTAAAAAAATGTCATCATTCACTATCATCAGCAAAATTGTTTTGTAATTGGTTTCTCATCTTGGAATGAAAAGAAAGAAAATTATCTCTGTTATTTTGGAAAAAACAGGAAAAAAGAGGATAAAAAAAACTTTATTTAACAATCTTCATATTAACAGGCAACAGTGATAAAATGGCAGTACATCTGATGCTTTGACAAAAATTTCTTCTGATCCAAGCTTGTTTATCACTCAACTTCCAGTATTACCTCGAAGGAATTATTTTTCCTTCTTAATTTTGGTTACATTCATATGAAAAACTCATCCTAAACCCTTCTTGTTGGTTCTAAATGTGCTGTAGACTTTTGTTTGCAAATAAGAATGATCGAGCCAAACCCTGGTTTCCTTACAAATGTGAGTTGTCCCTCTGAGGCCAGTGGGCCTCATTCTACTCCTATTAAAATCAATGGGACTGTACTCACATGAGCAAGGCAAGATGGTCATTGTTTTTATGTTTTGTTTCAGACATCACTTGCAGATGGGATGCATTATGTAGTCTATGGCCGATAATTGTAATCTCCTGAACTGCTGTGGCAAGGACGATATAGCAAGGTTTTTGTTTATTTCTCACTCCCATTATAATTTTTTTTTACGTATTAAAAAGAAATTCAACTCAAGATTAATTCTTAGGGCCAATTTCTGCTCTGCGAATTCTTACAAATAATCTCATTTACTTGAAATGTGTATGGCAAATAATGCCATTTGGCAAATTAGAAGTATTTGGCCTTTACATACGTAGGTTTTCTCTTTGTATCATTCCTAACAGACTTACCATTTACCACATTGTCTTTCACAAAACATTCTTTTGCTCATATAGTGGACCTTTGAATAAATATATAAAAAGTAAAATTTCCATTAAGGCTGACTTTTCCTACACAAACACCTATCTTAAGCAACTGCTTTATAACATCCTCAGGGATTCCATTAAAATTTTGTTTGAATTTTTTAAAAAATTATAAAACTATTGTAATATTCCTTCCAATAAAGGCACCAAGGCTGCATTCCTCACATATCCAGAACGTCCATTGACTTCAGAATAAGCCCACTAGATTAAATGTTTAGTATTTCATTTATGTTTTATTCTCTTTCCTTGTTTTGATTATTCTATTTGTTTCCTTTTGAGTGTCCTCCTTTTTGTTTCTATTGGATAGTGAAGTCCTCTTAGGGCCTTGATCTGAAAACACTTAGGTATGTCAGTGACTTTATGGACTTATGTAGTCCTATGGAACTCAGTGAGACTTTGTACATGTTCGTGTGTCTAAGTGTTTGCAAGATCGGGGTTGGGGGGGGGGGGAAGCGGGGGTGGTTGGCTGGATGATGAAAACTTCCTGTTGTGTAGAACCATGTCTGCTCTATTTTTACACTGATCCAGTGGCCCCCATGCCTTGAGCAACTGTGGCTGGATTAGCAGCCTAGGACTAGCATCTCAACCACATAAGAGGCTGCACTCCATTCCTGTGTCCTAGCCTCTGCATGGAAGTAGATATCACCTCCCCAGATCACTTGCACTTATCCCATATACAGTCCAGTTACTTTATGCTAGTGGAGCTGATTTCACAATACAGTTTCACCCTAAGCAGAAAATCCATATAAACCAGAAATGCAATTGTTATATTGGGATGTATTGACACACTTTTCATTTTACGTCACTATAAACAGAGTTCTTTTATTTTTTCCACTCAATATATATTTTTGCATCTTATACCATTCAGATCTGCAAAAAACAGTAGAAACATATATTCCTAAAAGGAAGGGAATTGACTAAAGTTTCCTCCTTTATGGGTTGTCCCATAACTCCATAGGTGCTAACAGGAGTTATGTTCATAGAATCATAGAATCTTAGACTATCAGGGTTGGAAGGGACCTCAGGAGGTCATCTAGTCCAACCTCCTGCTCAAAGCAGGACCAATTCCCAACTAAATCATCCCAGCCAGGGCTTTGTCAAGCCAGGCCTTAAAAACCTCTAAGGAAGGAGATTCCACCACCTCCTTAGGTAACCCATTCCAGTGCTTCACTACCTTCCTAGTGAAAAAGCTTTTCCTAATATCCAACCTAAACCTCCCTCTGGAACCAGAAAATAATACACTGTACCAGGGGTGACCAACCTGAGCCTGAGAAGGACCCAGAATTTACCAGTGTACATTGCCAAAGAGCCACAGTAATACATCAGCAGCCCCCCCATCAGTCTCTCCCCTCCCCCGCTCCCAGCACCTCCCACTCACTGGCAGCCCCCCCCCCCCGATCAGTGCCTCCCTCTCCTTCCCCCACCTCCTGATCAGCTGTTTCCTGGTATGCAGGTGGCTCTGGGTTGGGGGACGAACGAGGGCCCGCCAGGCTCAGGGGAGGGGGTGGGAATGGGTGGAGTGGAGTGGTGGCAGGGCCTGGGGCAGAGCCAGGGGTTGAGCAGTGAGCAGCCCCCGGCACATTGGAAAGTTGGCGCCTGTAGCTCCAGCCCTGGAGTCGGTGCCTATACAAGGATCTGCATATTAACTTCTGAAGAGCCGCTTGTGGCTCCAGAGCCACAGGCTGGCCACCCCTGCACTGTAACATGGTGAGAATGATTTGATTCAAGTTATTTTTATTCTTAAGGCAAAGGTTATATTCAATTATTTATTGAAAAGTTATGGTGCTTTAAATAAGAATACAAACAATAGGCAACAATTTCAAATGTGGTTGTTTGAAGTTAGGCTCCTAAAACTAATTGGCCTGGAAATGTTGACCAATAAATAAATAAACAAATAATAATAATAATATAAATGCAGTTTTGGTTATTTGATGTAATGTCTACAAAAAATTTAGGTTTGAAACTTAGAAGTATTTTTAGATCCATAATTCAAATTAAACTATTGAGCTTCATCAGGATAGCTCAGGTAAAGCAGGCAAGCAGGATTTGTTCCTGAGTGGCTTTATATACTATCTCAGATAATATTTCTCCTTTGGCATGTTAGACGCTCTGCAGATAAGTGTTCATGACTTCATGTTACCTGTCCCTGTGACATTACAGTACGTTTCCAAGAAAAAAAAATCATGATGTGAGGTGATCGACAAAATCTTTCTAACATTCAAGGACAAACCATTCCAACTGAGACAGGAGAAAAAGCAGCAAGAACTACTCTCCAGTATGCTTTCCCTGTGGAGGCACGCATGACACCCATCACTCGGATAAAAATTACACTTTTGCATAGTGAGGAGATTGTAGCCCTATAACATTCCTTCTCATACCCAGCTAGGGATGTATGTTTGTGTGCACAGCTAATGTACATGCGCGCGCACACACTGTGAGGTATATACACAAACGTGTAAAATACTTTGCTTTTGGATATATACTTTAAGGCCCAAATCCTGCTCACCTGACTGATGAGTTATTTCACTGAAATGAATGGGGCTGCTGGAGGGCCTGAACCGAAGCCGATTTAAATCAGTGGAAAGACTGCCATTGGCTTCAATGGGCTTTGGATCAGGCTTTGAATCAATTAGGTGAGCGAGGTTTGGTGCATAGCAATATTACATTCCAAAGTTTTTTGTTGGAACATCAGTGATTTTGTGACAGGCCTTTTTTGGCATGACTATTTCAGTTTGTATGATTACTCCTTGCAATTTTCCTCAACAGCTTTACATTCTCCTAAACTACTGAAACTACTGTATGCAGATAAATAGATAATAGATTTATTTTATGCCATTTGTTAACTTCTGCAGCTAGTGAAAATATCTGTACATACACAAGTACCGGCATACATGTACATACACATGCACATGTGTACACACATGCACATACAACATACTCAACTTTATCAGTGCATGTTTAATCAGGAAATCTCCTTAACTAGAATGAGTCAAGAGACTGATTTAGTTTAATGACAGTAAATGGGAATGTCCATTGTTTACCTGGGACAGTATTAGCAAAAATTTCACTTACTGGGGGACATATTTAATAGGTGCAAATGGGTTAAGTGGTGTTTAACAAGGTGTTATAGAGCTATGAAATTCTAAGTTGTGATCGTTTCACTCAGAAGCAGCCACATTAAGATGACAATAAAAAATAAAGATGAAATGCAGTGAATATCATTTTTACATTGTACAGTGGTTTCTTTCAGGCCTTGTCAGATTTTGTTTTTTAAAAAGATATCTTCTCTTAACAGGGATTCCTACTTAAATTGGGACAGCAAGTGAAATGTCCAAATTAAGAGTATTCTACTGTGTATATATAAATAAAGATCAAATAAGTGAAAGCGAAGAAAACATATAGTAAAATGGGTTAAAATAATTGAATTTCAGTGCAAGAAGCGCTTGCTATAGAGCCAATCCTGTTCCAAGACAAGTCTAAGGGACCTTTGCTAATGGCTTCAGTGGAATCAGAATTGGGTCCATAAGCCATGAACAACATGTGAAGTTAAATGACTATATTATGCACACAGATATATTTCAGCAGGTTACCAAGCCTTTTGTGTTCATGTCTGTTATGGGTATCACTGATTAGATCCCTATTTGCAAGGGATTATTACTTGGCCATATTTAGTTTACTGAGTGCTGAAAAGTAGCATCTCTGCTCTCATGTGGACACCTGCTTTTTATTTTAAAAAATAAATTAAATTGGGAAAAATCTAGTTTGCCCAGGAATGATCAGAGCAACAAACAAACAAAAGAACTTGCAGCCTGTGGGACAGGGGTTTGGTGGGTCTCAGCCCAGTTCCCAGTGGATAAGTGTCCAGATAAAAAAACTCCATCACAGCTGCACTAATTGGCCCTTTTAGGCAGTCTCAGCAGCAAGGCCCTGGGAAACTGAACTCCCCGCTCGCCCACAAAGGTTGTTCCTCTAACTTAGAGTTGAGGCACATAGCCAAGGGATAGCATGGAGCAGAGGAAAGGCGAAGCCTGAGTTTCTCCTGCTGCTGGGCTTTTTGAGGACGTGAACATTGAGCTCCGCCAATGCGTTGTCTTTCACCAGCACTAAATTCTACAGAAACAGTTACAAATAATAACAACAAAAATGCCTACAATAGGTGATGTATTTAAAAGTCTTCCTCCACTCTCGGAACATGATCATTTGCGTTAAACTGAAACTTAGAAAGAGCTTAATTTTCAACATGGTTGAGGGATTTTTATGCAGGTTGAGGGGAGAAAGGGGAAAAAATGTAATTTTTTAAAAAAAGGATCTAATCCTGCAAATGCTTACTTCTAAGAGCAGTGCTTACTACTGGGAGAAGTCCTATTATGGACAGGCTGAGTCCTATTATGTGACAGCTCAGAATAATTAGCACTCCCTTTGATAATGTGAGCACTTGCTGGACCAGGCTGAAGTTACTTTATTTAGAGAAATAGCTGCAGTGTTTGCAAAAAGGGGGATAAAGGTCTGTATCATGGGGTTAGCTGCAGGTATGTACAGCTGCCATGTTGAGACTATATTCTACTGGCTATCTGGTTAAAAACAGGGTTAAAACAAACCAAACAAAAAACAAAAATCCTGACTATCTGTTGTATGAAACACAGCCAATCACAGGTTATTATATAATTTTTTTAAAAGGCTTAATTCTATAAACCAAGATATAATAGACTAAAACATGCTGTTCCTGACTGCAGGGTAAATAATACTGATGTGCCTTAAAAAGTCAACAGATATTTATTTATGAAATTGCCTATAATTGTATTTGCATACAATGAAATCTGGTGACTAAGTAGTACATATTTTAAAAATTCTTAGAACTCTTGGCTCTCAGGGAGGTGATCACATTTTTTCTTTATTATTCATATTATCTATGTGTGTGTGTTTTATGTGCGTGGGTGTGTGCGCACGTACACACACACAACCCTGTAATATTTATATGTATACATACATAAGCACACATACATACCAAGAAATAAAAGGAATCTGATCTGAATTAAAGCTTATGTTAAAGTTATTATATCAACTTAAAATTCATATTTTTAAACTATCATAACCTTTCAAAGGGGTAGCCGTGTCAGTCTGGATCTGTAAAAGCAGCAATTAGTTAGTCTATAAGGTGCCACAGGACTCTTTGCTGCTTTTATCATAACCTTTGTGGCTAATAGTATCTTAGATGATCAAAACTGAAAGTATTAAATACATCTAATATGATATCTCACCGTGTATGTTATTTATTTTACTTGTCCCATTTCACTCAGCTTGGTCAGTGAAAATCAGCCAGTCCTTTTCAGTGACTAGCCATTTTCCTCCTCCTCCTCATCTACAAGTACAAATCTGTTGTGTTTGGCTTTCTAACACCACACGTAAACATTTTAATATGAAAAAGAAATGGTTTTATTTATTTTTTTAATCAGGAGAACATGCCTTTTCCTGTCAAGGCATGTAGCCCTTCTCCAGACACTCTTTTTGTTTTTAAACTAAACAAAATGATGGATTTAAAAGATGTTGACATGGTTGCTTTAAGAGAACGTTGTTGGTCACAGTACTATGTGCCTGATCCTGCACACTCTCTGAGCTTAAAACTCCCAGCTGGGGTCAACTTCACAACTGCGCCCCTGCCCCTCCATCTCTGCCATCACACTTAAGTATTTCAACCTAGTAGTAAATCCTGGTATTAGGAGCCCGGAGCATAACGGGTGACCTGACAAAACACAAACTTTATCAGCACAGGGCACAAATGAGTGACTTACATTTTGAATTATCTTGCTTCATTCAGTTAAAATCTGATCCTTTCCCACAATTTTATCATAATATTATATCTATTTTATACACACATATCAATACTGATGTAATAATGGGATGCATAATAATGCATTCTCTATATGTGCATTGGATTCTTCATTCATCCCTTGCATTCCTAAGCCTATCACAAAATAGAGACTACATAGGGTGACCACCTTTGTCAGTTGGGAATAAGAGAAAACCACATGAAACATAAAGGACATTCTAAGGGACATTTTAGGGAAACACCGTTTCCCTTACCATATTATATATTTTTCTCTCAAGTGTGCATTTCTACTGCCCTCAAGTATACAATGCAATCATCATAAACATTAATTTAATGTTCAAAATGACACATTATCAGTTTTAATACATTTCAATATATCTTAAAATAAGGGTTGGGTGGTCACCCTAGACCACATGGTCCTGGATATACATCACCATTTTCAATGCCATCAGCAATGTATTGCTGCTAGCTGATTCATTCAAAATTCTGTCATATTACCTGCAGAGTGCTAGGTGCTTGCAACACACACAGTTGCATATGCCAATCTAAATAACCTGGGACGTAGTCAGACAATGATTTTGATGAGTACTAGTACAAAACCCTCCGGTACATAGAGTGCTCCTTCATGCTTATATCTACAGACCCTGCTACCTCCCTTCTGGTCTCTGATGGACTGCATGTGGAAGAAGATTGGCCACTCCATCTAGCAAGCTCTTGGGCAGATTCTTCTGCTGTTGCTGGGCAGACTCATGCTGATTCCTGTGCTTTGTGCCCTGCATGCCAGCTCTTCCCATTCTGCATTTGACATGAGTGCTCATCTTATGCATTTCAGGGAACAAAAGTGGAGGAGCTGGGTGACAGAGGAATCTGTTGACGGCCCTCTCCAGTAATAGCATTCCAGGAAATTGGGGAAGATGCCAAGGGAGAGGGAAAGAGATGGGGTGGAAGGAGAGAGAGTTAGGGAGCAGGAACAGGAAATGGAAATGGGGGAAGGAAATGGAAGGAGAAAAAGAGGGAAAGAAATGGAAAATAAGCATGATGAGACATCTCTTATGCCAATGAGTTGCATTTATTATGCCACCTACATCATACTGTATTTTGCTGGCAGACATATTGCAGCTGGATAAGTCTACATGGCAGAAGGTTGTTGCTTTGGTGAGGGTGGGTTTGGGAATTAATGTTGGACAGATTTTTAAATAAATTTACATGTAGAGGTGTCGGGTCTTTACTTTTTTTGGATTGCAGGGGATGGGAGAGTTACAAAATGTTTTACAAAAATAAGCTGTGTGCCAAAGCTGTGTGCCCCTACCCCATGTTTTGTGGCATCTCTCCTGTTTCCTTAACTCACATGTTCCCCTCCAGCTCTCACCACAAACACACTTTGTGGCTTGTTGTTATTACTCTGTTATATGTCAAACTGAGGCCTCAATCCTGCAATCAGATCTGCAGAGGTGAATGCTTGCATGTGAAACAAGAGTCCACCCACGCAGATCCAAGTTTAGGATTGGGGCCTTAGATGGCATGTTCCTCAGAGCAGGGACCTCATTAGATTTTTTTCTGTAAAGCTCCATGCGCTGGGATAAATTAAAACAACACAGTAATTAAGGATATTTAAAGGGGGAACCAGAAAAGGATGAGCAACTGGCATCATTTTGTCAGAAAGGAGATGAGCAGCTCCTCCAAACATCAAGAATGTCAGGAAGTCACTAGATGAGCATTCCAGACAGAGAAAGGCAAGAGCATAAAGACATTTCATTATTGGCTTTTGTATCTTTCATTGGATGCATGCAGCTCTGGTTACTTATGTTAAAATAACATTGCTGACTTTACATTCTGTATACTGAGGTTAAATAACGGTTATAATTGGCTGCTGGCTGCTTCGTCCCACCCTTCCTCATTATTAACTGGCCTTTTTTTTACCTGTCTTCCTCTCTGGATAAATGCTGACCTTTTTTTCCAGAGTGGATGCTGTGTGTCATTCATTCCCTATATGATCACAACCATTCTCCTTCGGGGCCACTTTCCCTTCTTCTGCCTATATATAAGGTGGATACCAACTTGAAAATTGGCTTCCATTTTTGTGCCTCCACCATTATGGACGACACGCATATATGTTTCCATGGGTGTGGGCCTTGCTCCCTCTGTCATAAAACATTAATATTTCCTAGAGTAAAGAAATCAAATCTGCAGAGTGTATTGCTAAAGGGACAAGTATAAGTATTTTGGGGGGGAGGGGGTCTGATCCTGAAGCCCTTCCTTCCCCAGGTAGGTTTAATTGGAACAACTTGAGTGCATATGGATTCTTCCGTGAGGAAAAGTAGCAGCAGTGAGTCCTGTAACAGTTGCATGAAATTTGCATCTAGCAAATCTGTTTCCCTTTTCCTCTTTCAATTTAAAAAATGTGTCCATTAAAAAATAACATCCTCAGAAGATATTTTCTCTGATTTCTACTTTCAATAAAAGTTTATATACAAGCAGAATACATTCAGAATTTCCCACTAGTGACCTTGGGTCATTTTTCTGCCTACTTTAGCCTAACTGATTTAAAATATCATTATTCTAGTCTGTTTACTTACAGCTCACTTTCAGAAGGGGACAAAGGAACAATTCTTCCCCTGGCCACACCCATCTTTATCATTAATAAAGAGCTTACTGGCCACTTGACCAAGAGATTGGTGCAACCCTGAGTGCTTTGTCCTCTAAAAAGATACCTGCCTAACAGTAGCCACCTACTCCCAGTTATCAAGAAAATCTTTCAGTAACCATTTCAGTGTCTCCCTCTAGCTAACAAATGGACTGCACTGGGAGGACCAATTAGGCTCCTCACGGGTGGTATAGTTGCTATCAGTGAGGGGTTAGGGAAGACTAGGGAGTGAATAAGGGGTCTCTCAAAATGCCAAATGAAGCTCAGAGGAGCTTTAAAGGGGGAAAATTGCTGGAATTAAATATAACAAAAAAGTATAACGTTTGCCCCCCTTCTCTGCCGCCCGCCTGCCAATCCTCCTGTTTTCCTGCTTGGGAATGGGGTGGGCTGCTTGCACACTGGAGCTCATAATGCAACAACCTATTGGTGACAATGCATACACAGAAAGTCACACCTTGCCACTAGCTGACCGCTTGACAAGGACACTTGCTCTCCTGGGGTTTTTATCAAGTGATTTAACGCAAGGAGGCAATACAGCTCCCCCCAAATGATCCCAATACATGGCACTGCTTCTGTACATGTGGAGATATGCACAGTCATCACCACACCTGAAAATTCTGCCTGTGGTTAACTGCCCTGGGGACTGGAACCCTGATGGTTGGAGGCAGGGCGGGACACCATCTAGTTACAATTTCAGGCTTGTTCTAGGATAAGGAAGATCATATTGAAAATAAAACTCATGTCATGCTAATGCTGTGATTCATTTCTATATGTGCAAAAAAAATAATTAATAAAGCAGCTTCTATTGTCCTTCACAACCCATCAGAACAGTACCAATGAATTTGCTGTAAAATATATGACTGCAATTTCTGTGTTTTGATTTTTAAGTGGAAAAGTTTGATTTACACAGACAAGTTTTGTAGCTATCTACTATAAACTAGTCAGCTTTGACTACCTGGAATTAAAATAAGTTACTGAAATATACTCAATATATTTGTTGTTTAGCCATCAATGCACCTGTGTGTATTTTTCTGCAGGATACCATGTCACTTAAACAGAAGACTGTCTACATTTAAATACTGTGCAACTTTCCTTCTCAGCTCCAAACAAAGTCCACACAACTTGCAGTGGGTCAGAATATATTTCCTTTCTGGGGTTTGTTTTTATTCACAAAAGGAAATCAAAGTGAAACAACACAAAATCCAGCCCAAGTCTTTTCCTTGGGCTTGGCTGCTCCCAGGGTTCCTCTCTCAAGACTGCTCAGCCCATGCATTATGTCCTCTTCCATCTCCCTTATACTGGGGATTAATGAGCTATCTGCAAGAACATACTGTTTGCTAAAATTTCCCACCATTGCTACCACTGGTTCAGCTTAACCAAGGATCGTAATGGTATGACCCCTAGTATAGACAACGTATTGGTGACTCCCTGTATTTTAAGCACTGCATCATACAGCCCTGCACCCCAGTATTTCCACTGGTGAAACTGAACTGGTGGCAGCCACGCTGGGAATATTTTTTTGGGGAAAAAAAAAGCCTAGTACTGACACCCTAAGTGAGTCAGCAGAATCTACTTAACATTCCCCAGCAGGGTCGTTACCTACTAACAAGGTGAGGTTTTCAAGTCTATTAGAAAGGATAAAGACAAATATTTTCATTTGAAGGAGGAAAAAACAATAACCAGGAGTATGTCTAGAAGTGTAAAAGCCAAAAAGATTATTTTGTGTATAAGTCTCGGAGAGTAAATATATATAATAAATATCTTGATTAAATAAGAGATTAGTAGCTTTTCAATAGGAATTCAAAGTTATAAAAAACTGCAAAAACAACAAAAAAGATCCCCCCCAATTGTAATAATAATAGTAAATGTTAATTTCTGAGCATCCTATTTTGGAAAGCCTTTATTTACAAATCTGCATGCAGCACACCATAGTTACCCAACTCTTGAGTAGCATTGTAGCCAAATGATTGTAAGTAGAATAATCTATTTAAAAGAGAACGAATTGGGACTGACCTATAGGTAATCTGTAAATGATTCAAATACCAATAAAAGTCTGGTGATGGGGGGAAGGGGGCAAAAAGGGGGTCAATCACTATTTCATGCAGTTTATTACTCACATAGCAGTTTTTTAGCAGGTGGGGCTTGAGGTATTTCCTGGTGTCTAAGTGGTAGTGATACAGGAGGCTCAGAGGCCTTGTGCAGAAATTGCATTCAGAGGCCCTTAGCCTTTATATAATTGTATTAAGCATGCTGACAGACACAAATTAACATGCACTCACCCCAGGATCCTTGCAATGTACTCCTGGGTCTTTTTACCAGTCTTAAGTGTAGTGACAGTTTAATATTTGATATGTCCTTTTTCATGGGAGATTATATGCTGGCCTGGCAGGGGTATGTACTCAAGGATCTAATAAGCCTTTTCTATCTCTAACTACTATGATCTGCTTGTCACTCCTATATTTAGATATGCAGAAATGTTTATTGCAAAAACAGAAATTAAGGGATATCAGGAAAGCAATGCTAGGCCTTATGTGGCCTAAAGACATGTTTGTCCCCAGTCATGTAGAAAAGATAACCCCAAAGTTGTGATGAGACCGGTCCATAATGGCACCTTTACAAAGGAGGACATTTTGTTATGTTACAGCAAATTGTATATTATACGGGTGATGATAATAGCCTTGTATGACATAAGAGGCCACAATGGAATATCAGAAATGGTCTTCTAACAAAAAGCCTTCCTGCATCACCTTTACTGGGATTTAGAATTCAAAATATAGTCAATTAAAAGACACTTTGCTACAATTATTCATTGATGAGTCTTTTACTTATAACTCAAATATATTTTGTCCCTGAATGTTAAAACAGAACGAGAGGTTTTTATTGTAAATGAAGGAAAATAAGGATTGGTTTTTTTCATGAATAAGTCTGACCAGTATGTTTCTACATCACGACTACAAATCTATACATAAATAACATGCCAACTCTGTCAGCATTAATCAAAAACCTACATGGTTAAAACTAAAAGACCTGCAGACTTTGGACATATGGGTTGAAAAAGAAATTCACTAATGAATGAAGAAGCTAAGATAGTTGTTTAATATTGTATGAAATTTTATGAAAAGATTCCTTCCTGCTACTAGCTGAGTTTTTTGTTACTCAAAATAGTAGATTTTCTACAAATCAATTTGATGGTAGTCTAGGAAAACATTATAAGAGAAATTTTAGCCTTTTTCAATTATTGTCTTAAATTCTTTCCATGAACCTAAACTTTCCTCCTTTATTATGAACATGCCCACTGCCTTGTGCCAGCTCATTGTAAATTACTTTTGTTAAGGCCGCATTTCAGGGCTGGGGTGGTGACAGTATAAATGAGAATGAGACTATTATATTTTGGAACTATACTCCTGTAAAGCAATAATGTAAGTAGGCCTGCTAGGAGGGCAAGACTTGCTTGATTCATTGTGTGACGTCTCACTTGCAGAAGATGAGCTAGGGTTTAGCTCATGGTCATGGTCGACGTAACAGGTTTAAAAGTTATACGTAAAATTAAGTAAAAGATTATACATGATGTATATGTTGCAATTTTTTGTATAAAAAGGAAATACAGAAAATTATTCAAAAGGGGGATTTACCAGTTAATAGAAAAGTTGATTTAATTTTGATTTTTAAAAAGGGGAAATTGAGGTGAAGTTGAAATCCAGCTCTAATCCAGCCACAAGACTCTTTGCTGCTTTTAGAGCTCTATATTTATCTGCTTCTTCTTCCCCCTTTGTACTGTTTTTATTCAGGACTGCCTAGGTAGGCCTCCAGCACTCCATCTTGTCATAGCCACGGAGAGGAGGTCATTAGAAACACACACAATTCGCTGTAACACAACAGAGTGGTGCTGCACACAAGAATCGGTTCTGGTTCGGTTCTTTAGATGAGCCCAAAGAGGAGGAGAGCTCCGGGAGGAGCACTGGGGAGTCGAGCTCCTTTTAAAGCTTCGAACAGCTCTAACTTTGCGGGGCGCTGAGAGGCGTTTGGACGTGGTTTGGTTTGTTAATGGAGACGCTGAGGGCACGTTCAAACAGAGGCCCTGGGCTCGGAGGACGGGGTGGAACACAGGCAGGGAATTCTCTTTTCTTCTATACGAGAAACACTCCGGACTGAATTAAGAGGTGGGAGCTCCCTACAAGTCACTGGAACTAACTTACGTTGGAAGCTTGCCCCCATAACACACCCCTCCACGGCCCCTTGATTTTTAATAGCGACCCTGCTGATTAACGGTAACCTGGCTGCAGGCCGAGCTACCCTACATCTCCTGCCACCTGTTACTGCCATAGAAAACCGTGAGCACTAATACTGGCCGTAGGAGATGAGGCTGGTGTAACGCCCAGGACGCCAATGGGGTGACACCAGGGATGCATCTGTCCAATGGATCTAGAATGACGGGATTGTGTAGCTTATGTGACCTTTAGTGATAACCGGGCTCGTGCCGGTAGCTTCTGCTGTGTGTTTCTCACCTGGTCTTAAAGGCACTCGAGTCTTCCTCTTGTTCCATTGACTAGGATCCTGAACCTTCGAGTAGCCTTTAGCAGAGGCTCGTCTAGGCCAGCCTGAAAGAGAGACACAGACACCCGTCACACGTGTGTACTGCACATCACGCAGAGGGCTAAAGAAGAGAGCAGCAAGATCAGAGGGTTTTTAAAACTTGTGTCTATGCAGTAAGAAGCAGCGGGGTAGTTCTCGTCTCCCTGCACTGGGTTCAACAGGACACTAATGCCCGAAAATTACCCAAAGACCATGTCACCCAGCAGGGAAGGTTGCTGGATCGACAGCACGTTAAGTGAATGCAGAGCACGTTAGCTAAACATTTGGGGGAAAGGCGCAGACATCCCCTCCCACCCCCTGAGGCTTTGAACTTCACTTTCTGCGAGGAATTGTGCGCATCCTCCTGACTCACCTTCGCTTTTGCGGAGACACCCAGGCTGTGTTAGCGAGAGTTGGGCTCTGATCAGTCAGACATTTAAAAGTAGCCATGAAATGTAGGAGTGAAACACTTTTGCTGCCTAGGGCCAGATCTGAATCTGTCCAGATTCCCCTTTAACACTCATATTAATTCAAAAAATAAAATCAAGCAAACCCTTCAATGCAAAACAGTCAGCTGTAAAGGTCAGGAATGCCCCCACCCTCCCGACCCACTCCCTTGCTAAAGCAACGCCACCTCGTAACTTCAGGGAGTTTAAAACCAGCATTAGCCTGAGCTGGCGGGCGGGTTTAGCTGTTGCTTTTCATAGAGAAATGAAATAGACAAGACTGTACTGTATAGTATAAGAGTGAGGCCTTTTAGTTCCTTAGTGGAGTGAAAGGAATGTTGTGAAGTGGGTATCTGTCTGGAAGAGGCGGAGGAAACCATCAATAACTATAACCCTTTAAAAGAAGCTGCAAATTAATCCGTTAGGAGAATCTAATCGATCCAAAAGGTGCCTCTTTCCGCAGCTGCTTTTGTGGTTGGTCAAGTTTAGGAATGGGGTATTTGAAAGGTTTCTTAAGGTGCAGCCCCCGAGCCTTTATGTGGAGGCTGCTGCAGCTGCTGTTTTAATGATCAGGGCTGATGGAAGTTTCCAACTTTCCACTAATTAAAGGAAATCTTCCAAAAGATAAAAGAGGAGGGGGAGAAACAAATGCCCCGGTTTTCTTTTTCACTGGTTCCTGCGCAGGAGAGCAAAGCCTGGGAGTAGCCCCCTGATGTAGCTGAGAGGAGAAGTCCCCGTTCACACTCTTGCAGCAGCAGTCCCCAGAATGGTAGCAACAGTTGGCTGGCAATGTAAAGAGATGTGAATCTAAACCACGGTGGCTCGGATTTACATTCGCTTCTGATCTGTCCAAAAATCACCTTTGGTTTAAATTCTATTGGGCCAGGCTAGGTAGCAAATGGTGAAGATGTTTCCATAGCCTGATCTTTGCTGATCCGTCTCATCACTCCTTTTTTTCCCCCTAAGTTCCCCCTGAAACCTTCTCTCTCCCTTTAAAAGATGCTCACGTGCATAAAGCCCTGGACAGAGGTTTGCTGGCGATTGGAAAGGACAAACATTATTTTTCCCAGGGGGAGAGGGCAAACAATTGGAAATATGCAAGTCTGTTTGAAAGATATTGTGACTTTTCCACCTTTGTTCTCACCAAGCCAGTTACGTGTCCTGGCTAGGGTAGGGGTGGGGGGAAACAGCGAGGTGCTTTTGCTTTCGCCTTGTTTCCCTGCTTATCCCTTAGCCAGCCTTTCACTCTCTTATAAAGCACAACCAGGGCTTCAAAATATCTTTTATCTCTGGAGAAATATTAACTCTTTGCCTCGGTTGTGCTCCTCGCCCTGTGTGTCTTCAATGCAGACTTTTTTTCAGATACAAAGCCAGTCATTTCCGAGCCGGATCCCCCTCTGTGCCGGCTAGAGGGGTGCAGGGAGGGGAACCCTGGTGGTTTTTAACAGTTCAGATCTTAGATAATAATCCTTTTTTTAAAAAAAATTGCAGACGTTTGAACCACAGGCCCTGTCTTGCGTCAGCCGGGCACTCCACTGCCAACTTGCTGCTCAGCTCCTGTCTATTTCCCTGGGCTGATCTGCACGGGTCTACTTTTTAAAATCTTGTTTCTTTTTGGGGGCAGCAATTAGGGAGGGGGGTTTGATTTGTTGCCCACGGAATCCGCCCTGGTATTTACTGCAAAGAGAAGGAATGCAGCCTTCCTAACTCCTCTATAGATGCTCTCACTGCTGTGTGCTTGGAACAAGGCAGTTTCAGAGCCAGAGAGCTGGTGCTGATGCTGCTTTGCTCGCTTGCAATCACCTCGCCCAAAAGCATCGCCTCGGCTGGGTTTTCCCCCGGATTCCGCCTTTTTTACCCCTTTCGGGGCCACTTTGTGTTGGGGAAAGGATGATTTGGGGAATCAACGGGCTGCAAGTTGCCTAAAATCAGGTTGGAAGTGTGCAGGGAGGCGCCTTTGGCAAGCGCTTCCATGGTGCATCTCCTGGTAACTGGGGTCTCCCCCAAACCGCGGCTGATTCGTGCGCCTCCCTCTCCTCCTCCCTCCCTTTTTTATGGGGTGATCCCAGAAAATCCCCCCCTCCCCACCTCGAAATAAACCCAATCTCCCGACTAAAGAGGTAATTTAATGAACCGCTTCAGGGCTTTTTTTGTAATTAAATCATTTCGATCCACTAAAAATCCCCTTTTAAAAAAATCCTTGGGGGTGGGGGGAGGAGGGGCTGAGAACTTTTGGGAAGTTTTATTATATTTTTTATTTTTTTTAACGAAAAAATAATTAAATAAAATCAACAATAAAATGACCCGAATAAACGTGTGATCCGCCCCGTTAGGCAAAAGTCGATTAAAAAGTTAGGTTAGCAGACGCGGGTGAATAACTGAATGTCTTGGTGACCAAGCGGGGTGGGGAAGGGGAGAGGGTGTTTATTTCTTTCCATATATACACACAGGACGGAAGGGTTGGGGCCGGGGGCTGGATTGAGGAGGGAGGGGGAAGGTAAAGAAGCCAAGAGAGTCTAGATAAGTCCAAGGCTCGGCGATCGCAGTTGCTGCTCCTTCGGCGAATGCGCCCTCCGCGAATGCTTTTTGGGGTAAGGGCTTCCCGGCTAGGTAGTTATATACAGCAAGCCCAGACCGCAAAAAGATTCGCGAAGGACAGTCTCCTGCGGCTTCCTACATCCATCCATCCGGCTGCCACCAAAATATCCACACGACCCAAAGGCGATCGGCTGATCATTTCCCAGACACACAAGGATCCCTCCCCACCCCCTCCATCCCGACCAAGTCCCTCTCCAAACCCAAGGCGATGTACCCAACTCAGGAGAGGAAGCGGTGGGGAAGGAGGGGGGGTTCCCCTAGCCTATCCCCATCACACTGGGCCCCTCTTGTCCTCCTCTTTCCCCCTCCCATCAAGGAGCTGGGAGCCAAGGCTTGCAGGATCTGGGGGCTTTGTGAGCAAGGTAGAGTTCGGAATGTCCCCCCATCTCTCTGCTCCCGAGCAGAGGGTCTAGCGCTGTGCACAGACGCTGCGTAAAGAGAAAACTCTCCCCCTGAGCACTAAATAAATAGAGACCAAGCAGACAGCTCATTGGTGCGGACTAAAATCGTCACCCACCAATCAGGAGACGCCTCACATTTCCTTTTTTCAAAAGGGGGAGTGGAGGAGGGGGGAAGAGAGAAACATTTCCATTTCTAATTATTCAACAAATCCTAGACAAGAGCACGTTCAATAGTGTTGCCATGCAATCCCAGAACAAAAGAGACACAATTAAATTATAATAAATCAAATCAAGAGAGGACCTGGATTATGAATACATCCAAACAGCAATTAATTCCAGGTATATTTAAGAAAATGAGATGCCCAACGTCTAATGACAATGAAGGAAGCTAAAGTAATCTAAAACTATCCAGGGCATTTGTCAGCAAATTATGCTGATGCTGCCACCCAGCAATGGCCAATGTATGCCACCAATATCAATTCATCAGTAGATTGAGCACCCAAGATATGACGGGGGGGGGAGGGGGAAGAGGGAGGGAAGAGACACGAAACTGCCTACTTTCCACTTATCACCAACTATTAATACCATCGTGACTTCCAAGCTTCAACTCAGCCCAAGCAAAGAGATAGGAAATCCACCTTTTCAGTTAATAAAAGTTCCATGGATGTGTCACTGAACTACTCCATAGATCTTCTGAACAAAGCCTGCTGGAAATTAGTAGCCCCTCTAGTGTCTATCAGCAGCAGAATAAAGGCAAATTAGTGTCCACTTTTTCTCCATGCATCAGCCGGGTTACTACTCAAGTTAAAGAAGAAATCGTACAGAAGATCGAATAGGACTCGCAGAACTAACAATAACTCAAGAACTTGGAAGTTAACCTCTTGTCTGCTCGCACACTGAAAATATTGTCACTGATCAATATACACGCTCCAACATGAGGTGCAGAGACACAAAGTTCCTGCCTTATCAGCTGTAATGGCACACGAAACTCACACCAGGAATATCACCAGAACCACAACACACACTCCTAGATACAAACCACCTACGCGCCCCTACATCCTCCCTAAAAAGTATTGCTAGCCACACTGCGGACTGCTTTGAACACCACCAGCTTGCTTTAGAAACTCCAGTAGAATCAACCGAACACCCGGACTGACTGCAGAGTTGGGGATTCTGATCGCAATATTAAAAAGTTTTAAACCCCCATCACTTACCTTTGCCGGTACATCAGTGTCCGGTCCTTTGAGCATGTTGGAGGGTGCAGCCATCACCAAATATTTTTAGGAAGCCCAAAGCAAAGCATCCCTTCCTCCAGGTATGTATATAAGTTACTGTACTGTGTGGGAGGGTCACGATCTTGCTAAGTGCAGAAGATTCCCCAAGATTAACCCCTCCACTCCCTTCCCCTTCTGCAACTTGTTGTTGTGAGTGTATATATATATGTGTGTATGTGTATACACACACATTATATATATATGTGTGTGTGTGTAAATATATAAATAAACACACACACACACACACATATATATATATATATATATATATATATATATATATATATATATATATATATACACCCCGGCGCGCACACACAGATGGGAGAGCAAAGAGAAAGCGAGATCCGAGGAGTCCAGCTGCCCCCCTGACGCCGTTTTGATTGGATGGTCTTTTCATGTAGAGGGGACGTCTCAAGTCGAAGTCACGATTTCTGCTCAGTTTGGAACCATCTGTGACTGGAGCCATGACGCAGCCAGCGCACATTACTCACTTTTACAGTCACGACTTGGAAATCCGTGCAGTTTCCAACCAAAATTACACCGCCACCATTGAATTATTTAATAGGATCCAGTTAAGGGTAATCTTATGCATTGTGCCAAGAGATGCAATGATCTAGGAGGGGAGGGGAGGGGAAGGGAGGGAGCGGGAGAAAGGAGGGCAGCATTTCTGGTTGCTAATGACTGTTTTATAGAGCTATATTAAGAGTTACAGTAATTGGCTACACGTGTTGTAAGTGGATTTTTTTTTAAATGATCAGTTTGTAAATACGACCACGCAGGCTCGGGGAAGGGACGATTTCTACATTAAGGACATTAGTGGGTGGCATTCTACTGTGCTATGAATACATAGGCTTGTGTTTTATTAATTGCAAGAAACGATGCCTTGTTATATATATAAAGTTATTGTCTGAAATTTTAGCCAAGATGTGCTTTTGCCAAACAAACAAATAAATATGTCCTATGGTATACTGATGTTCATGTCTGCATCATGTCATTGTCTGCAGGATCCGCAACTGTCGCTGGGCTTGGAGTGGTAGGTGCACCATTTTATAAGCTTGCTTTTTGTCTCGCTGAGCTAGCTAGATGTACTTACTGAGATCTGCTTTCTTTGTTATTGTCTGGCTTTAATATTTCTACTCCTTGCAGGTATATAAATAAGTCTGCGGCTAAAAGATCCCCGCCGCCCCCTCCCCCAATCAGGTCGGGAATTAATTTTCCCTTCCTTCTCATGTTAAGAATGGGTTGATGCATGTGAGTGTTGTACAGTGTCAATGTGTGTGATTTAATGCAATCTGATTACATGTTTTTGCTAACTGGAATGCCTATGAACCTGCATGCTCCTAGCCTAGCAAGAATATCCCTGCTTCCCAAAGGGGGTGATTGGTGTTTGCAGTCTTGAAGTAACCCTGCATCTATTCCGTACACACAACAATCGCCCCACTACTTCGCCTCTAATTCAGTCATTCCACCAATTCGTCTGGTGAGGTTATGATTAAGGACGCGAAGGAAAGGCCACACACACACACACACACACACACCTGTAGAAGGTGTGAGCACTTAGAGGGGGGAAATGAGGTGGGAGGAGAAGGGGTGAGTCCAAATAAGGCAACCTATAGCCTCCTATTTTGCGAAGCACCATCATCAGGTACAGGCTGTTTCAAACACACAGGCGGGAAGGGCAGGCGATTCCGAGCAGAGTCAGCAGCAGAGTTTACGCACGGATGGGGAAACCTGAATGGGAGGGAAGCGCCCAGCCACTCTTATCTTAGAATAAACAGGGATCTCAGCATACTCCGGGGTCCTTCTGAGAGTACAGCCGAGATTACAACATCATTTGAAAGCCATTAAACCTATAGACAGCGGCTAGATAGAAAGAACTGATCTCCTCCGGCTCAAGCTAAGCAGCCGGTGCTGCGATTTCAGCACCACAGCTAGTGGACAGCTCCCAGACTGTCCGCTCTTCGGTGGTTTCCCCTGGTTGAGCTGCAAGGGATAAGGGGACTGTAGTGTCAGCATATTGCAAGCTCCCTGTAGGCAATCTACAGAGAGTTCCCCTCTCAGTCTACAGAGCGAGTTTTGCCATTAGAGTGTGTCTAGTCACCCACTGGAAAAATAAAGAGAGAGAGTGGATAGGTACAGAGAGAAAGGACTCAATAGCGCCGACAGAGAGAGGGAGAGAGAGTTGCAGCTCGCTATTGATTCAGAGATTTACCGACAGGGTGATTCCCCTTTCTATAAGAATTCCCTGTCTCTGGGTTCCGTGCATGCACCAAATTCATTATGCAAACGAGTATATCCCCCTCAGTTTAACAGAAACAATAAAATAATAAAACCAAGCATGCATAAAATAAATACACTAATCGCAGTCACTCTCTGCAGCATGCACAGGAAATATCACTACTTACCCAAACAGGAACTCCTTGGTTGGAGGGGGGGGGGAGAGGGACGGGACGAGAGTGGGGGTTGAGGAGAGAAAGAGAGAGAGGAGAGGGAGAGAGAGAGAGAGAGAAAGGGGAAAAATCCAACAATTAATTTCCAGACAGGAGTTGGAAAAAAATACTGCGGTGATGTCCAGGTTTTCTTCCACCCGCGCTCTCTTTTTATACAAGTGCAACCCTCTGTCTATTTCTGGAACGCGATCAAAACCCTGATGCTATTTTTAGCAGGTACTGGGGAAAAAATCCACACACAAAGCCATTTCGCTGGAACGTTACATCCAAAACATTAAATGTACATTAAGTTCCCCCAATCCCCCCCCTCCAAAATCACCCCCCGCTTCTTTCTGCACCACCATCCACAGTTGCTTTAGGTGCATCATTGCAGAGAATTAAAAAAAAAAACCCAGACCGCTTTCCATGGTGTCCTATTATACAAAACCCCAAGCCACAGCTGTATTGTATTGAGCCTGTCTCTCTGTCTCTCTCTGCCTGTTGCCTTGTAAGCATTATTGTGTCTGTCTACTTGCAGGGTATTTATGAAGTGGGCTTTAAAGACAACCAACCACCAAAACACCATGCACCAGTTTAACATTATGCACAAACGTGGGGTTCTGGCAGGGAAGCTTGTTTTGCCGAGAGAGACAGAGCGATGGTTGCATACACTGACTGCACAAAGAAAGGGTTTTCTTTAATTCTCTCCACCCCACCCAATGCTTTAAAAATCACAAATTCCTTTGTTTGGAGAATAAAGAAGCTTTCTGTCTATATATAGCTATAGATGAAATCTGGTGTGTGTGTGTGTTTGCGTTCTAGTCATTCACTACGAGGGGGGGATTGGGAAAAAATAGAATCATTAGGGCTTGCAGGCTACAAGAAGCCAGCCTGAGACTCCTTTGCAAGGCTGCGTCAGTTATCAGCTATTGACGTCACGTTCAGATTCTCCTCTTCAGAGGCTCTAGTTCATCATAAAAAATGTCTGTGCTTGGAGCTTTGTGCTTGCAGAAAGGCACTTCAATTCGAGGGAAAGAGTTAATTAGAAAGCCCCATATTTTGTGTTGTGCAGCTTTCCACACAGTTGCACAAAAATCCTGTGGGGTATGCGTGTATTTATGAGAAAGAGAGAAAAAATATGCACTGAGGGTATGGATATATTTTAAACACACACACAGATTCCCCATGCAGAAACACACAGAGAGCGAGAGAAATCTGCATAGACAGACCATGCAGGGACATCTCCCCACCTCATGTTTGGAAACTGTAGCAAACAGAAATAGGAATAAATCGGAGATTTTGTATTTCTCAGGCAAATAGCACGGGGGTTGCTGAATATATTTTAGCATCCCCTCTCCTGCACACACTCGCACCCCCCCTCCCCAGCAGCTTTCTGAACAAAAACATCAACATTCAGCAACATCTAGTCCCCACCACCACCTTACGCTTGTGTTTGGCTACTGTAGCAAAAGACAGATATTGATAAAACTAGGATTAATTCTGTATATTTGTCAGGCAAACAGCCCCGTCTCCAAGAGTGACGCAAATAACAGATTCTATGGCTCTGGCTTTCTATATTCTGCACCCACGCACTCTGCTTGGTCTCCCACGGAATCAGCTACAGAGAGCAATGATCCAGATTATACAGAGAGAGGGGGTGGGGGAGAAGGAGAGAATAACAAATGAAATTGCAATTAAAAATCATAATGCTGCTATACGCAAATGGCTAAATCTGATGTTATACAGTGGCACACCCCAGCCCCCAAATTAACAATAATAATTTAAAAAAACCATATACCATGCACGAAGCAGCAACCAAACAAAAGGGATTGTCTTGTTGACAAATGCAGAGTTTATTTGGCAAAGAAAAGTCCTTCACACGCCACCCTTCCCATCTCCAAACCAGAAAATATATCTCCCCTCCCCCCACTATATTACAAGCATTAGGAAGGAAGAGGAATTAACATATTTGGCTGCCAGGTAGATGGCGGGTAG
Organism: Mauremys reevesii; assembly: GCF_016161935.1. NCBI lineage: Eukaryota > Metazoa > Chordata > Testudines > Geoemydidae > Mauremys > Mauremys reevesii. Next base: position 75,710,870 of record NC_052626.1, read on the forward strand.
GGAGCCAACCAAAAGCCACTGTATGTTCTCAAGTAAGGTAATCTGGACCTTTAAAAATAAGTTGGCTTGCTCTTTTCGGAGACAAAAGGACACAGCTACTTCTTAAAATATCTACAAAAGGCAAGCGCAATGGGTCGATGCTATTTTTAAACAGATCTCTTGTTGTTGGAAGATGGCACAAGGCATGTAGCTAAAAATTAAAATCGTGGCTCGTAGACTCAAACAAACACACACACACACACACCCTAGGAAAAGAAAAGGTTTATTGATGGGGTGGAAATAGTCTCTCTCAAGAGCGCATATTTTACCTCCCCCCTCCCAATCACCACCAACCAACCCACCCACTTCACACCTTGACTGAATGAAAAACAAAATGCAGGGACAATCAAGAAGCCAGTAAGTTATTTACTGTCTATCTCTATATGCACATTCTTTATTTATTAACTCAGTTAATTATCATCAACTTCTTTCGCCATGAATTTCCTAATGTCAATACACTGCAGTCAATGAAGTAACGCTGTTTCTCCCTCTCTCTCTCTGTAGCCAGACAATAGCATGGCAAACTACTGCTAGTGATACCGCAACACCGGGGGAAATCACACCGCTATTACAGATCACATCATAGGCGTCGCCAGGCGCAGGGAGAGGTTTGGCTTTTTAAAATAGCCGACGAGCTCTCTTTATTAGGCAGCAGCCAGAAAGCACGATCAGAGGCGTTGCCATTAGCACATCCCCGCACGCCCCAGCCCGGGACTTGTCTCTGTAGGCTAGAGGGAGCTGGTATATTACAACCCTCGCAGAGAACTCCAGCCCTGGACATTCTTTTTAGCAAGTGCGCATGGAGGGATGGCCTCTGCTGCAGGGCTGAGTCCTGCAGGCAGGAGGACACTGGTACTTGTCCTGAAGAGAGCTCGTGTCACATGAGGGCCTCAGGTGCGGACACGCAGGCAGCCGTAAAACATGCCATCTTCGAGGAGTTTCAAGGAAGAGCAGCGCGGATGAACGGGAATGGTGGGCTGAGCATGTGTTTAAGGAGACACGCATCCACCGAAGCCTTGTCTGGCTCCCGGATGTAAAAGAGCAGTTTGCCAGTGTCTTACACGAATGGGGTGGTGACTACATGCGCCCCAATCTCCCTCCCCACTTTGTATGCTTAAAGTTCCCCCTCCTACTCTGTGGGGATGGAGGAGAATGCAATGGAAGGGCTCATTGTCTTGAGCTTGTTTCCGTTGGTATGAGAAGATACAGGCGCAGCTGTGTAGCTAGGATTAACCTGGTGATAAACCATAGAGTATGAATAGGGAACCATTGCAAACCCTCCGTAACAGCAGAGGGGCCTCCTCTTTCAGTCCCTACCGCTTCCCCGTCTTCTGACTGATTTTTTAAAAATTCAGCTATTGCATTCCAAGAACCAACTTGTTCCTCTTCCACAGGATTTGAAACATCTTCTGAATAAACCAGGAGAGCGCCTGCCTTTTCCAACAAGAACCAAACCTCTCCCACAAGAACAATCCCTGTTAGCAGGAGTGTGTAATTTCCACCTCAGCAGGACAGCTCTCTACCTTCTCTACCTGCTGCTAGACACCCAACTCAAGGCTGGGCTAAAGCGAAGTACAATGCCCTGGGAATCTCTTGTTTCAAACAAATAAAATGACAACAATGGAACTGATCCAAAGGAAAGGAAAGGAAAGAACTTTTGGCAGGTGATGCTGTACCTTGCAACCAACAGTTCCCACTTCTTCTGATAAATGCTAAATGGAGAATTTATCTTCCATCTTCATATTTTATCCTTAACAGCAATCTCTTGGTGTCCTTAGAATTAAGCCTCCCTAACAACTAGGGCATAATTAAATCAATGGATTCTGTATTCTTCTCTCGAACTGGAAGGGAAATTTCACTGTTACCAGAAGAAATAGTGAGTATAGATACATGGCACTCCACACAGAACAGGAAAACTATCCAAGGTGCTGAACTATGGCATGATGTTCTTTGGTGTGCACTACCTGCAAAGCAGACCATTCTGACTCTTGGAACCTTCCAGGATTCCCAGCGCTCCAAGGACAGTGGCATTGGTACAACAAACATGTTATCAGTATGTAAAGTTTATGTTCAAAAGACACCTTTGGCCTGCTAAACACAAACTAATTCAGTTACCCTGGACAGGGGGCAGACTAGCAAGTGCAGACTGCCCTTGAGACATTCATGAGTAGGGGCACTCTTTTTGAAAGGAATGGGGAAATCCCATCTTTCCTTTTGAACCTTCAACCTCAAGGGCACATCATGAAATAAAGATCCTTCTGGCTGGGTAGTAGTCTTCAGCTGAGCTGGTCTTAGCAAGACGAGAATCAGTCAGAGGAAGCACTGCAGAATGATGGGGAAAGTGCCCTCATGTTCTCCTTGATAGTTTGAGTGCTACTTCGTCAATGCCCCCAGCCCTGCCAGGGATCACATCCCAGTCATGAATATAATTTACAGCATTCTCCTAAACCATGGTGACACCCAACCGTATATTGATTTCATTCTCCAATTGACAATAGCAGATTGACTTTTAGTACTTTACAAACAGAAGGGGAGTATGGGGTTCCCAGAAGTAAAGAGTGTAGCACCATGACAATAAGGTCTAGGACTTTCTTTACCTGGGGTCAGATTTTCCAGAGCAGAGCATGCAGTGGTCCCCATTAAGAACTGAGCTGTTTCTATGTAATTAAATCACTGCTGCACATTTCTTTAAAAATAAAGAACAATAAAACAAAACACTAGTTACCTCTGATGAGACAATATAGGAATCAGAAAATCCAGAGGATACAGCAATAGAATTTACATGGAATTGGATAAATTAGGGGTACACATGATGTAGTGGGCTAGGAGCTGTTCAGTGTGGCAAAGTGTAAGCTAGTGAAAGGCCCTAATGGAGAAATGATGCTAACTGGTGGTTAGCGCAGGGGACTGGGAGTCTTGATTCCTGGGTTCAAGTCCTAGATTTGCTGCAGGACTAAGGCTGGTCTGAAATTTATCATCTAAATTATATATATTATGTTTTTCCATGAACATTTTCAAGGTTCCTCCAGCTCTGTGTGTCACCCTGAGCGAGACACTTTTCCTCTCCGTTCCCCTGTTTATCCAACTTTAAAATGGGTCCGATACTTACCTACCTCACCAGGCTGTTCAGTAGGGATTTTAAAACATTGAGACTGTGTATTAAAAAGGCATTATATAAAGGACAAAGCAGCATTATAAATAATCAGAAAGAGCATAATTTAAGAGGAAGCATAAAAAGTACAAATGTGCATTCCCTTTGACAATAGCATGAGGGGTGTGTGTTACATTAACATTCACATTCGAGAAGGACAAAAGCTGCTAGTGATTAATAGATGTGGCTTCAATTTATTTAGAATCTGAACATACAGGCCATCAAACCAACAAAATGGGCCACGTGGTGTATTACTGTCATCTCATATGCATTACGTTAACAGCTGTAATTTACATGCTATCTATAATCAACTTGAACCCCAGCAGATTGAAACACCTGGTGTAGTTGCATGGTTTTCTTTACTTGGATTTTTTTTATGTATATATTTGTCCTGTTTATATTAAAAAGTAATTTAAAAGGAGGCAACACTGGAACAGGATCTTGCTCATTGGATACAAAGTCAGGCCCTAGAAAAAGTAGCTGGGGGTACTAGGATTAAAAGATGAAAACCATCAGCATAATTAGATCAAGAAAAAATAAAGCACAAAGGTTTAAATATGTGAGCATGGTATATAAAAAAAAATTCACATGACTCCTTGATGTGAAATTCACACTGACAAGAAAAAAAATTAGATTAGGCACAGTACTATATTTCAGACACCTGGGATACCATTGCTGGTGAATCCACTGTTGAATTGGATTGGGATCTCTGTTAAAATTTGACTTTCACTAAATAATGACCTGGAACTTTTCATGAACAAAACCCATTACCTTTAGCATAGTGTGTACTCATCCTTGGTAACCATCTTACAGGATGGATGAATCAATGAGAAGAAAAACATGCAACAATAATTTGGGGAACTTTGGGCAGCCTCTTATGGTAGAAAAAGGAGAGGACGCAGCAATGAAGAGATGCCAAAAAGCTGCATGAGGCTTTAACTAATTCAAAACCAAGTATCACAGGCAGTGCTAGAGGACAGGGGTAGGGAGATGAGTGACATTTAAGCAACACAGGCAGAATTTCTTTACTGAGATGGTAGTTAGAACATGGAGCCAAATAACTCAATCAGCAGCAGAAATCAAATCATCTCAAGGAGGAAGATGGTTGGATATCCTGTGAAAAGGAATAAGATGTAGAGTGCATTAAGCAATAAGTTAGACATGATGAGGTGAAGGGTGTGGTGAGGTACCTAGGGTTACAATGACCAGATTTGTTCAATCAGCTCCTCTTCTCTTGGCCTTTGATGTTCACTGTTCCTGTATAATTGTAGTATCCTAATTTCCAATGCAATTTAATTTGGTCATCAAAACTTACAACACATCAGAACAGCAGAGTTGCTACTGAACCAGAGAAGTTGGGGTGCATTTGAATCTCGGTTACTTTATCAGTCATTTTCCACTTACCTGCAGAAGGGATGCCCAGTTCCTAGGTTACATAAGTCAATGTTTCTGGCATTACAGCCCACCCAGAAGTCATACTTCTAGAAATGTGGATTCACTGGTACGGAAAAATAATATCAGAAGTAGTGGATTTCAGCAGTACAAATGAGAATTGGAGGATCATTGGACCAGAAGATACAGAGCATGAGTGACTTTTTTCTCTGTTGCCAATAGTTAATATCTATTTGTTAAGGACTGACAGCATGGTCAGCCCTTTACATGACATAAAGATCAGGCAGTCTCTGCCTCACCATTTACAAGCTAACCCAATGGGTCTTAGATTATGGTCTGTGAACCACCAGTGTCTACAGAATATTTACTGGACTCCTACAGAGGCTAACTTGTCACATGGTACTGGCTCTCATTTTTTCCAAGGTGCTAAATCACATTAAAAAGAAGCTAAAAACAACCTATTCCCACCTATTCCTTTTCCACATAAACAAAGGCTGTATTTAATACAGTGATATTATTTCATCATGAATGGAAAGGAGGTAGTGTGTGTGACTGGAAATGGGAGTAGAAGTGTCCACAAGATTCTCTCTGCATTAAAATGTAGTCTGGTCTGCTCTATGAAAAACTTTAAGAGCTCCTAGACTAACAGACAAGACAGACAAGACAAGACAAGAACTACCGGGAGAGACACAGGAAGGAGCAGCCGCACTTAACAGTCTGAAGAGCATGTTTCCTTATGAAATTCTTCAGAAACACCATTGTATTGTGGTTGTTTTGTGTACCATGATCACACCACCAATGAGTGAACAGCCAAAGGGATAATAATGGAGTCAATATTTTTCTTCAAATTCCACTGTGCTAAGGTTGACCAGTAGTTATAACAACGACTGGCACTCAAGACTCCTCCTAGGTCCTGGTCAGGTCACTTGTCCTCACTATGTCTAAATTTACATATAGTTAGAGGAATGTACTTATAGTTGTCTACCTCACTGGATGACCATGGGTAGGGGGAAAAAGGGGCTTTGTCATGAGGTTTACTGAGTATTAGTAAATGCTTGGAGAACCTGGGGGATGGGTGATATTAGAAGTGCAGACTATCATCATTGTGCTATAAACTTTGGCTGCAGAGCCAGCTGAGGAACCACAAGAGCTTTATACACTTTTTGGTAAGTTCCAGACAATTATAGATAGTTTTTATGTTATCTTTGCAAGAATTGCAACTATTATAGGAATATATGAACAGAAATTTAAAAACTGATTTATATTTCATTTCATATTGCATTATTTCTCAGGTAGTTCAACTTTTGTATTTAAAAACTGTCTGGAATTTTTGCTTAATCATGAACTTAGCATAAAAATCCTACTTGCCAGATATCAATCTTCTTTATTATGGTACCACCCACTTTCTTCTAACACTAGCAACATGCTAAACATTGCGTGCCAAATTTTCAAACACATTTATCTTAAAAGGGCAGTCCAACCCCTTAGATGGACATTCCATTCAGGTCTCAATGTCTGAAAACTGGGCTTAAAACAAGTTTATAATTGTTTTGTTCCGCCCACAAGATGGAAGATCTTTGGTAACTATGAGTTAAGCATTGACAGCATGCTAAATGTTGTACAAAATAAAGAGGAAGATACAGTCCCTGCCCCAAGAAGCTTACTATCTAAATGGAGAGGCAAAACAAAGAGAAACTTGCACTGATGAGTAGAGGAAAGTTAACTCAGCCATACTATGATTTTTTGCATTAGACAGATGTGTAACAATTTTTTTGGCTTAGGCAGGCAATCAGTAGTAGGCTTTGCAGAAGAGGTGCGTTTCCAGGAGAGATCTGAGTCAATGGAGGGTAGTAGGTGTAAGGGGTATCTGGGAAGGAGAGACAAAGATCAGAGTAGAAGAAAGATACAAAGCAAGTGGCTAGGAAGAAGGGCTTGGTCAGAGTGAAAGATACAAATGGAGAGACCAAGACAGGAGTAGAGCTGTTCAGAGCCTCAAAGGTGGGGATGAGAAGTCTAATCTCATTGTGAAAAGTGATGGGAAGCCAGTGATTGGATCTGAAGGGAGAAGGAACACAACATGGTAAGAAGAACTTTGCATCTTGTGTATATTTGAAAGAACATATTTCAATTATAATATCATGAGGCAACCATCTTGCTAAGTGACCTTGTTTGGGATCCTGGCAGCATGAGAGACCAATGCCAGACACTATTAAAAAAGGGTCTTCATCCTGATTTAACACGGATTATTAACAAAAGAAAAGAGCGACATGAGTTCACATGGTAATGTGGAGCCAGGAAAATGTCATTGCACCTTGAGGTGGCTTTCAGAGATGTACATCCTGAGCAGGGAGGGGACAGTCTCTTTGCTAGACAGTTCTCGTATTTGTGTTGTCTTCTGGGTTCTGCCTTTGATTGACTGCAAATCTGGGCAATTCACTCATCTACATTGTACTTCTATTTACCCCTCTGTAAAATGTGTGTACTACTACTAACATATCACACAGGGGTGTTCTGAGGCCTACTTGATTGATGGTTGTAAGTCAATATGAGAGGTGCTATGCAAAGAGCAAAATATTATTTGGCCAGTGCATCTTTCCAGCAATAATACTCTGTAGGTAGTTTTCTCAGCCGGTGAGCTCCTCACGGAATTCCATCACAAGCAATGTTGTCCTCTGCACCAGCCTATTAAACCTGTTCCCCTTTACAACACACAGATTTGTAGATGAGTAGAAGAGTAAGTTTTACTTTTGACTCTCAGAGAAGACTCCAAGAGCCAATAGGACAGAGAATGGAATTTGGGTGGCTGCCTAGATACAGAGCTTGTCTCAACAACAGTGTACAAGCTCAGGTGCTCTTTTACCATGGAGACTGTGCCTAGATCTCTAGTGGTGGCAGACAATTGTTCTTAAGTGGATAAACATAGATGCAATGGAAAGACTGGAACAAATGCTACCTTATGCTAGTCACAATTTATTTTAACAGTCAATGTACCATGCAGCTGGCACTTTGCAAATATATTGCAAGATGGTGAATGTTACCACCCTTTGAAAGTTCTTCACTTTAGAATTAGCTCACGTGACATCCTTGAGATAAGCGCTATTGTAGGGCACAACTGGACTTCAGCAAATCAGTGCAGCAGGAGAACATGCAAAGCATGAGGAACTATAATGCAAGGCTTCGGCACAAGCATATGAATTGAGACACTGACCCACAGTTAACATGCTACATGCTTGCTTTAAGAAACCCTGGGAAAAATCCTCAAATGGTGTAAATGTGTGTATTGTTGCTATAAATGGGTAATGTTTAGTTATTTCAATACCCAGAATGCTTCCATGCCCTATGAAATGTCAGTGCTTCACATGGCATCCACCATGCGGCAAGAGGGCAGAGGATCTAAAGTCAGGCTGGACGGTGTGCACATGATTGTGCAACTGTAGCTGGAGCATGTGGGCATGCAAACATGACTGTGTGAAGGAATCTGGATATGGTTACCCAGCAATAAAGACTACAGCCTGTGCAATCAAAGGCTCTAAGAAGAGGGCAGATGAAAGGAGCTGGAGAAGTTCATCAGAAAGCACCACTCTACCACAGATGGCAGATCAGGAGAACTGGAAATGCATATACATTTTGCCTAATTAGAAAGACAATTTGCAGCTTCTGAATTGGTCTAAACATGGTGGCAATGAATATCTGAAGTTACATTCAGAGCATTCAAATAGCAAAACCACCAAGCAGTAAGAGACCAAGATGTCTCCCCTGGACGAGGATTGATTCTTCAGGGCAGAAGACAGAAGCAGATCAGGAGAACGGGAAATGCAAATGCATTTTGCCTAAGAAAGAAAGACGACTACAATTCATTTTTTTTTTAATCAAGAAGAGACAGAGGTCACTGAACCAGAAATCAGAGGCACTACTCACAGTACAATGGCATCAAGCCTGACCAAGAACCCTATACTGGTCCTGTTATCAGCCAATGACAGGCCCTCGCTGTTGCAACAGCATGGGGAGAGGGAAGCAGAGAAGAAAGGCTTGTCCCATACCAGTCTTCACCAAGAAGAGTGAGAATCTGGCTCAAATGTGCATCAAGATGGACAGTCGCTTTATTCTGCAGTAGGGTATCCACACTGCTGATGTGGGGGAGACAGATAGAAGTGGACTTAAATCAAGGCTAAACAAATTCAAAATCTGTATAATTTTTTTCTGTGGGGGTCCGGGGAGAAGGGATCAGATGATACAGGGGTATAAGAGTCATAGGTGAGGGCTGCACAGCACCACACCAGACATGTTCAGCAGTTTCTAATTCATAATGTCAGTATGTTGCTGCTGGAAGCCCAGTATTCCAGTTCTGTAGTTAAACAAAACAGCACAATCCTGGGTGAATCTGGAACCCATGAGAATGAGAACTGAATGCACTGGCTAAAGTCAGGTGCAGTGCAACCTCCCCACCCTTCTGATGCGCCTCATTCCTGACCTGCAGCACTCCCTGACACCGGAGGCCACACTTCTGCCAGTGTGTCAGTCTTGATCTGGAGCATCTCCTCCATATTTTTGTGCCTATTGACCCTGATCCTGGAATTGGGGCATAGAACCACAGTGAAGTCAATCTGCTCCATCCAGGTGATGGGGTGACCCATGCAAATCCAGCTGCAAGGTCAGAGCCATAGTTTTGTAAAGCATTTCGGGATCCTTCAGGATGAAAGGTGATATACAAGACATTACATATAAATATATAGGACACTGCATGTATAAAATGATTATTATTTTAGCTACTACCTTAAAAAAAATCAGGAGCTGAACTGTGATCTCCAGTGGTAAAAGGCTTGTGCATTAAATCAATGCACCACTTCGCGCCCATGGCCACTTTGTAAACAATGAAATGACTCCCTTTTCCTTGAACAATAAAACCCTCCTGGATTTGCCCATACCTTGAAATTATCAATAAATCAAAACTACTCTTCTCAGGCGAACCACCTGTTGAGAACCACTTTTTTGAGTGAAGCAGCATTAAACCAGAACCTGCATCACAGTTATTTCAGTCTCCACCTTGGTTGTAGCTAAGAGTCAGGAGATACTAAATACCACCATTTCTCTTAATCTAAAGGGCTAGGGCAGTTTGCAAGCACCCTAAAATTAACCAAACAGCTTGCATTTCTTGTTGCATATAGGGAGTAGAAAAGTTTGGAACATGTAATTCTCCTTAGTTTCCCTATAGATACAGCTGTAAAAGATTACTATGTATAAAGATTTCCCTCTACAGGTGGCTGGAGGTTGTAACAGCCTCTCGCTCTTGCATCAGAGTTTTTATTATTATTTTGTTATCCTTTACTCTTACTACTTAATTTACACCCCAAAAATCTATAGGATGTCTGTCTATTTCCAATGGTGGCAAATTCTGTATCCAAGAAACGCCAATTACTTTCCACCCTCCTACTGACTGACTTTAAAACCTTTTCGCAATTAAAACATCATTTGCAAGATCATTACAAGAGTGAGCCAACCTCCTAAAAATGTGACAAAGTGAAAGTAAAAAACTCTGCAACAATGTGGAAACAAAACCTAAATATCCCCTCCCCCCGGTTTTTCTTCAAAAACGGACACGTTTTTTCTGCAGGAATCATCAAATACACAGGACGCACGACACGACAGTCTAGGACTCTTTTCTTTTCTTTTTTACGAGGGGAAATGCAATGTCGTTGAGGTTTTTAAAAGGCAGGCAGCAGAACAAATCAGCAAAGTCTGCTGCTTGCAAAAGCATCCAACAACTGAAATCAGAAAACTTTGCAAAAAGCTAAAGCACAACACACGCGCACATACACACAGACAGGAACCTACCTTGCAAAATCTTCTTCACTTATATTTTTGTGTGCAAAAAAACCCCCAAGGCAAAACCAAAAATAAAACCCCAAACAAAAACGCTTGCCCCGCTTCCTCATGCCTCAGCTGGATTTCCAGGGAATTTGGGGAGGGATGGGAAGGGAAGAAGGTGTTGGGGGGGGGGTTATATAAATAAACTAGAGCGTTTCGAGCTGTGTCTCTCGCGAAAGGCTGTGGGTTTCGCGTAATGTGTGTCTGCACTCTTCCAGGATAAAGAAAAAAAAAAAAACCCAGTTCGTGTTCTGTGCCTGACTTGGAGACAGAGAGAAGCAACCCCCCCCTCCCACTCGCCCTCCCACCCACGCATCCACCCCCACACCACCAATCCAGGCACCTCCTGAGTAACTGATCAGAGCAGAATAACTCATCACCCACGTTTGCAAAACACCCCTCTCCCCCTCCCGGTTTGGGGAACAAATTGCCAATGCACGCATCTTCGCGGGCTCTATTTATAGGCAAGTCCCTAATGTTGTGTGCGTTGCATTTCACAACCTAAATGTGTGTGTGTGTGTATGGATTACAATAACGTTGCCTTTGACAGGTAGGGAGGTGTTTTTTTTTCTATGCACTGCAGTGCGTCTGATGAGCACATTTTTTTTTTTTAGATTTTTTTTGGTGCTTGCAAACAGCATGCATCTTATTGTAGGGGTGTCGGGTTAGCTTGGGGGGAGTATTGTGCATACACCACTTTAGGATTTCCTCCCCTCCCCCACGAGTCTTTGTGTGTGTGTGCAGAAGCTGGGGTTGGTTGGAAAAGGCTCCCAGTCCTTGGCTCCCGGTAGCACAGTCAGTTCCTCCAGTGTGTGCTATTGACCTGCATTGACGTCATTGCGTCATTAGGTCTCCCTTAGAAACACTGACTTTCAAAAATAGTATCAAATTAATTCAACTGGCAGAGAGAAGCCACTAGCTGGAATGAGCCATAAAACTCCAGAATCTTCAGCCCAGCTTTGCTGTGCCTTCCCCCCACCCTAGCCCCCCTCCCTAGGAGTCAAAAAGAAATCATATTGTATGGAAAATACCATTGATGGAATGAAAAAAAAAAAAGACCAAATTAGATTGCAAACCCCACACCAACCTCTCTCTCTTTCCCTTCTCCCCCCTCTCTCCTCCTTTCCCTTTACTGATCTAAAAATAACCCCCCTGCTTGAGCTGACTGCAGTATCTTTTGTGTTGCATCTTTCTGTTTTTAGCCTTTCCATGAGCCATTGAAGGGTGGCCCACAGGGGATCAGAAGCACAAGATATTGATCTATTGATACCCTCCAGGGCCAAGAATTAATTTTAAATGAAAGAGCTGCACCTTTATTTTGGCACTGAGTGGTGGGTGGCTGAGTAAATGACAGAGGGGTTATTTTAGGATACCATTCCCTTTCTACTATGAATCCACAGCTTCCACTTCTCTCCCCCTAGATTCGTTTAAAAAAGAAATCCTTCCTTCCTCAGCCCACTTCTCACGTGGACCAGTGGGCAAGCACATGTAACCCCCATTCATACAAACACAATGCAATGGAGCATTGGTAATTTGCAGAGATGGTACATTCACAAACAGCACCATAGCCCCTTTAATGCAGGTTGATTTCACAGAAAGGACACCGCAGCAGAGAGGAATTTGATTAGGTGGATTTAAGTTTGCAATCTGCTTATTAGTTTCCTTACTGTGTTGATCATCACCTAGCAAAACTGATTTAATTTTTAAAAAATTCATCCATTTACCATGTAGAAACAAGACTCAAATCTTACGGCCTGATCCAAAGTCCATGGAAGTGAAAGGGAAGGGCGGTGATTTCCAAGGGCTCTGGGTCAGACCCTTAGGGCTTCAGAGCCTGGGCCTACATACATGGGGTCACATTAATGCACTATAAATAGCTGTGTAGATGTTTGGGCTTTGGCTGTGATTCCTAGGGAGAGGGATGAGTTTCAGACCCTGAGCACCATCACAGTGACACCATCACAGGACCTAACCAGATCAGCCACACCATCACCGGTTCATTCACCTGCACGTTCACCAATGTAATATACACCATCATATGCCAGCAATGCCCCTCTGCTATGTACATCTGCCAAACTGGACTGTCCCTACGTAAAAGGATAAATGAACGCAAATCAGATATTAGGAATGGCAATATACAAAAACCTGTAGGAGAACACTTCAATCTCCCTGGCCACACAATAGCAGATCTAAAGGTAGCCATCCTGCAGCAAAAAAACTTCAGGACTAGAGAAACTGCTGAGCTTCAGTTCATCTGCAAATTTGACACCATCAGCTCAGGATTAAACAAAGACTGTGAATGGCTTGCCAACTACAAAAGCAGTTTCTCCTCCCTTGGTGTTCACACCTCAACTGCTAGAAGAGGGCCTCATCCTCCTTGATTGAACTAACCTTGTTATCTCTAGCCTGACTCACTCTTGCTTGCATATTTATACCTGCCTCTGGAAATTTCCACTACCTGCATCTGACGAAGTGGGTATTCGCCCACGAAAGCTCATGCTCCAATACGTCTGTTAGTCTATAAGGTGCCACAGGACCCTTTGCTGCTTTTACAGAACCTGAGCTCTAGCCCAAGCCAGAACATCTACACAGCTATTTTGAGTGCATAGTGCGAGCCCAAGTCTGTAGACCTGGGCTCAGAGACTCGCTGCCTCAGGATCCTGCTTGCTGTGTAGATGTATCCATAATGCCTACTTTGCACTCTAAGCCTGGGTTCTGACTCAAGTTTGAGCCCAAGCCCCACTTCTGTCCACACACAAATCAATCTGACTCGGGTCAGCAAGGACTCAGGAGCCAGGACCTAGGACCCTGCTAAGAGGGTGCGTCAGAGCCCAAGTCCTATTGAGACTCGGGTCCCAAGTCCTGTCTTTTTGCAGTGTGGATGCAGTTGCAGACCCAAGTCAGTATGTCTGCACAGGGCAGTATGGATGCCTTAGCATGGATGTGGGAATGTTCACACTGCAATAAAAGCAGCACACAGCATGGCCACAGCTGGCCTGGGTCAGCAGGACAAAAAGTTGCAGTGAAGACATTTGGGCTTGAGCTGGAACCCGAGCTCTGAAACTCCACAAGGACGAAGGGTCTCAGAGCCCAGGCTCTTGCCCAAGCCTGAATGTCTCTACTGCTATTTTTAGCCCTGCAGCCTGAACCCCACAGGGTCTCTGACACTTGGTGTCACATTTTTTTTATTGCAGTTTAGACATACCGTGTAAGATTCATGTCCAGCAATTGTAAGTCCAGATTTACAATGCGGTATGGATGCTCAGGCTGGGAAACATTCAGTCCATAAACCTGGGTCCCACAGACCTGGGTTTACACTGCAGTGTGGACGTACCTGAAGTGGACAAGTGTCCACATAAAGGTTCTCTCTCTGTCCTTGACATGCCCCTGTACAGAGCTGTACATACTTAACTTACAGGATGGCTGATCCTGCAAACTATTATTATTCACAATAATCTTTAGCGCTCTGAGTAGTCCCATCAATGGAACTATTCACTTCAGAAGGCACTTTGCCTGGCAGTAAGAGCTTAAAAGATCAGCTCCTAAATAAGGTCCTGATCCTGCAAACATTTCCTCATGTGTCTAAGGTTACTCCTGTGACTAAAGGCATTGCAGTCAATGGGACTACTCACAGGCTTAACATTAAACACATGCATATTTGCAAGACTGGGGCCTAAGTGTGGAGATGATAAATAACTAGCATACTTGGTACTTCAATTATCACTTATTATTGCTTCAACATCATGGGTGCTTAGAAACCTCAGTGGCAGGTCCCTTAGTTAAGGCTGAGCATCACTTTCTTTGGACTATACTAAGTGCTCTAAAATCCACAAGCTTACATGGATTGTCTTGAAATTTACTGTGCCTTCTGGGTACACTGGGTGGTGTTAGTGGTCTGAACTTGGGGTCATTTGAGCAAAGCATTCCCAAAAGACAGCCCTGCTAAAAACCAGCATTTTACAACATCAGCTCAGTTTTCTAACTTTTTTTTGCTCACATCTGAGGCTCAAACTGAGGCTCTGATCCTCCTCAAACTGATCTCAAGAGCACGACATGTATCTCAGCTAGTGCATCACACTCTATGCCCCTTTGGGGGAAGCAATATTGAAGAAGTTATTGACCCTAGAGTTTGGCTTTAGAGATTAGCTTATGCCAAACTGTGGAGCCAAAGAGACTGAACTGTGCATATGCAACAAGACTAGGGCTCTGTTGGAGTAAGAGATTTTCCAGGCAGGCTGTTTTAGTGTTTTCACAGTAACTGGTGGCTCAAGGAGATGTGCTGTGGCCACTGAACGGGTGCCGTACCTGAGCAGTGAGTGAGCCTTGGCAGTTTTCAGAGCATTTGTATTGTGCATGTTCCTTCCAATCTGCAGAAGCTCCTTCTGGAAATTTTGCTCTGAGACCAAAATTTCTGGTTTAAGGATATTTTAAAGTGCTCTAAAATCCAGATTCTGATTTTAGTTTAGACATATTGTCAAGAAAATTAGCACCGATTAAACAGAGGGCAGATGAAGGACAGTTAGGAGGACGCGATCATGTTTCCTGAACAATGGAATCAAATGTAATCACAGAAATCAGGCCAACTGGTCAATGGGCTCTTTATACAGCTCCTTGAACATGAATTGCTCATGTTTTCAGATTGTTATAACTTTTTTTGGTGCCGAATAAGGGTGGGCAGACCAGTGGGGAGGGCATGGGGGGCTGATGGTGTTAGGGCAGTGCTGTGGTGTGGAGATGGGGAAGGGTGATTGGGGGGAACATGGAGAAAGGGGGTTAGGGCTGTATGAGCAGAGGGAGAATTAAGAGGAAGGGGGATAAATGGGAACAGGTGATTAGGAGGGGAAAGATCTTGGGTGAGGATATGGGATTGGGAAGCAGGAGGTGTGGGCGGGGAGGTGTGTTAAGCTGGGAAGGGGACATAGGGTGGGTGGCAGTGGAAATGGGGGGATTAGAGATGTGGGGCCCATCAGAGCCCCTCTCCCTGTGCCCCTACATATAAGTCAGGCTACTAAATGCCTGAGGAGGGCACCTGAGAACACTCGCTAAAGTGAATGGAGCAGTTCACAGCTCAGAGATATTGCTTCAGGCTGTATTCATCTCCATGCAGTGTTCTTATTCACGGGCTACTTGACTCCTCTCTGAGCTGCCTGTGCTGCAGAGAGTTGTGTAGAGCTAATTCTCCATACATTAGGCCCAAATTTGGGGTAAGGAGCTCTCTAAGTTTACCAGGGCATAGAGTTGAAGGGAAAGGGTCAGTTTGCCCCAGGTCCCCAAACTGAGTGGTGTTGTGATCTGGCATGAGGTTGCCAGGTGTCCAGTTTTCACCCGGTCGAAAAGGGACCCTGCCCAGCCTAGTGAAAATGAGTGAGTGAGTGAGTGAGGGAGAGCGAGCGACAAAGGGAGGAGGGATGGAGTGGGTGGGGCGGAGCCTCAGAGAAAGGGCAGGGCAAGGATTTTGTTTGGTCAGAAAATTGGCAACCCTAAATTGCAGTACCACTTAGATTGGCCCAGTCGTCCCTTTCTCATGACAAACGGTCAGAGGGGCTAAACATGAGTGGTGGTGTGACCCCATATACTAGGCTGCAACTCCCAGAGTGGGGAAGCTGGACCCAGCCCAGTGCAACAGCAGCCAAGCCACCGCTGTGGGATGAGTGCAGCGTGGCCTTGGACTCCAACTCCCCTGCCCACTCCAGAACCTCTTCCCAGTGGTAATATTTTGGAAGGATGGGGGGGACCTCAGTTTCAGAGTTTGCTCAAAGCCCCCCCAACCTCTGCATGGCTCTGAGAGTGGCAAGAAGAGCAGAGCTGGTGTGTGTGTGGGGGGGGGGGGGGCTTGCAGCAATGTGGTGTATGTGTACATGTGGGCTTGGTGCAGTGTGTGTCTACATGTGGGCTTGGGGATCGGGCTAAGGGAAGACAAGTTGTTCCAGACAGGTAGTGGGATGGGAGACAAGCAAATCATGCAGGGCTGGTGAAGTGACTAAGTATATCCTGTGGCCATGGTAATCATTGCTAAGAAGCCAGAGGCAGTGGAAATAGGGGCTGGGTTGTGGTACATGGGAATACTAGGAAATTATTGGTTTTTTAAAAACAAGTAAATGAAATGCCTAAAAACTTTGTTTATGAAGAGTTATGTTGCCTAGTGCTGCCTCATGCCCTTCCATAATGTGGAGAGTGGCTAAATTTATACCTCTGGACATCAGGAAATGAAGAGTTAAGGTAACATAAGCTTAAACCTCTGAAAACCAGGACATACAATATTAAGGTATATGCCCCTGCAATGTAACCTTAACTCTGCCCTCTTTGAGTGATGCCCCAGCATACCAATTGTACATCTACTAGCATTCTAACCTTATGGATGCTACAGAATATTTTGGAACAGCACATAAGTAGTGTAGGACAAAATCTATCACCTCTTTACTGAGACAAAACTTGGGTTTAGGTTAGGCATAGCAAACAGGAACTACCCACCCCAGGCTTATGCTCAAACACTGCACTGCTGCTGCACTTCAGCATAGACACTCATTACAGAGATGGGAGGGGTTCTCCCATCACTGTAGTTAATCTACCTCCCCTAGAGATGGTAGCTAGGTTAATGAAATAATTCTTCTGTCAACCTAGCTCTGTCTATACTGGGGATTAGGTCAGTGTAACTACGTTGGTCAGGGGTGTGGATTTTTCACACCCCTGAGTGAAGTAGCTGGGTTGACTTAACTTTTTAGTGTAGACCTGGGCTGAGTCTTCTCCACACAAACCAACCCAGACTTGCTCAATGTTACTTCCACTTCCCCCGGCCCTGAAGATTCCATCTCAGACATTGCCCTCAGTAAGCCCTGGAGATGACAGTCATGTATGCCACCAGTCCTCTGACAATCCCTATGTCAAGAAAACACCTTTGCATGCTTCTGTGGACACTACCTACAGAACTCAAACACTGAAATGAGGATATTTGATCCTTCAAAGAATGCATGCCCCTCTTGTCATATAACAGTAACAGCTCCGTCAGCCTGCTGCAACTAATCCTTCCACCATTCAATACAACTATATCTACTCCAGTGCGTGCAGATAAATGCTGGAATTCAAATCTGTGGACCACAACACAAATCATGACACATGCTCTGAGAACTTTCTCAAGTCTACTTATTATGGCACCCTCCCCTTCCTGCACCATTCTTTCCTCTGGGTATTGCCAGCTCCATGAGGGCAGAGTTAAGGTTGCATTGTGGGGCTGGTACCTTAACTTGGTATTGCCTGTTCTTCAGAGGTTTAAGTTTAGACATTCTCCACATTGTGGAAGGACATGAGGCACCACTGGGCAAGATTGACTGGGTGCTGATTAAGCTTGTGGGCATTTACTACGGTAGAAGATAGCTCAGTGTGCGTGGCTCTTCATAGAGAAATAAAAGACAGCGTGCCTGCTGTGAGGAGATTCCAGTCTAACTTAGACATGACATAGGGAAGAACAACATTCGACAAAAACCAAAACAGACAAGGGGAGGGACAAGGAAAACACAATATAAACTCCCAAGGTTATTTTTGTGTGTGACATGCACAGTTTGTTATTTTCTGCTTCTTAATCCAATTGGCTGTTTGTTTCCTTTGTTTAAATGCTCCTAGGAATCATTGCAGAAGGGTCAGCCCTGGAAAAAGAACCTGAAGATGTAGGGTGTTTAGGAGGGACTGGAAGGAGCAGGGATAGGTTGCATGGTGCCAGGGTTCAGGGAGGTTCTTCCAGGCATAGCAGAAAATGGGAGGGACCCAGAGGAACAAAGTTGGCAAAGCATAAGAACAAGAGTAGGGGGCTTGAGGAAGGAGATAGATGGTGCCAAGAACTGAATGGTCTCAGAGGCTGAACTCCCTCTCTTAGCCCTAGAGGTGCAGTCGCTTCATAACCAGAATGGGCTGGAACCTTGCTCTGTGCTGCCCAGGAAACGGAGGGGGAAGTGTTCTTTCTGCATGGCTCATGCAGTCCTGGACATCTGTGCTGAGCAACAACAGGCCAACTTGGATGAGGGTGAGGGGTGGTTTGTGGTGCTGGCTAATAGGGCGCCAAGTGGTTGGGGGCGCCAAAAAGCGGTGCTTTGGCTCGGCAGGGAGGAGCCCCCTTCCGGAGGCACCAGAGACCCAGAGCTTCGGCGGCGAATCCCAGCCATGGAGGAGCTGGCGCGATGGGGGGGGGGGGGCAGGCAGCAGCCCTGCAAAGGCAGCAGCACCACTAGGGAGAGCAGCTGCACCCCCCGCCCCTCCTGCCCAGGCTGCGGCCCGGTGCCTTCCCGGGGGCTCCCGCAGGCTGCAGCAGATGCATGCAGGCAGCGGCCTCCGTGTGTCCCCCGGCTCCCCCCTCGCTGCACTTGGGTTCTGCGGCTCCTGGGCATGTGAGCCGCCACTGCCACCGGGGCGCAGGACCCTGAGCCTGCTCCGGGACAGGCAGCGGCAGCTCATACTCCTGGGAGCCACAGAGCCGGAGCGCAGCGAGGGGGGAGCCTGGGGGCGCATGGGGGCCACCGCCCGCATGCATCTACTGCAGCCTGCAGGAACCCTGGTGGGAGGGGGAGGCACCAGGCCACAGCCTGGGTAGAAGGGGCAGGGGGTGCGGCTGCTCCCCACTAGTGGTGCCGCCGCTTCTGCAGGGATGCTGCCCCCCTGTGCTGTGCTGGCTCCTCCATGGCTGGGATTCGCTGCCCCCGCAAGCAGGACGCTCTGGCTCTCCAGTGTCTCCGGAAGGCGGCTCCTCTCTGCCGAGCTGCTGCAGAGGCCCAAGCCCGGCAAAGCCAGTGAGTGGACTCGGGGAGGGGACCACTGGGGTGGGGTGGGGAGGGCTCATGGGGGGGCTGTGCACCCTCCAGGGGAGTTCAGGAGGCGGGGAGGGGGGAGCCTAGTCTGGGGAGCAGCCCCTGGGCTCAGCTGGCCCCTGGGGTCTATAAAGGCTCCTTGGGATTTGCCCCTCAATGAACCAATGTGTGTGTGTGGGGGGGGGCGCAAGGTGGAAGTTTTGCCTAGGGCGCAAATATTCTTGCACTGGCCCTGCCTGTATAAGCTTTTACAGAGTAAAATGGATTTATTTGGGGTTTGGACCCCATTGGGAGTTGGGCATCTGAGTGTTAAAGACAGGAACACTTCTTAAGCCGCTTTCAATTAAGCCTACAGCTGTTAGGGGATGTGGTTCACACCTGGATCTGGGTTTGCAGTAGGCTAGCGGGTCTGGCTCAAATCAGGCAGGGCACTGAATTCCCAAGCTGCCAGGACAGGAAAGCAGGGGCGGAAGTAGTCTTGGCACATCAGTTGGCAATTCCCAAGGGGGTTTCTGTGACTCAACCGGTCACACTCAAATTCCCGACCCCAAATATGGCACTTAGTTGGCTAGCCAGAGCGACAGTGTCCATACTGCTATTTTCAGAGTGCTAGCTCAGGTTGAGCTGGTGCAAGTCTGTCTACCCAAGCTGGGAGCCTTGCTCCCACAAACAGCGTAGACATACCCTGTTGGACTCCTGCACCCTCTCTAGTCCATCACATCTTTCCTGCCTGACAGAATTTTCACTTCTGGGGCCTTGCAAAAGAGCTTGAACCATCTAACCATCTTCAGTGGAATCTAGCCCCAGATCTGAATCTGGCTATGAATCTTAGCAAAGTGAGTGGCACCGTTTCCTGTGTGAGAAGTAGGTTAAATTTTGAAGGGAGAATTCAGGATTGTACAGAGTTCTGGGAGATCCACCCTGTTTTTTGGGATGGATTGTGCACCAGGTACTTATGTCTGAAATTCACTCTGTGCCTGGGAAGACTTCAATGCCTTATCTTCCTCACAGGCAAACTATCATGTGTTCACAGCTGGACATTTTTTCTCCACGTTTCAGTAAAATGGAGGTAGTCACCAGTTATCTGCATTGTCACAGCACCAATAAACCAATGGAAGGCACGCATAGCTCATGCATATGCCCACCCTACACCCACCCATCTATGCTCCTCCCTATATTTTTCTCCCTTTTCCTTTCTTTCTATCCACTTAGAACCTGAGCACTTCCAAGCACCATGCAAGCATTCCTGGGCGATTAAAGGACTAGGCCGAAGATGCGTAGTGAGGCAGTGGCATAACTGGGATTAGATCACAAGACAGGGGCGGCTCTACAAAGTAGGCTGCCCCAAGCAGCGCGGAGCGCTGCGCCGCCCTTCCCCAGTCCCGCGGCGGGTCCCCTCTTCCCGCGGCTCCGGCGTCCTGGGGAGGGCGGCATTTGGCTCCGGTGGAGCTCCCGCCGGCATGCCTGCGGCAGGTCCACCGGAGCCCGGGCCGAGCGGACCTGCCGCAGTCATGCCTGCGGGAGCTCAACCGGAGCCGCGGGAAGACGGGACCCGCCGCAGGCATGACTGCGGCAGGTCCGCTCGTCCCGGGCTCCAGTGGACCTGCCGCCAAATGACGCCCTCCCCAGGATGCCGCCCCAAGCGGGCGCTTGGCCCGCTGGTGCCTAGAGCCGCCCCTGTCACAAGAGCAAAGCTGGGTGGGAAACAGTTTTCCTATCCCTCAAATATTTGCATGAATTTGAATTTTCTTCTCATCTCAAATTAGGACAAAAAGTCAAAATCTCACAACAATTCGCGAATCAAAAATCCAATTTTTTGTTTGGTTTAGGTCAATGGAGACATTTTGTTTTGATCATTTTGAATGTTTCATTTCAGCGTGGACCTTTTTGCAGTTTTTAAACTCTTTTTTTAGTCTATTTTAAATTTTGAAATGCAAAGTCATTTAGAATCAAATACCAGAATTTTTTGTTCCCCAAATGCCAAAATGAAACATTTCAGCAATGTCAAATTTTTTTTCTCCAGCATTTTTTTTAAGTTAGCAGATTCGTCAAATCTGACCCTGTTTTGAGAACAGTTTGTTTTTCACAAATCACTAGTGATGTTTTGTCAAAAAAATTCCCAGCCAGCTCTACTGCAGAGTTCCAGACTCCCAGTCCCGTGCTCAGTCCTTTCAGATTATGTAGCCTCCTCATAATCCCCTCCACAAGACCAAATAGCATTGCCAGAAATCAGGGAGACATAGTGGGAGCAGGGAGGATTACCATAATGAGGAATAAGGGCCTTGGGGTTAGATCACGAGACTGAGATTCAAGAGACCTGGATTCTATTCTGGCCTGTTAGGTGACTTAGGACAAGTTACTTTACATCTCTGTGCGTCAGTTTCCTCATCTATAAAATGAACATACCGGTAATGTCTGACCTCCTTTGTAACGAGCTTTGAGATCCACTGTTGAAAAGTGCTATATAAGAGCTAAGAGGGAAGAGAGAACTAGACAAATGTTATGAGATAGCATCAGAATGTTCCAAAAAAGATTTTTGATCTTTCCATTCAGTATCAGTGTTCCATTAGCAAGTTTCCCTAAAACAAACCACTTGGTTGAAGGTAACTTATGGCCTTTTAAAAAGAATTGACTGTAGCAGCTCAGTGGTTCCTATAGCACAGGGACACCGAAACTTTCCAACTAGTGAGATTGTTTTGACACCTTGCTAGGAGATGATGGGCTGCATCTGATTTGCTTAGAAATAAACAATCTGCATACAAACATGACCTTCCCACTTCTAGCTTTCTTTGCAGAGGAATCCAAAATACTTGTTGGTTGAGTTCACTAGTTACAAAACCCACAAAGACCAAGGCATCCCCAGAACCATCTTAGACTCTAGTCAGTTAGGGTCACTAAAGCCACATCTTTCCCTCTGTTATACCATTGCTGTCCTCATTGACTTCAGTGGGTTCTGGAGGCAGAATTAGACCCATTATTTTCCACTAGCCACAACTCCCTATCTCAGACTATGCCATCGTACAGACTTCTGCAGGCATCGGTCAGGGGTGTGAAGAGGGATGATCCCTGAATGACATAGCTGTGCTGCCAGAAGCCCTAGTTTGGACACAGTTATATTGGCAAAAGTGCACTTTAACTGGTATAGCTTGTTTGGTTCTTGCAGGGTGGTTTTACTATACCGATACAGAGCAGAGCTCTGCCGGTATAGCTGCATCCACTCTAGGAGTGCACTGCCAGCATAGTATACTGGTGCTCCTATTGCAGTAAAGCACTCCTAATGTAGACATAGTCTAATCTACAGAGAACCAGAGGGCATCCACAAGGTGCATTTTAGGACACCACTGCTCCAGCATCTCTCTCCATTTTACTGCATACAACCCCTGACAGTCACTTACGGTATATTCTTCAGCAGCATTAACTTATGCACACACCATTCACCAATTGTTCAGCATTTTTGTCAATGAATTCACATTTTATGAATTAGAACAGACCATGCCCCCTTGTGGCTTGACTTAGCTCCCTTTTTCGCACTACAAGCCCCTCCACACCCGAGTGGGTGATGCTTGCAGGAAGAGGTTTTGCAGGATTCCTGGAGCCTGGGTGTTATTTTAAAACATCACTTAGTGCAGAAATAGAATGGCCACAGTTTGTAAATGACCTGGTAAAAGGCCAGTGTGCAAAACAAAACAAAAACAACCACACAAATAAAATAAAATAAAAATCCCTTAAGAAGCACAGAAATATTTATATGCAAATGGCTTCAGAAAGGTTCAGCTAATTTAGCCAAGACAAAAGATGCTGGAGCTGACACCCTGAAGTCCCTTACTTATCCACAGAGCAGGCACAGCATTGGCATCAGCAGGGCAACCTCCTCCTATATGGTGCCCCCCTGAATGCCTTAAACCTGAGCTAGCAGAGGGAGCTACCATAGTCCATTCAGTACTTAGCCTTTCTACTGTGATCCCTAATGTGGGGCTAACTAGTGCCAGTTGTGGTGGTGGTTTTGTTATGTGGCCCACTATCCATGGGGAACTGAACCAAGACCCAAACACAAATGCACAGAGGAATTTCAAACAGAGCTTGGAAACAACAGATACCAACACACTGGAGATTGACTCTGGGGATAAGTATTTGATCACAAACGTCACTTACAGGGGAAACACTCAAGGCAGATCTTGGCAGTAAAGGGAAGGTGAAACTGATTTTCATCCAGGGCCAAATCCTGCAGTCCTTATACACAGTGAAAAGTTTCCACTGAGCTCACTGAGAGTTTTACCAGCACAAGGGCTGTGGGATTATTGTGTCACAGCCCTGAGTTCAGGCTGGGAACCAGGATCTCCTGGGTTCTCATCCCACCTATCACATTGTTCCCTTCTTGGGCAAGTCTCTGTAAAATTCGTGTATTACTGCCGTATCTCATGGGGAGCTATGAAGATGAATTATTGTTCATCAAGTGTTCAGAAGGTGAAAAGCACTAAATAACAAACCAGCCAAGTTGCTAGGGCGAGAGGCAGTTGGTGAGAGCAGACATTCATATAATGACATGTCTATCACCCTACACATATGGAAATGCATGTGGTTATAATGGTTAGAGTAGGAACTAAGAGGCAGGACTCCTTGGGTCAGCTCTAGCTTGTGTGCTGTATCCTGTTGAGGTCAGGCTAAATGGTCCCTTCTTCACTCAGACTGTGAACTCTTGGTGGCAGGGCACTTTATCCTTTTTGTTTGTACAGCACCTATCACAATGGGCCCTGGTCCCATTGTTATAATGCAAATAACAATAAATTATGGCCTTAAACTATCTGAACATGAGAATTTGTGCATATTTGACCACCTTCCCTACCTATCTCATGTTACCAGTCTTTTGAGATTGTAAGCTCTTTGGGACAGGGATCTTACCTCTATGGTTGTACAGTGCTCAGAACAATAGGGCCTTGATCCTGATCTTGGGAATTACTGTAATAGACATAAAATTAATAAATACTGCACTGTGCTATGTATTATTACTAACCTGTGTTTCTGCATTACCCACAGCCTCAGTGTTTAGGGAGTCTTATGCAACTTTAGGAGAACACTTCAACCTCCCTGACCACACAATAGCAGATTTTAAGGTGGCCATCCTCCAGCAAAAAAACTTTAGGACCAGACTCCAGAGAGAAACTGCTGAGCTCCAGTTCATATGCAAATTTAACACCATCAGTTTAGGACTAAACAAAGACTGTGAATGGCTTGCCAATTACAGAACCAGTTTCTCCTCCCTTGGTTTTCACACCTCAGCTGCTGGAACAGGGCCCCATCCTCCCTGATTGATCTAACCTCGTTATCTCTAGCTTGCTTCTTGCTTGCTTATATATACACACCTGCCCCTGGAAATTTCCACTGCTTGCATCCGAAGAAGTGGGTATTCACCCACGAAAGCTCATGCTGCAAAACATCTGTTAGTCTATAAGGTGCCACAGGATTCTTTGCTGCTTCTACAGAACCAGACTAACACGGCTACCCCTCTGATATTTGTCAAGTCTGACTTTTCCCTTTGAATCTGGCCCCCATCACCATTATCCAGTTCTCCACCTCCTCGAGGTTAGATTGCTGCAATGGGGTCTGCAGGGACCACTCATGAAAGGTACTTAGAAACCTCTGTTAGGACTGTTTACTTGCTTAGAGCTGTATTGCACAGAGAATGTATCACACCTGCACCCCATTATCTGCATTGGCTGCTAGTCTCTTCCGAGTACAATTCAAGGTGTTGATTTTCCATTGCTGCACACTATACATTCTGCTTCCTTCCGCATGGAGATCCGCTGGGATGGCTCACCTGACAATCCATAGGTTTGTATGAAGGCTGGGGCAGGGATGATCTTGGGAAATGGTTCAGGAATTTGTCTCACACACACCCTCCCTCCCTCCCTCATGGAGCCTGAGTCAGTGGAGGTCTCAGACAGTCTGAAAAACCCTTGCATTGAGTCAGGCTTTAGTAAGGGGATGGGGAGGGTTTTCAATGGGATGCAGAGGTCTTTCCAGTGTTGTTATTCATTTTACATTATATGCATTATGAATCCAGGTGGTGTGTATATTTTTGACTCCACATCTGAGGAGAAGGTGATGGGAGCACCATATAAATGGGACAATGAAATAAATACAGTGGGTCAAATTCTGCTGTCCATTACACTGATGTAAATCCAGAGTAATGCCTGTGAACTCAGGGGAACAGTCCCCCACAATTCACCCCAATGTAGCAGAGATTAGAATCTGGCCAGCTTTTATTGGGATTTTTCTCTCTTCTTTTACAGTCTGTCTCCTAAGCAGAATGTGACTCCAGTAACACTTGATTTGAACATAAGAATCCACTGCATTCCTACCTTCTAAAATGGTGTTGGGTTAGAGGAGGCGGAGGAGGAAGATTTCAGTGGGAATAAGCAGCCAGGGCAGGTGTCCTAACATGGGCAAGGGCAGGGGTAGGGGTGGGGGAAATAGGGACATAAAATCCTCTTGGTGTGAATGGCACTGGTAATTAGAGGGAAGATTGGGATGGTTTGGGGGGGCATGGCAGAGGGTGGGAGAATTTCACACTACGGTGCTGGGCAATGCTTCCTTCTGGTTTGTAACCGGGTTGCTTTGGGTTTATTTTTCCCCAAGCACATAGGCGTTTTGTGCGTGTGTATGTGTGTGTTTTAAAATATGGATTCAAAGTCACCCCATTTTAGAGGAAAGGGCAGAGGCTATGGCTTGGCAGACTGCAGCTCACTCCACCCCAGCCTGTGTCGTGCTGCAGGGAAGTGAAGGGGGAATGCACTTCTGATTTAACCCCGTGTCCTGAGGAAGGGTGTGATATGTGTTGGCACTGAGCTGGTTTCGTGTGCTGGAGTCACATGTAACTGCTCACACAAGGTGGTGGTGGTGTGTGGGTGGATGAGGGGGGAGCGGAGGGGGGGCTGCTGGTAAGGCCTTCCCCCCTTCTCACTGTCTCACTGCCCACTGTATGCCTTGGGGTAGGGAGAGGGATCACAGAGTGGGGATGCTGCTAAGCTGAGCCAAATCCCCCTTAAAGGTTGCAGTTTGGTGTTTTACTGGGTATTATTTCTCTCCCCCGTTCTCCTCTCACCCTGGAGTTCTGTAGTAGCCCTGAATTAGCACGTCACGTGTACGGCATGTGGAAATGAATCAAGGGCATGTGAGGAGGAGGAGGAGGAAGCCTGTGTCTGTGTTTGCATCCAAGGATCTCCTCTCGCTCTGTGTTTGCGTAGGTGTCTAGCTGCCTTCTCTCCCCCTCCCTTCCCTGCCTCTCTCTCATCCCTCCATCTGGCCAGCCCAGTCCTGCCTGCCAGCTCAAGCAGTACCTCAAGCAGAAACTGCAGCTTTTTCACTGCACCCCATTAGGAAAACAGAGTGCCCCTTAAACCTGTACAGGGAGAGATTACACACACACACACACGTGCCTCTTTGCCCCTGCTCCTTAGTCAGCACCTAAGCCCTGCAGACTGCACCAAGGGCAAGGTTATTAATGCTAACCACAGAACATGGCCGTAAAACCAATCCCCAGTGGCTGCTTCTGTTATGGGACGGGTCACACTCACCTCTTTTAGGAAACTGCCCCCAGCACAAATATGCATGTAAGAAAAGGGATGAATCAAACCTACCCACAGGCTGGCAAAGGGAAAAGCCTGAGGGGGAGTGGAGGGAACCCCCGGAATGAGGGAAGCCAGGGACAGCTGGGGGAAGGGGAGAGCCAAGGATTCAGAGGGGAGGGGTTCTGTGTGGGGGCACAATAAAAAGAAGGTTTTGCTGCTGGGATCACTTTGGAGCCTCCTACGCAGCCAAGGAGGTTGTGCCACATCATCCCTGTGCTGCCCTGTGTCCGCAAGCACCAGAAACCAGCATCAGTGCACAGGCCGTACCCTGAGGAAGGGAGGAGGATGGTGATGGGGGGGCAGGGAGGGTTGGGCAGCAAACATCAGCCCGAGATATTTGTGACAGATGTCTGAGAGAACATGGAGTTCTAAAAGCTTTGAGATGTACATGACTAGCCCATGCATGGCAAGCTTGGGCTCTGCTCCTCCACAAATCCCCCTCCCTCTTAGTTGAGCTGGGCTCTACCATTTCCCGCCAAACCCGTGTTTCTCAAACTGGGGTCACCGTTTGTGTAGGAAAAGCCCCTGGCGGGCCGGGCCGGTTTGTTTACCTGCCCCATTCGCAGGTCCAGCCGATCACGGCTCCCACTGGCTGCAGTTCGCTGCTCCAGGCCAATGGGGGCTGCTGGAAGCACCGCGGGCTGAGGGACCTACTGGCCACTGCTTCCAGTAGCCCCCATTGGCCTGCAGCGGTGAACCGTGGCCAGTGGGAGCTGCGATCAGCCAGATCTACGGACGGGGCAGGTAAACAAACCATCCTGGCCCACCAGGGGCTTTCCCTACACAAGTGGCGACCCCAGTTTGAGAAACACTGCCCCAAACCCTTTTCCTGTTAGGTGAACTCCACCCCCCAAAACTCCTTTCTTTCAAGTGAGCCCTGCCCTCTAATCCCCATCGCTGCCATGAGACCTGGGCCATGACATGACATGCCCCCCAAAACTCACTCCCTGACAATTGAGCATTACCTCTAATTCCCTCCCATACCCCTTTGTTCCAAATGATGGCTGCCTCACCCCCACCCTGTTTCCCACCCCATGTACTAGGCATGCTTGGCTCTGCCTTCACTCCCCCTTCCCATCCTCTCCATACCAGGCATATTCTGTTTCCTGCTTCTCCCATCTTTGCTATACCAGAAATTCTCTGCCCTCACTTCCCCCCCACAAAGATCTCTGTGCCAAATAATCTCTATCCTCCTTGTGTCCCGCATACTGTGCCCTCTGTCCCCTCTATACCAGGTGCACTTCTCCTGCCCCCTACATCCTAGGCAAGCTGTGCCATCTCCCTCTCCCCCCACACCCGGTGGGGGATGTTGCTGCTGGAAAGGTGCAGCCGTGTGGAGACAGACTATAAATAGCTCAATAAGCTCCATTCTCATTGACACCGTTTGGACAGAGCATGGAAAAATAAACAAAGGAAACTCCATCCGAATCCAGATCGAAACAGCAGCCGCATTCCTCATGCTAAATAATAACTGATTTTCCACGAATGTGTATAAGAGAGAAGGAACCAAAACAAATTATACACACCCAGTGGAGGTCAATATTTTGGTCTCCTTTGAGTCTCCCCCTGTTGTAGTTAAACACATGCAGATTGGCTATATTTAGAGACGGGTATATTTTTAAATACTCTGAGATGAAGATTGCTGCCATTAATAATGGTGCAGCACATTTAAGAAGGCAACCCTGGCTGGGAGTCAGGGATGTTGCTTTAGTGAGGTATTGAGGCTTGAGAGATAAAAGACAGGGAAGGAGGAGAACAAATATTTTGAAATCAAGCAGCAATTACCCCAAAGTTTGCAATTGTGTTGCTATTTTTATAGAGGTTGGTATATGTACTTGGAGATTATTGGTAGTTCTCTGAAGCAGGAGTGTGGGGGACAGAAAGAGGGATGAAGAAAAGTTGTGTTGTCAAGTGTTTGTTTTATTTAAGTTGAGGACAAAACAAATTCTGCAACAGAAAGGTCTCACTTCAACCCACAATGAATCAGGGCAGCAAAGGGTACAGAGAAAACAAATGGTGTTTTTATGCACCAATTCAGAGATGCTAACTCAGCCTCACTTAAAATGCAGCTACTGCACCTCCTACCATAATATTTTTTCCCCCTCACCCTGTCTCTCCAAGATAACCTCTCCTACTCCAAAATATTTCTATGGGGATTTTAATGATTATTTCTTATTTATATTACAGGAATGCCTAAAGGCCACAATCAAGACCAGGGCCTTATTACACAATAGTAAGAGAGAATTCCTGCCCTGAAGAGTTTACAATCTATGTAGACAAGACAGACAAAGGATGGGAGAAAGAGAGCATTGTCCTCATTTTATAGATAGGGAACTGAAGCAGAGCGAGATTAAGTGACTTGCCCAAGCTCATAGAGGGTGTATCTGTGGCCAAGGCAGAAATTTAACTCAGATCTCCTGAGTTCCAGTGCAGTGCTTTAACAACAAAAGCAGCTTTTTTCTTAAAGAATCCCCTTATTTTTCTCCCCCGATGTCTCCATATGGATTTCAGAGGCGGCCAGGTTTACAGAAGCATACATTCTCATAGCCATCCCTGTCTGATGGGATGGTAAGAAAGGAAAGTTTGTCGTTTCTGAAGCTTAGCCAAAGTTGGATGTGTTGTTAAAGATGGCGACTGTGCATCCATGGTCACTCTCATATTTAATATGGAGCTACGAGCTGTGGTGCATACAAAGACCCAGCAGGCAATTCATAGATTCCAAGGCCATAAGGGACCATTGTAATCATCTAGCCTGACCTCCTGTATAACACAGGCCAGAGAACTTCCCCAAAATGATTCCTAGAGCAAAGCTTTTAGGAAAACATCCAATCTTGATTTCAAAATTGGAAGTGATGGAGACTCCACCGCAAGCTGTGGTGAATTGTTCAATGGTTATTTAATCTCACCATTAAACATTTATGCCTTACTTCCAATCTGAATTTGTCTAGCTTCAACTTCCAGCCATTGGATCACGTTATACTTTTATCTGCTAGATTGAAGAGCCCATTAATAAATATTTGTTTCCCATGTAGATACTTATAGACTATGATCAAGTCATCCTTTTAACTTTCTGTTTGTTAAACTAAATAGATTGAGCTCCTTGAGTCTGTCACTATAAGGCCGGTTTTCTAATCCTTTAAGCATTCTTGTGGCACTTCTCTGAACCCTCCCCAATTTATCAGCATCTTTCTTGAATTGGGGACACCAGAACTAGACACAGTACTCAGCAGCAGTCACACCAGTGCCAAATAGAGATGTAAAATAGCCTCTCTACTTCTACTTGAAATTCTTCTGTTTATGCATCCAAAATTGCATTAGCTTTTTTAGCCACAGCGTTGCACTGGGAACTCATGTTCAGCTGATTAGCCACCATGACCCACACATTTTTTTCAGAGTCCCTGCTTACCAGGACAGAGTCCCCCATTCTCTAAGTATGGCCAACATTCTGTGTTCCTAGTGTATATAGGTACATTTAACCATATTAAAACACATATTGTTTGCTTGCACCCCACTTACCAAGCAATCCAGATTGCCCCATCTTGATCCAAACAACCGGGCTGCATAGCATTCTAGCACATACAGTTTTCACCTGTGAAAACTCAGGGTTGCTGCAATCAGCTGCATGTTTTTATTGTTTAATTGTAGTGCTGGTAGAAGGCACCAGATGGACTGCCCTAGAGACTGAGCTGATATACTCAGGCTGCAGGAGTGCTACCTTCCTTACCTTTCACTGCCCCTGTCAAGATGCCTCAGCCCTGACTTGAACAGATTCCTCTAGGAGAGAGAGAGAGAGAAGTGCAGTCTCCTTGGTCTCACTGTTTAGCTTTTACCCCTTACCTCTGTGAATAAGACTAGAGTATTCCGCTTTGGTCAGGTCCCTGAGAATGAAGCTCTTGGAGTGGGAAATTGAGGAGCTCCTTCCCCATTTCTGAGGGACAGCGACCTGTTCCCAGCCCCTGTGACAGAATCAAATAAAAACTTGCCTGTTGTGACTAATCCTCCCCTTTCTCTCTCTCTCCTGCAGCGCAAACAAGTTGTGCTGTTACTCACTTCCCACTGCTGCAGGGCAGGTTCACGAGCCCCTCTGAGCTGCCTGCAAGGCCCATGAAAACAGACTTGCCATCAGGTCTTAGGGGATGAATTCTCAGGCTGGTAGGGGGTTATGTGAGTTTGCAGCAAGTGGGATGATATGAATGGTATTGAAGGGAAGAGTAGCCTTTCAGAAAGGACAGGGAGTGGTGCTTTTCACACTGTGGCCTCATGGGATAGCGCCAGACTGCAACAGCTACAATACCTACTTATTTATTGACTTAAAAAAATACACCCAAGCCTCCTAGCAGAAATTCATTTGAGCATCACCATTTATTACAACTTAGTGGCACAGTTGTGTCAAAAGAGGAAGCATCGTCTAATCGGTAATAAAATACCAGGCATCAGGACTCCTGGGTTCCATTACCAGTTCTGCCACCCTGTGATCTTCAACAAATCACTTCACCTGTGCATCTATTCAATAGGACTAGTCAGGTCGGTTGTAGGGTTAGATTAGTTAATCTCTGTAAAAAGCCTTTGTATCTTTGGAGGGAAGATGCTAGAAAGGAGATCAGAATATGATTATGAACAGGCACTTTTTCCAACCTGCTCTACAGACACAGGCCACATAGAAGGTAATGTCCAAACTCAGCCCCTGTGATGGAGTTTGGTTTTATTAACAAAGAAATCAACAATGAAGTTCAGCTCCAAGGAGCTTGGCTAGGGTTCCTGCCTCAGGACTGCTCGGCCCACACCCAAAAGCAGCAGCAGTTCCCAAACTATGGGTCACACTATCAGCAGATGCGGTCGCGGCAATCCCTAGTGCGGAGAGGACACCATTTTGCTCCACACAGCAGGACCTCTCATGTACAGTGTGTGCGAGATCATGATGCATGGAGGACACCATTTTGCTCTACAAAATGGCATCCTCTGCACAGTGTGACTTTGCATGTACCATATGTATGAGGTCATACTGTGTGGAGGTCCTCTAAGCAACATGATCTTGCACGTATGGTGCGTGTGAGCTCACACTGTGTGGAGAATGCCATTTTGGTCTATAAAATGGCATCTTCCATGCTGTCTGGGGTCCTGGGAGGAAACAGTTTACTAAAATGGGGTCATGCTGGCAAAAAGTTTGGGAACCCCTGTCCTGAACTCAGGTCTGCGAATTCCTAGACAGCTGTTACATCCTGGCCTCTAACCAAAACCTGCTGAAAGCTGCTGGGCCCAGGAGGTAGTAGGACTATAGCCTTAGCCAAGGCAACACACACAGTAGTCCTGACTGGAGAATCACCAGCTCCACTGATTGGTCCAGCCACGCTATTTAAGCCAGCAGAAGGCACAGAAAGTTATCTAAGCAACTAGGTGATTCCCTGTTGTTGCTGCATTGGACCCGGCTTGTGCCTGCACCCTACCCTGTTCCTGATCTGCTCTTGCGCAATGGTGCTGGAACAATTTGTAGAGTGGGGGTGCCGAGAGCCATTGAACCGAACTGTAAACCCTGTATAAAATGGAAACCACTTCAAGCCAGGGGGTGCACCCCCCAGCACCCCTAGTTCCAGCACCTATGCTCCTCCTTCACTCGCGCCTTTGCTCCTGGTTCCTACTGTGCTCCTGATCCTTGCCTCTCCACAGGTTCCTGCCCTTATGCCTCACTACAAACCATCAGTTACCTGTCCTGGCTCCTACCCCTGGTTCCAAGTTCTGACTCTGGCTTGATCCCTGGCTCTGGCATTTGGTATTTGACCCTGGCTCCAACCCTCAGGTTTGACCCCTGACTTGGATGCTTGCCAGTGGTGCAAGTATAGTGGTACGGTCCTGTACGCCATACTAGTAAGATATTTATAGCTGGTACAGCAGGGGTGGGCAAACTTTTTGGCCCAAGAGCCACATCTGGGTATGGAAATTGTATGGCAGGCTATGAATGCTGACGAAATTGGGGATAGGGGTGCGGGAAGGGGTGAGGGCTCTGGCTGGTGGTGTGGGCTCTAGGGTGGTGCCAGAAATGAGGAGTTCAGAGTGTGGGAGGGGGCTCCGGGATGGGCCGGGGGTTGGGGTGTGTGTGGGGAATGAGGGCTCCAGCTGGGGGTGTGGGCTCTGGTGGGGGCCGTGGATGAGGGGTTTGAGGTATAGGAGAGGGATCTGGGCTGAAAGTGAGGGGTTCGGAGGGTGGGAGGGGGAGCAGGGCTGGAGCAGGGGGTTGGAGCTCTGGAGGGGGTCAGGGGTGCAGGCTCTGGGTGGCACTTACCTCAAGTGGCTTCTGGAAGCAGCAGCATGTCCCTCTCCAACTCCTATGCAGAGGCACGACCAAGCGGCTCTGAGTCTGTGTGCTGCCCTGTCCACAGGCACCGCCCCTGCAGCTCTCATTGGTTGCAGTTCCCCTAACCATGGCTTCCCCACCCCCTACGCTTAGGAGCCAGAGGAGGGACATGCCGGCTGCTTCCTGAGAGCTGTGCAGAGCCACGGCATGTGCTGAGTGGGGCAAGGTCCCAACCCCGCTCCCCGGTGGGAGCTCGAGGGCTGGATCAAAAGGTCTGATGGGCTGGATGTAGCCCACGGGCCATAGTTTGCCCACCCTGGTGGTACAGCATACTGGAAAGACAGAGGAGGAGCCCGCTCTGAGCCCCCCTCCCCTTCCCTTCCTTTCCACAAAGCTGTGTCTCCTCTGTCTGTACAGAAGCCCTGCCGGACAACAGGGCTGGGGGCGGTACAGCTGCTGGAACCACAGCAGGGAAAGGAGCAGAACGCCGGCAGCTTCCAGCTCCAGCCTGCCTACCCCCCAGAGCTGGCTCCAGCATTTTTGCTGCCCCAAGCCGTGGGGAAAAAAAAAAGCTGCGATCGGCGGCACTTCGGCAGCAGCTCTACCGCCGCCGCTTCATTCTTCGATTCTTCAGCAGCAATTTGGCGGGAGATCCTTCCCTCTGAGAGGGACTGAGGGACCTGCCGCCGAATTGCCACTGAAGAGCCGGATGTGCCGTCCCTCTCCATTGGCCGCCCCAAGCACCTGCTTGCTGCACTGGTGCCGGCCCTGCCACTCCCCCAGCTAACGTGGAATGGATGTGGATCATGGGGAGGGGATAGGGAGAGTGCAGAAGCCCCTGGCTTGGGGTGTGATGGAGTCATGTGGGGGGTTATGTGGGGAGGTCACATGCCCCCCCTTTGTGTTCCTCCCATGAATGCAGCGCACTGGCAAGAAATGATTTCTATTTGCACCACTGATACCTGCTTTGCCCATTAGATCTGACTTCTGCTCTGTCCACTAAGTGAGATCACCTACATCCCGATCCCTAACAAAGGCTCTCGCTGTCTAGTGAGGTATTCACAACTCCCTTATATCCATGTGGGATATAAATAAGCAGAATCCACTTTCCCTTTTCTCAGCTAGATTAATATCTGCTAACAGGGCTGGGCATTTCAGAGAAAGCCTGATACAATTATTCAAAGATGCCCCTCCTCCAAATATGCCTCTGTATTTCATCTTCAGCCAAAAGATGAGCATAGCACTACACACTGCTATACACTGTACTGGGATTTAATGGAGAACCAGAAGCAGCATCGTGGCCTCCCCACTGAGAACACCCCTTTATCTCACATCGAGAGGCTACTAGCGGAAGCCCCCTATATGCTCTCAACTTTCAGGAAGGTGCATAAGGAGAAGGCTGGTCTCCAAGGTAGTATAGACACAATCTGTGGAGGGCTACTATATAGCCAAGTTTAGAATGGAATAATTAGCTACATCTGGGGAATTTCAGCTGCCCTCTGGGCCTTCAGCATTAGCAGGAGTCAGAATACTGGAGTAGATGGACCATTAGCCTTCTCTGTTGTAGCCAAAGGTAGAATACTGAATTAGATTATTAGATCATTGGTCACATCTACTGCGTCAGGAAATGAGGCTGGAAAAACCAACTACTCCAGTATGGCAATTCTTATGTCCCTGTGTTTGCAAAATTGCAGGCTTTTGTCATACATTATATATTTTCAAAATGAAAAACCACACCCACCTTTAAATATTCCTTTTTGAGACAAAGGGCTTGTCTACACTTAACATGATGCCGCTGCACCCCTGTAGCACGGCAGTGTAGACAGTATCTATGCTAATGGGAGGGGTTCTCTCATCAGCATTGATAATCCACCTACCTGAGGGGCAGTAGCTAGGTTGTCAGGTGAATTCTCTCATCGACCTAATGTCTGTTACAGGGGTTAGGTTGGTTTAACTGCGTCACTCAGAGGTGTATAGTCCCCCTCCTCCGTCCCCAAGCAAGATAGTTATACCAATCTAATTTCCTAGTGTAGACCAGGCCTAAGTTACACTACACTACCAGAGCAGCATGAAGAGACTTTTGGGGGTAGAAACAGCTCCATGGGGCTATGCTCATATAGAACTGGCATGTAGGCTCTACACTGGCCCTGCTTCCAGACCCCAAAATGGAGGCAATGAGAATCAGACCCAAAGGATTTTTGTGGTTACATTTTATAACAGAGAATTAATGTCTGCAAACCATATTGCTGATCCTGCCATTCAGAAACAAGCTTCCTCACAAAAGTACAGGAGTGGGTTGTAAAGCCAGGAGTAGGTTGGCCCAGCTCTGCAAAACAATTGGATTCATGTTTAATCTGTCTAAAGGAGGGGCAGGGGAGTCACGTCTTTAATCTGATGGTGATCTAACCCATCACTGTCTAGAACTTAAAAACAAGGTGCAGGGAGATTACAGTGAAAATGCAGCGGTGGAAGGATCTGAAAAGGTGAGTTTGTTCTAGCATGGCTGCCAGCTAAACACCAAGAGGACGGGTTTAAGATGTCCATTGGTCTTGATGACAACTGATAACACTGGCTGCCATTATGCTCCGATATTGCTACAGGGACGCTGGCACCATGCCAGCTGGATGTTTTATTCAGACTTTGCTACTTTTATAAAGATTGGCTCAAGTGAGTCATATGTCACTGGCCACACACCATACATTTAAACCTTTTGTCATGGATCAGATTTCTGTGGGTTTTTTAATTCAACTCCCCACCCCCAATGTAATTATGCCTCTGTAAAATGGAGATCTGTAAGGCTTTAGCATCGGGGCTCTGGCTATCAGGTTTCCACGTTCACAATTAACAAATGGAGATGGCAAGACAAACAGCACTGGAAGAAATCAGTTAAGGAGGATGTATGATACTGTGGCCATGTCAGTAATACAAGGGTTATGGCTCAAGACGCACTGTGGTTTCAAGCCCAGATTTTGAGGCACCTGAAATTTTCTATGTGAGACAGCATTATTTAACTTTTGGAGGGCTTTATAAAACAAGGGAAAATATTGAACAATTAGGTACACACTATGCAGATTTTAAGCCATCCAGCAAACACTTCACCATCCCAGCTCCTGCTGGGTTTTAGCTGAGAGGTTTGTGGGTTTGGCCAGTTTGGTCAAATTATATCTGGCAGTGGTTTTGGAGATACACAAGCTTGAACTTGGTGATTTTTCACTTTTTGATTTTCAGATACTTCTTTTTTTTTTTTTTTACTCTCATAACCCTAAAGTGATTTTCTCTTTTAAAACTTAAAATTCACCCCTACACTCTAGCCTCACTGAAGACAAGGACCTTAGCTGCATTTGAAGAAATTTAGCTTAGAAAGACAAATGAGTTTCAGAAAAGTCCAACCATGCAAAATATGGGACTTTCCACTGATATTTTTATAATGCACTAGTGGCATGGTTCTAGCTGTCCAGCACTTGTGCGGAACAAGCATGCTGAATTATTAAACACAGCTCAAGCTGATTAAACAGGACCAGCCAAAAATGTGGTTGGGTGCTCCGGAACTTGATATGTCAGCACCATATGCTGGCCAGATATCTTCCTTCTGTCTAATCTATATCTACGTAAAGCTCTATACTACAGTCCTGCCATACTAGCTCAGTACCTCCAATCACAATTTGGTTTATTTTAGGGACAGGCTCAAGCCACAAAATCTGGATGCAGAAAACACCAAAATTCAGAGACATTTGGATATGGGGTTTTAGTATAGCTCTCAGTCTACATTTACGTATGAGGTTGTTGGATGGATGGCCATTTTATGAACACTACAGATTTCAAAGACCTGCCATTTTATGCTGAATTTTCCCCCAAACCCATATCAGAGGCAGATACACTCTATTCTTCACTGTGTCACAAATCTTTTCCTAAAGCCATTTTACTTTTCTCTCTTTCTCCTGAGACAAATACAACCAGGGTGGAGATTTTAGAGCCATTATGTCATTTTATTTAAAATCCAGTAGAACAAAACAAAATCCTGTAGAACATTTTACATTTTCTCTTTTTTTTTTTTTTAAGCGAAACTTAGTGCCTCTGAGAACTAGCAGATGTCACGGATGCTTAATAAGGGGAGAGTTTCAAAATGATAAGATTACCCAGGTCTTGTGCCCAGCTCCAGGAAACACTGGTTATTATGATGGCTGATAACAGCCAGTCTGGAGACTTCTCCATCAAAGGTACTAGCCAGACCCTCTAAGATGGTAGTCATGTCAAGTCAAAACTGATGTGGGAACTGAGTCCTCTTCCCCATAAACACACTGATCATGAACAAATTATCCAGGTGTCACTCCCTCTAAAGTGTCAGGATGTCTGGAGATTTTCTCAAGGCTCCTCCAAGATTTTCTCTTCACGGCTGTGGGTACTTCAAAGCCCTGAGAGCAGAGCTATGAACCAGAGCATGTGGGACTGATATGAGGTTGTGAACTGCCCATGCATAGACGCAGCAAGAAAGGGATCAGAGAACGAGACATCTGAAAATCAAACCCTCTCATTGTGCTCAGGTTGGGGACAGCAGCAGTTGTTTTAAATCCTGACATAACCAATAACTGAAGCAAACCCTTCCCAAATTATACTGCCACCAAGGCTGACACTCCACTACACAAATGAAAGACTATGCAGAGAACCAGTGCTGAGATTCTTTATTCTTTTGGTCCACCCAACCTATTGAACATTCTTTGAGCGAGTGGGCCTTGTATATTCCCAGGAGACAGTGGTCCTTTCCCCCTTCCTTCTCAGGTACCATCAACAACGACCTCCTAAAGAAAATTCCATTAGGTGGCTGGGAGTGCAGCAGCCTTTTACCTGCAGTTTTATGAAAGGGAGGGAACGTGGTCTAGTGTTTAAAGACAGAGCTGAGAATCCTCTCTTGGGGGTTCTATTCCAACCACTACCCCTTGTTTTGCTGTATGATCTTCGGTGAGGCCCTTTGCCTCTGTGCCTCCGCTTCCTCATCTAGATAGTGAGGTTAATAATATTGGCTAATCTCACAGGGATATTGTGAGGTCTCATGAATTAATGGCTGTAAAACATGTTGAGAACCTTAGATGAAAGGTGCTGTAGTAAAAGATTAATTATTGGTAGCAGTGTAATTTCTGCCCTTGCCCCATAGTCAAGATTCAGGAGACAGGGAAGCAGAATAGGGAAATTACTTTCCCACTTCCCTTCAGACCTTTGCTGCCTATGTCACGTGTCAGTTTCACAAGAGAAATTCCTTAGGATCCTTCCTGTAGGAAGAAATATCTTGGCCCCAAGGGTTATATGGGTGGAGACAGATCTCAATATTTGCCAAACATCCATCTATCTATCTAGCTAGCTGAATTAAATGCATTTGTAGCGCACAACACACCCTGCGAAATGGAGACTGTGAGGCTGGCTTTGTCAGGCAGGAGAGAGTTAATCCCTATGGGGTGCTCATGTACGTCAGAGCAGGTTCCTGTCTGTGCAGTGCTTAGCTTGGATTGAGAGCTTTTGTTCCTTGTTGTTTTTCATGATTTCTTTGCATTTAATAGTGTTTGGATTCCTGGCTTTTTAGAATACATTTTAAAGCACGTTTCATGCTGGCAAAAAGGGCCAGGTTGACAGCCCTGGAGATTGCTGCCTTCTGTGTATCCACAGAATGGGTACAACGGGGGCATCAGCAGGGCAAGCTTCCCCACATTGAGCCCAGCCAATGTGCCCTGCCCTGGAGGGGCCACACATCCTAGGGGTGAAAGACTAGTTCAGACTCCCTCAGCTCCCACTGAATTCTTGGGTTCTCAGCTGACACTAATATGTGCCAGCGATTTTTGGAAGGTAGACAGCTGCTCGCTAGGAACTGGACTGAGACCCGCACCCCACATTTCCTTTCACCCAGGTCCCCAAATAGCCACTGGATAGTAACTACTTGTCATTACTGAGATGAGCCCCAGCTGAACTGGTGACCTAGAGACCTAGGAGTGTCTCTCTCACTCCTAATTCCGGAGACAAATTCACCCCTAAATTTGATCTTTTTTCCCCCACTCGATTTATTTTTAACGGAATCTGAGTCCATATGTCAGAAAGCGGGTCTGTTGGTCTCTGACACCTGGTTTGAAACCAAATGCACAGACTATTATGTTTGAATCTGCTTGAGTTGGACTCTGGCCTGAATCCTATATTCTAGGAGATATAGAATACGTATGTCGAAGTGCCGTGTTCTAGCTACTGGCTACTGCACTGACAAGTGCCAAGAAAGATAAATGGGGAACTCCCTGCAACTTGATTCTCCATTCAGCTCTGGACACCTTGGTACCAGAATTTGGGGAAATGAGCAACCAGCATGATAAAGGAGCTGAGGAGATTGCTTATAAGGAGGGTCAGGAGAATTCATGAAATATGTATAGATTAGCCAAACAATGACTAAGGGCAGGAGGACAGAATAACCATCTACAAAGGAGGAGAGGAATTGTTTAGTGTGGTGCAAAGAACGAAACTGAACAAAGGAAAATTTAGCCTGAATATCAGGAGACAATTATTATTGTGGAAGAGACAAGAGGTGGAATATTATCACTTGGAAAAATTACAGCTTGATTGGATAAAGCTCCATTGAGTATACTGCAGGGACCAATCCTGCCCTCAACTAGATCACCTCTATTAGACACTTCCATTGTTAATTTCTCTGATTCAGTACTGGTTGTGTCCTGTCCAGTGCATACAGATAATTATTACTGCTTGGTCTTCAGTTCTAGATAACCTTCTCAGTCTGCCCAAAACGCACTGGCACAAACCTCTCATCGTAAATGTTGAACTTCACAATGTTAAACTAAATATCATTTAAATGGAGAAAAAGGGTGTCTTCCATTCTTTTTGGTATGCTATGTGGTCAGACCTTTTAGAATGGCGCCCTCTTGTGCCCATGGAGCTCTACTGTTTTTCTTTTTGGAAAAGGTGGGTCCCGATAACAATGAAAAACAATCATTCTTTGCACTCGCTATAGTGATATTCATTTTCACAGTACTGAGGAAACATTAATTTCACCTCACAATATAGTCTATGATATAGGGACATAATATTAATCCTGATGGAGAAACTGAGGCACAGAAAAACGAAGTGATTTGCCCAAGGCCGGAGGGAGAGTCAGAGGTGGAACTAGAATGTGCTCAGATTACAATGTTCTTTCTACTTTGGTGGTCATCCACAGCCCACAGAGACATGAGGGAACTGACTGCTGCATGCCTCAGACTATCTCTGAGAATGTATAAGAAGTGCCTGGACTTAGCTTTGCATGGGGGGCGGCTGTAATAATGATGAACAGTTTATCGATCGTCTGATCTGGATGTGTTTTACAAACTACACATACAGGATCAGGGGTGAAAGTAATATTAAATTCTTACTGGTACAGGGGCTGGCTCTGGCCCCGGCCCCCAGAAGGGGTGGGGCCTCGGCAGAAGGGGTGGGGCTAGGGGGTCAGCCTCCCATAGCCAGCCCATCCTCGCTGCCTGGCCCCCACCACCGGGGGCGATTTAAAAGGGTCTGGGACTCCCGGCCACTGCTGCTGCTACTGTGGCAACTGAGAGCCCCGGGCCCTTTTAAATTGCTGGCTCCGGGGCAGCTGCCCCTTTTGCACACACCCCTCCCCCCCGGTTGGTGGCCGGTAGGGTCTGGCAGGGCTGCCGACGGGGAAGGGGCAGCAATGTTAAAGCGCTGCCATGGCTGCACTTTAATGTGAGCTGCATACGGGCCGATACCGGCTTCTTACTGGTACGCTGTACCGATGCTGTACCTATATACCCCTGTACAGGATCCCAATGTACTTTACAAAGTACACATACACGGGAGTCATTTCACTTCCCCACCTTCCCTCCCAAAATACCGCTACCTCTAAACTGGGAAGGAGACAATCCAGCAAACAACTGGTACACAGCATAGAGGGAAAGGAGAGCAGATGTACATCCTAGATACCTGAGCAAACCCCCAACTCTCTTTTACCAAACATGCTATGGTATCTTTAATATCTAATATTGTATCCAGATCAGAATCCCAGATCTTAATGCCCTGGAGTTCAGGGTGTTTGAAATCTGAATCTCAATTCAGAGCCAAATGTTGTGGTCTGCAGCCAGTCCCTAATGTTCATGCAGAGCACACAGCACCTCAGTTTTCAAGGTCTCCTATGAAAAGACTCAATCTGCATGGAACTTAGCCAATGGATCCAGAGAAAGTGGAAGTAGACAATGGCTGGCTCTAAAAATGACACACAGTGAAAGCCTACAGGCCTCAATAACAAAGTGTGAAATCCTAAATCAAAGCTACATTCCAACTGTATGAGCTCACAATTCCTCTTTTTCAAACCATTGCATGTAAAGTGGTCTCAGCACTGTGACATCAGCAGAGCTCTAGCAAGGCAATTCTCTGCTTCATACAGCAAATGAACCAAATGTTTGTATTTTCTTTAGTGAATTTTAGTGCTGGTGAAGGTTGCTGGATTGATATCGGAGCAGATGATGGTCCCGTTTGTGCACAGCGACAGGTACCATAGGAGCAGCAGCAGGGAAAGCTTTCCTCACACTTCTCCCTGCCTGTGGACCTCATCCTGGAAGGAACATCTTTACTAATAAGAGCGCAGTTTAGTTTTCATTCCCTCTCCTCTGAGCTTGCCCTCAATAGAGGCAGCAGGGTGGGGTGGGGGTGGAGAGGATCAGTGCCAACAATGCTGGTGGCTTTGTAATACAGACCCCTGTCCACCAAAGCCATTTTACACAGACTACCAAAGAATAAAGTGATAACCTGATCATTCACTGTTAATCTGGGTTACACATGAACCAGTGATCTAAAGATGAGAGCTCTATATTTCCATTACCAATCCCTAGAGGCACATATGCCCACCCATTGTGCTAACTGGGTGTGTGATGAATTAACTGGGAGGGTTGCTGAGAATTCAGATCCTTTAATAATCTACAAGCCAAATTTCAAGAAACACTGTGTCCAGGCTGCTGAGAACGGCAGGAGTTTAAACTGACAGAAACCAGAGCCAAGCCATTGCAAATCTCCCCCGGCCCCTGCCTCCCCGTCCTATATTTGCTGCCCCGTCTATAAAAAAAATCGATGATGGAATAGGGAGTGGTGCATGGGGAAATCTGTCAATGTCTGAAAATAGTGGACCTGTTGTTTGTGAGAGGGGTCTTTAGAAGCTCAAACAGGAGGGGAGAACCCTCTTTGTGTTGGGAAGGGCACAGTTTTCCAGCAGCCTTTGTCCCCTCTCTAGTCTTCTTCCTTCCCCCACCCAGTCCTGCTGTCTCCAAATGTGGGGAGCTGCCTACCAGTTCCCATGCACGATTGTCTGTTTGTAATGCTCAAGCTGGGGTCCAGCTGCCACCTGCAGGATTGAGGAAGCGTAGGCCTCAGCTTCTTTCCTTTCAGCCACTCACAAGTGTAGTGGGTGAGATATGCTTGGAGTGAAAGTGGCCCTTGTGCTGAAATCACCCTGTTCTCCCATTTCCAAAAGGCAGGGCTGTTCCTTCCTCTGCTGGGAAGAACAAAGTAATCCAGCTCCGAGGCTGGTCTCCTTTGCCTCCTCCCTCCAGCATAGGGCAGAGTTAATGAGTGAACAGTATTTGTCTCTTTTAGTCATGTTTTCCTCCCTTCTAGCAATGGATCTGGCTACTCCCCTTGATTACCACATGGAAGTCACTACATAAATGCTGGCATTATGGGTTCATGCACAAGAATTTCCCCAGTAGTGACCTGGGGATACCAGAGGGGCCCGTTTGCTGATCTCAGTATATTCCTCAGTAGGCTTACATTCATATTTTTTATAAAAATCTCTCTCATTTGACAGAGGCTTCTCAGAAAAGAAATAGAACAGGAAGAGCAAGGATGCTCTAGGTTAGAGCTGCAGGGGCATTGGCACAGCTGTATATGGGGAACCCAGAACGGGAATAGCAAGGGGTGCTGCTGGCTAGAGTTGAGGAGAGCTGGCACAGCCATAGATGGGGTGTGCAAGACTGAAATATCAGTGAGCACTGTGGTGAAAATAGAGGGGTGTTGACAGAAAAGTGCAGGACACCAGGACTGAAATCACAGGGGCTGCTGGAGGCCAAGACTGAGGTACATTGTCAGAATTGCCTGGGATGAGGCAGGAATAGGATAGTTGCAGGGCCAGAATAAGGTACTTTGGGAAAACTTGTGTTTACAGGCAGTGCCATGCTGATTTGGGATTTGACAAATGTCCAACAACTGCATGTTTTCAACGTGACATGGATTCCCCAGCAAAGTACACTACTGAGCAGGAAGCAAGCATGTCTGACCTGCTTCCAGAAGGAGAGACTCCCAGAGCTGAGTCCAGCTATGTCCAGTTTTTCCAGGAGGCCACAGAGATAAGTTGTTATGGATCACCTCTCAGCTATGCTATACATATATATACATACCAACTATACATACCAAATTATGGGGTCTAAATTAGCTGTTACTACTCAAGAAAGATCTTGGAGTTATGGATAGTTCTCTGAAAATATCTGTTCAATGTGTAGTGGCAGTCAAAAAAACACTAACAAAATGTTAGGAACCATTAGGAAAGGGATGATAAAAAGACAGAAAAATGCCATAATGCCACTATATAAATCCATGGTACACCCACACTTTGAATATT
Source organism: Mauremys reevesii (assembly GCF_016161935.1). Taxonomy (NCBI): domain Eukaryota; kingdom Metazoa; phylum Chordata; order Testudines; family Geoemydidae; genus Mauremys; species Mauremys reevesii. The sequence goes on from NC_052626.1 coordinate 75,754,668, forward strand.
GTGTGCAGTTCTGATTGCCCCATCTTAAAAAAAGATATATTAAAATTGGAAAAAGTACAGAGAATGGTAACAAAAATGATGAGAGTTATGGAACAGTTTCCATATCACGAGAGATTAAAAAGATGAGGACTGTTCAGTTTGGAAAAGAGATGACTGAGGGGAGATATGATAGAGGTCTGTAAAACACAAATAGTGTGGAGAAAGTGAATAAGGATGTGTTGCCCCTTCACATAACACAAACCAGGGGTTACCCAACAAAATTAATAGGCAGTGGGTTTAAAAGAAACAAAAGGAAGTACTTCTTCACACAACACACAGTTGTCCTGTGGAACTCATTGCCAGATGTTGTGAAAACCAGAACTATACCTGGATTCAAAAAAGAATCATTCATGGAGGATGAATCCATTAATAGCTATTAGCTAAGATGATCATGGACACAACCCCATGTTCTGGGTGTCCCTAAACTTCTGACTGCTAGAAGCTGGGACTAGCTGACAGGGGGTGGATCATTTGCTAAATTGCCCTGTTCTGTTCACTCCCTCTGAAGCATCTGGCACAGGCCACTGTCGGAAGACAGGATACTGAGCTAGATGGAATATTTGTCTGGCCCAGTATGGCCGTTCTTATGTTCTTAGGATCTGCCCTGGAGTGAAGAGGAGAGAAACTAGGGAGAGTGAAGTGGAGAAGGCAATGACTACCATTCCCCCTTCTCTCATGTTTGGCAGGATCTGGGGAGGCAAAGAAAAGAAAAGGACTTGCTGCCCAGGATCCCTCTGGAGACCTTGGGGCCAGTCTGCAGGTGAGTATGGGATACTGTGTCTTGGAAGAGTGTAATCAAGAGATGTTGCTGGCGCCTAGGATTTGAAGAGCCATACCAAATATTTCAGTCCTGCCCTGCCCCTGTTTTGTTCTACTGTCAGTTTTTCACTCTCACTAATGCTAAAAATTCACTCCACTTTTCTAATTCCCCTTCCCAGCACCTCCCAGATTACCTTCACCTTGACACTATTGGTTTTGAAGACTTTCATCTTGGCTTTCCTGGCATACAGAAAAGTTCTTGAAGGTCAGAAGCATGACCTTGGAAGGCTGGTCTCATGTTGAATAGATCAGTCCCAGTACTGGTGGCAAAAACTGCTAAGCCAAGGAGTTACCCAGGCCTCAGCTCCTCAAGCTCTGTACCTGTCTGATTGCCTCTCAAATACTAGGGGAAAGGAGATGTGCAAAGAAATTGGGATTAAATCAGTAAATAAGAAGATGGAAAAATAGAAGTTTTCCCCTTGGATTCATATGGATAATGGGCAATGACTATTTCTCTGTCTTGCAGAGAGATTATTCAGGCCACATTCAACATGGCAAGGAAAGCACTTTAAATCACACCACAGAGATCTAAGAGACCAAATCCTTTGGATGCCGAGAGGAAGAGCCAAATGGCCAAACAGGCCAAGCCAAGAAGCGTTTCCCTCTGGAGACCTCGGAACAGTGTTTTTGGGGGGGGTGTGGTGCTCAGAGGGCATTTGTCCACATTACAAAACCACCATGCTGCACAGCAACCCTAAAGGGATTCCTTGTTCAGCAGAGCAAGAGGGAGATGACCAGGATCCCAAAACTGAGGTGCATTGCCTGAGCGCAGGCGGAAGAAGTTCACAACATTTCTGCTCAGCATTAGTCACAGCCATTGGTTTCTCATTCTCAGAAACACTAAAAGCCACCACCAGGTCAACAATTATGCCATATCTTCTTTGGTGGTGGCTCCCAGAGAACAGAGATCTCCCCCACCTTCCAAACTGTGGGCACCTTTCATGGTTGCTGTAGTCATGCTGTGCCATTTCCAATCAATCACTTACAAGAAAAGAGGACAAACATGAATAGAAAGACAGTTAACTCTCCATTTTCTCTCCCATGTAGGACCCAGGGTGCTTAGTTTAAAGTTAAACAGCTCTAAAATAAGTATAATAAATAATAATAATAATCTCATTAAATAAGCTTAGGGAGGAGACAATTTTGAGTCTAGACAGAGATGGAGACAACTAAAAAGGTATAGCGCAAAGGTTTTCACTACTTCACTCCTAGGTTAGATGGACCACTGCTTGATTTGCTGGTGTCATATCTTTTGTTCTAGGCAGAGAAATGTGGAGCACTTTAATGCCAACCAAACAAGGACAATGCTGCTGGGGCAACAGGGCCATAGACCATCATAAGTCTGGTGGCAATACATATTCAAGGAAAGAAATTAGTGTAACAGCATCACCTAGTCTCTAACATCAAGAAGCAACCAGGGTAATAGAGTATGATCCTTAATGCACTCAGATACACTTCTCCATTCCTGGTGTCTCTCATCCAGAATGGCTCTCCACCTGTTCAAACTTAATGTGGTCAAAATTGAGTTAATAATATTTCCTCAAGCCATGTCTATTCCTCCAATTCTCTGCAAGACTCGATACCACCACCATTCTCTCTGTCACTTACGTCCATCTTCCTCCACATTTCAAAAAAGCATCTGCCCTTTCCTTTTCACTGAAGTAGCCAAACCATTCGTTCATGCCCTGATCATCTCCTGCCATGACTAGCACAGCCTCCTTCCTCCAGGTCTTTCAGACACTAACCACGTCCCATCCAAAAGGCTGTCACCAACTATCATCTTTCCTGATATCACTTCCACCTTATCACTCTCGGAGTCACTTCACTGGCTCCCCATTGTGCTTGGCATCAAGTTAAAACGCTTTTGTCCTTACCTTCCAAGCCTTACATCAAACAGGCCTAGGCTATATCTCTGACCTGGGCTCCCTTTGTTTTCCCATCCTCTCTGCTCCATCAATGACACCAATCATTCTCCTGCTTTTTGTTTCCTCACACGCCTGTGCCTTCTATCACGATACTTGTTACACTTGGCCCTCCCTTTCAAAATCTGTTCATCTACCTTCCACCCTCACCTCCTGAAAGTCCCCTTCTGCAGCAATGCCTACTAAAAAATGGCTGTTTGACCCTTTAAAAGACATTGTAGATAAAATGAAAAAAAAACAACTCAACTACCCAGAAAAAACATGTGCCTGCATTGAGTAACCTTTTCCTGCCTGCCTATTGCTGGTCTGTGTTATATCCTCACTTACCTGCAGCACTGGATTGGACACCTATGGATATTGATAAAAAATTGAATAAATACGTGTCATTCAGTCCCCGATCCTGCACAGAGCCCCATACTGGTGGATCCTTGTGCCCACCCAGAGCTCCTTGTAAGCTGCGGCCCACAAATGCTAAACTCGTTAGAGCTGAGGCCTGCCTAGCTGTGAAACGACGGGCATCATAAAATATAAATAATAAAATAATGTTAATAATGAGACATGCTCTAGCAATATCCTGATTCTGAGGGACTAAAGAAGGGGAAGCGCTTAAAATTAGTAAAGTAAACCAAGCCAAACCAGTAGAATATGCAGTAAACCTAGCTCATCTTGTATTTGTAAACTTACATTCCCTCAGTAGTACCTCTTCCCTCTGGTTTGTCTCCCCTCCTCAAGTGTTGTCATTTCTCACAATTTTATTGCAAAACTTGTCATATTTCATGTTTTTCTTAAAGCTCCGGCTCCTGAAGACATGTGATAAGGTGGGACTTTCAGCTTTCCTTTAAAAACAAAAGTAAGTTTCTGACCCCCATGGTTGCAGAGGAAAAACTGGGAAATATGATCCCAGTGCACCCCTAAAGGCTCAAAAAACAAAGGCAAAAAGAAATCAAGTTGGCTTTAAAAAAATCATGAGATTTTAAACAATCTTATGATGTTTTGGGACCTGATTCATGATTTTTGAAGGCTTGTGGTTAGCAATAAAGCTCCTCCAATTATATTTCTGCCTATGCCCTGATCCTGTCAACACTTATACATGTGACTAGCTTTAACATGAGACTAGTTTTATTTAACTCAGTGAGACTACTCACTTGCTTAAAATTACATGCCTAAATGTTGACAGGTCTTAGATTGTAAAATCTTAGGGATGGGGCTGAGTCTGTGTGTGTCCAGATGGTGCCTAGTGCATTTTTGGGTGCTCCACAATAAAATTTTTTTTATAACAACTGACCCAGGTACATGGAGACATGGAAGCCTTGCTTACCTTTTTGGACCTGTGTTCAAGAGGATCCCAATTGATGTAAAGGAATCTGACCAGCTGATCTCCTAAGAAATCAAGGTTCTAGAGTTACTGGCAGCATTCCAGAGGGACACCACTTATGATGCTTGAAACCAGGGGATCATTTTGATTACTACACACAAGAACCAATTCACTTCAAAAGTTTTTTTTTCTCCTGCTGATGATAGCTCATTTCAATTGATTAGACTCTTCCTGTTGGTATGCATACTTCCACCTTTTCATGTTCTCTGTATGTATAAATATCTCCTGTCTGTGTGTTCCATTCTATGCATCCGAAGAAGTGGGCTGTAGCTCACGAAAGCTCATGCTGAAATAAATTTGTTAGTCTCTAAGGTGCCACAAGTACTCCTGTTCTTTTTGCGGATACAGACTAACACGGCTGCTACTCTGAAACAAGAACCCAGAGTTCTCCAGGGGAAAGGATCTTGATTTTTTTCTCACTACTCAAAACTGCCTGCTGACTATTGATACGGTGGCCCTTAAATTCCTCCTTTCCTTATTTTATGAGCTTCACTGGTTATCCCGATATTAATTATTATTCATATTATTTGTATTATGTAGGACACACGGTCACACAGTAGGTCAGTGAAAAAGGGAATAGAATTCTTGGACAGAGAATCAAATGTGTTTTGCTGTGTGTATTCCCACCTTAGAACAGAACACAGGTCTCCTGACTCCAGAGCTAGTGCCCTAAACCCTGATTCAATAAGAATGCTAAGAACATGGCTTGTAGTTCTACAGTTTTTACCCACAGTACGTGTTTGCATACATCCTTTTCAGCAAGCTAGGGGTTCATAAGCTTAATCAAAGAAGTCTGTTTTCAGGAGCATGTTTTTGACTTCTGTACAGTTGGCTTGCAACAGAGTGAGGCAAGCAGCAGCTAGGGTACTGGTCGTGGAAGTCATGTTCCCACTTCAATCTATTACATTTCAAAAAGATTTGATAAAATCTTGTGCTGTGGGCTATGATGGGAGCAACAAAGTTCCCCCTCCCCTTCCACTATAGCATTCATGAAATCCTGATCAGCAGAACTATTCTGATTTTGCTGACTCAGAACTGCCTTTTGTTGGAGAAAGGATCAAATGTTTCTTGCCGTAAATTTTCCCATTGGATTAAATCACTCTGATTTGGACTCACTTGGAACCTCAGTGGTGGCAGAGCACTTTTGCAATTTCTTCTCCATTTTCAGCTGATCTAGTTTCCAGAGTTCCTGGATGTGCTCTGGGAATTTTGGCTACCATCTGTGATTAAGACATATCCTTCTTGGCTGATACTATCTAGTAGGGTGGTACTGGGTCCACTATTGATGAAGATTGCCTCCACTTCCCTTCTCCTTATGAGGGCAGCGTGCAGGCATCTCTCATGTTGTTAGTCTGTGGATTAAGTCGTGATCTTAACATGGACAATCATTTCCCAATTATCACCCCCTGTCCTAAATTTCCCTTTTTGGAAGATTATTGGTGGCACAAGGCATCTATGGCATTACCTGAAGATGACAGAGCTATCTGGGGAAGGGGAGAGCCCATCCACCTTGTGTCAATAACGTACACAACTGGACCACTGGCTATTGCTAGATGTCCACATGGCAGCAGTGATCAAGAGGGTCTTTTGAGGGGGCTAGGTGATTGTTACATTTGCTATCAGCTGTGAGAACTTGCATCAACTATTCAGGTCTGTGTCACTCTTGGACTAGATTACTATAGTGATAGCCAGTTCATTCTGCATAGTGTATTTTACTTAAAGACTTTACACGGAGCATGTCACTTTCTGCTCCATAAAATGCCCTTGACTTCCAATTCAGGGTGCTAGTTTTAATTTACAAAGCCAATTTTTTTTAAAAAAGTTCTGCTGTGGTCTGGGTCCAGCATACCTTACCTCCTCATGTTTTAACCTGATATTTGAGAACAGCTGGGATACTCAAGTTGTCAATCCCTATTGAGGCACAGAGTTTGGAATGAAGGACATTCTCTTTGCTTTCACCTCCTGATCAGACACACCCCAACTCTATTGGTTCAGGGCATATTACAAAGACTACATGCACTCAGACGTTTTCTTAGGGAATGGTTTCGTGGAAAAGGTCTTAGGCTATGTCTACACTAGCACTTTCTTTGGTAAAACTTTTGTCGGTCCTGGGGTGTGAAAAAAGAAACAAACCACACCCTGGCCGACATAAGTTTCACCGACAGAAGCACTGGTGTGGACAGTGCTATGTCGGCAGGAGATGCTCTGCCACCAACATAGCTACTACTGCTGGCTGGGGATGGTTTAATTATGGCCGGCAGGAGAGTTCTCTCCTGTCGGCATAGAGCAGCTATATGGGAGACCTTACAGCAGTGCAGCTGCAGTGGCACGAGTGTGCTGCTGTAAGGTCTATAGCATAGACATAGCTTTAGTTTGGGTACAAAAGGAGGGTTTCAGAATTACTGACAACTCAGGTCTGTTTTGTAATGTTTTTAAATAGTTACTGTGAATGTGCCCAAAGTTATAGGACAGGTGGATTGTACAAATTAAACAAAAAATAAGCAATGAACAGTTGTAAATAGAAATTCTTTGGTGGGAAGGCAGAGGAAGCTTCCTTGCGGTACTTAGCCAAGATGCAGACAGATTTCAAAGAACAGTCTTTCCCTTAATGGACGAATTATTTATTACGTATTTGTCTGAAGAAGTTGATGAGAACTCTGGAAAGTAATCAGATTAAAAAGGCGTGTAGCGCTGAGTTCTGAGATCTTCTTGCTTATGGTACCAGTTTGTGGATATTGTCATACACACATTCTCAGTTACTGATCAACAGTGTGTGTTCCATCCTGTTGTATGCTATCTGCATGGCTATTTCTAAGAGAAAAGTATACAGCAGTCCTCATGGTATTTTACATCTGGTCTACTATGGTATTGTTAAACATTTTCATCTCTGCTGTATTTGAGCATAATTTCTAGTGGTCCTTAAAGATTTATTGAATCATTTGTCAAGGCCAACGATTGTTTTCTACCTTCCTCCCACTGCTGCTCTAGGTTCTCATGGCCTTGGCATCCATATGAACAACTGGCACCAGCCAGAAAGAGACAGCAGCAGTGCAGAGAATCTAGAGTGCGACAATCTCTTGATACTGACCAGAAGATATAGGGCAGCAAGAGGAAGGAACCTCCTTAGTCTAGAGCCAGAACAGGAGACGTACTTTTCCTTTTAAGATTTGTGGATGAAGCAGCAAGGGAGGGTTTGTACCACCAACTAGGTGGCTCCCAACATCTATTATCAGCTCTAATTGCAAACAAAGGCTGAGTTAAGCAGCAGACTGAAAAGCCACTTTGTAAATAGATTTTTTTCCAGCTCGGTTGTTGCTTCAGTTCAACTATAAGCAAGTCTTTTACTATAATTATTCCTGGCACAAGCAGACAACTGATGAGATTTCTTTCAATTTATCTGCACCCTACCTCTTGGCTACAGAAACCAAGCTAGACTACCATACAAGCAGCCTCTTCAGAGTTCAGATCCAATAGCTGTATTTTACCAGATCTTCTAGGAAAAGATTTTGAATTTATCTTACTGAAATTACCATTTCTATATTTTTGCCTATATACACACCCCTCCTCCTCAGTAACCTTTAGCTTTCAGTAAACTTCTAGTGTGGGGAATAACAACTTTTGTGACACCCTGGGCTTTGTTGGCAACCAGAGGACATCGCTTAACTCAGACATATTCACTTATTTTTATAAAAATGAAGCTGCACAACTGTAGTACTTGGTCAGACCTACATCATCTTCTCTAGATAAGCAGAAATTTGGAATAAATAATTCTCAGCACTTCTCATCTTCAGAGTGCATTAAAGAACCCGTATATCTTCATTACAGGGGTATTTTATGAGCTGGTCAAAAATGGCTTCTGTCCAAAACCAGACATTTTGTAAAAAAAATTATCCAAATTTTCCTATTTTTTGAATAAAAGCCACAAAAATGTTGATTTCTCTCCCTCTACCCCTTTTTCAATGGCAAAACAAAAACAGGTAAAATGGTCCGAGAGGAACGGAAGAGGGAAAAAAGTGAATGACGTTTGAAAAGAACCGAGTTCTAAAATGTTTAAAAACCTCAAAACAAAAAACGTTGACTTTGTGATTTTCCCGCCCCCTCATTTTTCAACAAGCTGTATCTGTGCTATTATCCCTAGATCTGATTGGAGGACGACAGTTCTGCTTCAAAAACACTTTTGAGGTTCCAAAATTTATTTTTGTTCTGCACTGTGACGAAAACCCTTTCAAATGCTTTTGCACAAATTAAATTGTCTCAAAATGTCTGGTTTTGGATCAAAACCTGAGCTTTTGTGTTTGGGAAGGGGTGAGTGTGCATATTTAAGGCTTGCCTTGGGATATGGGAGACTCAGGTTCATGTCCCTACTCTGCCTGATTCAGAGCAGAGTTCTTTGCTCCAGAGATCTCCTACATCCCAACGTTCATGCCCTAACTATCCACTACACAGTGTGAGAGTCTGTCTCTCTCTCTCAAAACAACCCTACTGACAAAAACTGCTAAGTCTTTGCTAAATGTTTCAGCTTCAATGAAACAAATTTTGATGAATTTAATCTAGTCGAAAGTATTCCGACCAGCTCAAACTATCATCTCCCATTTTTCTCCCAGAAGGGGAATCTGAGGCACAGAAAAATTAAACCACAGGCCAGGGTTTTGTTCATAAACATAATTTTATTTTGTTCCAAGTATGTGCCCTTGTTGATTCAACAATATCGTTGGGAGCTTCAGGTTCTCTACCGACCAAAGAAGATTGATATGGAAACACTCCACCTGACTTGTTTGCTCACAATTTCTGTTCTCTCTCCCCTTCTCAGCAGTTGAAAGTCTCTAAGGCTCAGAGAGATAGACTGCAACACTTGCACCTTATTCCAAGATGGATAAAAATACAGCGAACAAAGAATTAGTAAAACAAAGACTCAGGGCTGCAGAGGGCTTCGAATATACAGACAGATATAAAACCACTTATTTGGATTTTAACTGATTGGCTTCTTTTTGTCTTGTAACCAAAATGTAAACCATTTAGACTGTGGTCTCCTGCTGTTCTTATCCTCCTACTCATCCCCATCCACCAACAGAAATAACAGTGTAAAAAAGGCTTGATGTTCCTAAAACACTTTGTTTTTTTAACTAAGATTTTGTATTAAATCATGTTCCCTTCTTCCCCACAAACTAACTTGAAGCTGGTAACACAGCAATATGGACTGGACGAGACTGGGTAAAGCAAGAATTTCTGATGGGTGAAGAGCTGATTATAACTTTTTGCTATTTGGTGCAGGGATGTGCTTTGCATTTCCATTGACTTAAATGCTACAAAATGAAGCAAGTTATTGTTGGTGCTGGCGCCAATTTGAGCATTAAGAAAAACCTAATGATCCTGGAGTAGTTCGTGGACACTTGGAAAGTTTCTTGGCTCAGTATTTACACAGATGTTTTAAATCATGGTTTGTGAAATGTATTTCCCAAAGATAATCTCCCGCCTGAAAAAACAAACTAAAAATCCCTTGATCTAAACCCCATTTCTTTCCAAGAGTTTTGTTAGAAACCTTGATTCCCCAATTTATCTTAGCACCCCTCATTAAAAGCAGAATAGTGAACAATGATTTTGTTTTCTTAAGAAAAAAGAAGCAGCTGCTGATCTTTATGGAGACCGTCGCTCTTTTTTCATGAGTAAATGACACTGGATGGTGCGGATTCGACTCTTTGCTGGTGCAAACTCAGGCTGGAGTTTCAATGTTGATTCATACCATCTCATGGCCTTTTCAAACTCCTCCTGTAAGGAAAGAAGATTGAAAATGTCAGCTTTCAAAACAGCAAATGCCACAACATATTCTATTCACTTCCTGTCCTAAATGATTGTGCACTGCTACGGTGCGTCATTAAATGTGTGGTGTTCTACCCCAGATATAGTTGAAGTGATCTCTATGTTTTCCTTGCCTACCTCTCAGGGATGTTGTGTGGTTTATAGCCCAATCCCACAGAGTGATGAGTGACAATTAAGTCAATGAGAGTTGAGCATGCTCAGCACGTCCCAGGATATGACCTCTGGGGTACATCTACACTAGAATAAAAGGCCATGGCTAGGCTGGGTCAGCTGACTTGGGCTTGCAGGGCATTGACTGCAGGGCTAAATATTGCTGTGTAGACATTCAGGCTCAGGCTTGAGCCTGGGCTCTTGGACCTTCCTCCTTCATGAGGGTCCCCGAGCTCAGGCTCCACCCGGAGCTCAAATATCTATAGAGCAATTTTAAAGTCCTGCAGCCTGAGCAGCTGACCTGGGCCAGCCGTGGGCATTTAATTGCCGTGCCGACTTGATCAATAAGTATTTGTAAAGCACTTCGAGATCCTTGGATGAAAGGAGATATAATGCCTAGCACCGTAGCCTATTTTTCAAGATTTTTTTCTATCTGTTTTTTTTTTTTTTAAAAACAAAAACAAAACAAAAGTTGTATCGTTCATTGAAATGCAGTGTGGGTTAGTGCTTAGAGCAGAAGACTCAGAGTTAAGACTCCTGGGTCTTGCTCTGCCGTTGACTCAACAAGTGGTCTTGCTTAAGTCATACCCGTTCCATATCTCAGTGTTTCCGTTTATACAATGGGGACAATACTCACCGCCCCGTGAGGTTAGGAAGCTTAATTAAATCAGTGTTTGTGAGGCTCTCTGACATTTTTGGATAAAAGATGCCAAGTGTTATTTATAATAGTTACACAGACCAATCAACAAAGTATAGTTTTTCTATGATTCACACAAGAAGGGGCATTTGTTGTGGAATTACACGTAAACAGCCCCAAACTAGTTTCTTATTGGAAAAGTGAGAAATTAACGAGCAGCATCTGATATGAAGAACCAGAGACTTTTCCATTTTCAGCTATTATTATTTACAGTTCTGTTAGTAACACACGTAAGGATACTTTTATAGTGATTTGGTTTTACCCTGATGTCCCTTGAGTTTTATTTTCCACACAATTCTACAGTTCTGTGCAAGACTCAGTAGAATCTCCCAGAATTTCCTCCACTTGCCAGATGGCTAACCTTTCCAAATTATAAGGAAATTTGCTGGTTAAATCTAGTGTCTGCCAATATTTTTAATGCTGTATTAGTAGCTAATATGACATTTTAGATACTTAGCTTACTGGGACAGATTCTGCTCCCAGAAACAGTGAAGTAATCCCATTCACTTTGCTGGAGCTACTCTTTTTGATATATGTGTAACTTGAATTTGTCTCCATGCTGCAGGCCCTATGTACTGCCTGAACTGTTGCAAAAAAGGCCCCCCACAGGGAACATCCCAAGGCCAGGAAGCCCTCTCCACTTGGTAAAGAACCAATTCTGCCAGCTCTGTCGTGCCCCATCCCTGCCAAGAACCCCTAGGTCCAGGGGGCATTTTGGAGGCAGGGAAAGAGTGTGCTGAGGATGGGAAAAGGCCTGGGGGTATGTATTTTCAGAAGGTTAACTTTAAAGGGACACCAGCAACTCAATTTCACTTCTGTCTGACATGTTTTGCATAGTATTATCTCAAGAGATCACTCAGATTACTACAATATAAAGGGACAGAGGAAAAATAGTATTTTTGGTTTGTTTCCACTGTGCATTTGGCAGCACTGTGTGCAATTAGTGCCACAATATATCTAATTATTTATATGTTCCACCCCCACCACAGTAGTACCTGACCACCAAGTCAGTTTCCTCTGTTATTTGTGTGGGCCTTTCAAACAGCAACAATGGAGAGTCAAAACATTTAAAAAAATTTGGCAGGGGCAATCAGAGGCACCTGTAGTACCTGAAAATACTTCAGACTCATTCGTTGATACTAACTAGATTTCAAGTTGACGGTACCCCTTTTACCATCCTGATTTCTTGGCACCAGCCCCGCTAGTTGATCAGAATCAAGTATACAACATAGGTCCAATGAGAAGTGGATAATCTAGGAGCATGAGAGACACTTGCTCCTTTTAATCAACAGGGTGAAAGATGTTGAAAGAAATATGTTTACAATGTGAGGGAGTTCAAACTTTCTCTACCCACTAGTGATCTTTGTGGGTTGATAATCTAGATTTTGAAATTATGCCTCACTGGCGTTATCCAGTTATTTTGTATTGTATTGTACCACTTGGGCCTATAGACTGCAAACTATTCAAGACAGGGACTCTTCTTTCTTTGTCTCCAATTTTCCAGTGCCATGTAAACTTTTAGGACATTATTTAGAGGGGGGATTAAGCAGAATGATCTGCAGTTTGCTACTGTCATTACTAGGCCTTGTAGCCATAGCATTGTGACACCAGACTATAAATACAGTAGCCATCCCAGTATTAAAAGATCTGTGTAGATGTTGGAATAATTCCAAGAACATATTTGAAAGAATATTCCTCCTTTCTGATCTTGCTCATCTCCACTTCCAGCCTCCTGCACCTCTAGCCTTGAAATTCTAAGCTTGCTCCTGGGCTCAAAGCTGCTTTATGCTGTATCTGGAGATGGGAGAAAATCTAGCAGCTGCTACTCACCATTGCAACATAGACATTAGCCAGTGTGAAATGATTAACCACAAAGTGCGGGGCTATTTCTACTGCCATGGTAGCCACGATGATGGCATCATTCCAAAGTTTTGCATTGTGGAAGATGTTCGCTAGGCTTATTAGTGGCACATCCTGAAAAGAGAAGAGCCAGAAGTATAAAGAGAGTGGGCAGTACAAGCTGCATTCTCTTGACCCTGAATCATGGAGTTGGCAGGGACTCTACCATCTCTTCCTTCCCACTGGGTTATTTCTTGGAGATGGATGGGTGGCTCCTATTTTATTTCTCATGGGTTTAGACTTCAGAAGTACAAATCCAGACATCTGTAATATTTATAAGTAATTACACACAAAAATCTACATTAACAGAACATTCATTATGGTTGCAAAGCTGAACACTCAAAAGTTAAGAAATGCCAGTTTTAAGGTTGTCTGTGCAATTCTAATTTGGGCCCCTTGAGCATATGCATGATATAATCTTTAATTACATGAGACCATATTATTTTCCCCCCACAGGACTCCTCTGGGGATAACTCAGTGTTGTGTAGTGAAGGAGGCTGTAGGACCCCTGCCTTCTATGTTGCAGAAGTTAGAAGGTGTGTAGTGATGAGGCAGGGGATTTGGGGAAGAGAAAGGATGGTCTTATCGTTAACGCAGCTGAAGGCCACCCTGGAGAACTGCCTTTGTCACAGAGTTCCTATGTGATGCTGTGAAAATTGGGTTTATGCGACTTGCCCAGGTGGCCACTAATTGTTTATTCCTCATTTTCTGGGCACCTGATGGGGGTCTGATTTGCAGAAGAGCTGAGCACTCTCAGTTGCAAATTAAATCAATGAGAGCTATGCTTTGAACACATAAATTGCTTCATAATGCTAAGTACTCTGAAAAATCAGGCCTTAGACATCTCATATTGGGCACCCAAAACTAATGGACACTTTTGACATTAGTCTCCCTGTGTTTCCATTCCCGGTCGTTAAAATGGGGCGAGTACCACCTCAACTCACAGGGTGTTGTAAAAGTTAATTAATTCATGTTTGTGAAGCACTCAGATACTATAGTGAAGAGTGCCACAGAAAAACCTACAAGGAAATTCTATAGTCAGAAAAGGATTTGAATAATGTGCCGTAAATAAGGCATGGAGACACACACGAGGATAAAACAAAATATTGAATAGCTGCTCATTCAGTGCCAAGCCGCACAGAGTTTTCAAGCTGTTGGATTTCAACAAACCAAGCCCACATGTTTTCTGGAGACAGCTGCTCCTTCAAATAGGAAGACAAGTCCTGAGGTTGGAAAGCATTCTAGTGTTGAGCAATGACTTGAAATTGCTGGAGATTGGTCAGCACTGCAGGGCTGTGTTCTTGCCAAGTTGGCAGTGTGCTAACAACTGCCAATCATGTTACTCCAATCCCTTCCACAAAACACATTGCTAAGGGAACCAATTCTGAAGAGCCTTAAACAGTTCAAAAAAAAAAAAAAAAGAAAGCAGTAGGGAGATAAATAAAAAGAGTTGATGGTGCTTAACCTGCATAATCTCCTAGTTCCAGTCTTCCTTTAGGAGATGCAGGGCAAAGCAAGACTGAATTACAGAAGTGAAACAGATGCAGTAGAACTGAAATAGAATCATAGATTATTAGGGTTGGAAGGGACCTCAGGAGATCATCTAGTCCAACCCCCTGCTCAAAGCAGGACCAATCCCCAAATCCCTAAATGGCCTCCTCAAGGATTGAACTCACAACCCTGGGTAGATACAGTGCTGTCAGGTGGAGTGCACTTGGGACAGGGAAGCCAGGCATAAACTAAATTATCTCTTTCCACCCATGTGGATGCCATCACCACAGTATCTGACCGCTGCACAAAAACATGTACATCCTCCCAATACCCTTGAGGTAGGGAAACCCTCTAATTGTCATTTTACAGATGGGGAAGATGAGGCACACAGAGATTAAGTGACTGGCCCAGGAAATTTGTGGCAGAGCCGGCAAAACACTCCAGATCTCCCAAAATGCAACCCAATTCCTTAATGACAAAACCATTCTTCCTTCTTTTCTCTTCAGTTCTAATCCCAGCTCTGCCATGGACTCACTGTGTAGCCTTGGCAAAGTCCCTTCTCCACTGTATGTCTCAGTTTCCATAGTTGTAAAAAGAGGCTAATGACTATGAACAACCTCCCCAACAGAGGTAAAACTCTTTGTAGATGGAAAGTGCTATATAAGCATTAAGCACTCCTAGAACATATTAACTAATCCCTGGGAGGCAGAAACAACCAATTCCTGTTCCAGCATGCCCACATACATTTAGCAACTAAGGCAACTCCATATGATCAAGGGATTCATGTATGTATTGATAGCCTGCCTGCCATTTATTACCGAGCATGTCAGTCTTGAAGAACATTCACCTGCCCTTCCAGGCTCAGGGGAGACTTATAACTATGTCTTCTGCAGGTGTGTAAAAATACATCCTACATTAAAGAGGTGATGAAAGCCTCAAGGACCTTTACTAGGACTGGCTAATATCCTAGGTCAATGCGTTGGCCAGGTGAGAGTGCATCTGACATTTACACTAGCTGGGGGGCGCTGATGAGAGCCAACTGATGAGAACTCCTTATCTGGCTACAGATGAGCCACAAGTTGGGAAGAGCTGCCAGTATTTCATTTCAGTGGTGAGCAGTGTTGTACGTACCTTCATGTGATGCGGCGCATAGTGCAAGGCCTGCCGCAGACAGTCTATTGCTTTCTTCCCTTGACCTTTCACCCTCCAGTAGAGAGCCGCCATGCTGGAGAGGACCCAGGAAGTCTGATTCTGAAAAACAAACAAACAATGCAGCAAGGGGAAAAGAATTACAGAAACCTGTACAAAATATTATCCCAGCCCCACCTCCTCCTTCTACACTCCATAACCAATGTTTTCCATTTAAAAATTAAATAATATAACTTTAGAAAAGGCAGCAAAAAAGCGTTTGTTACCCAATAATGAGATATACAAAACAGCTAAATTATTTAGATTGCAAAGTCAAATGCCTGAAAATTAGGAAATGCCAAATTTATGGTTGCTTCTGCAACTTTCATTGTGACCTGTTGTGCATCCATCTTATGCACTCTTGAACATGAGTCCTATGGAAAAATAGTATGTAATTAAGGACTGTAACAATGTATCTGCACCAACAGGCCAAATCAATGTTGCATGGACAATTTGAATTCTGGCATTTCATAATTTCTGAGTGCTTGACTCTGCAACCTGAAGAAAGAAGAGTTACTTACTCTAGAGTAACTATGGTCCTTTCAGATGTGTTGTCCACATGGATTCTACTCTTGGCATGCCTACGATTCATGCACGTAAGATTGAATTCTCCTAGCCAGCAGTGTTTGTTGGGACTACACCTGCACCCTACTTGTCATTATGCCTCCCCACCCCTCCAGCTGAAGGCAAAAAGGAAAGAACAGGCCCAACTGTCCACTGGTTCCTTCACCAATACAGGATCTCAAAGGAGTAGGACTCCATAGTTGTGGGGAAGGAGGTTGGTCATGGAATCCATATGTATTACACCTTAAAGAACCACAGTTACTGTAGGGCAGATAACTGAGTGACTGTGCACATAGATTTCACTCTTGGTAACTAACAAGCAGCTATCTGGCTGCTTGGAGATGGCTAGTCAGAGTCCTACTTAAACAAAGATGTCAGGACAGCCCTACCAAAGTGGGCATCTGATCTAGAAGCCTCTACCAAAGAGTAGTGGACCATTATGGGACTAACCAAGTCTAGGTTGTTTCAAAGCTAGTAGATAGTCCAGTATTGCTGAAATGAGTGATGTCAAGACAGACCATTGATGCAGAGATGCCCAAATAGGAAACCTCTTCCATTAACTTTATAAATCAGCCTGATTTATGGTTTCCCGCTTTGGAGCAGAATGTTCTGAACTTCACCTGATCAACTTCTTTTGATGGATGTCAGTGAGACAGCAGATGTAATAAAACTGGGTCCAGGTATAAAATCTGACCATTGTTTTATGAGAGAGAGACGCACACGCGCGCGCGCACACACACTTAACTCAATAGCAGTCTTGCAGGGTTTGAATAAGTTATTTGGCTAAGGAAGAAAACTAGCTGATGGACAATCTGTGTTCTATGCTTAACCCAGCCATAGTCTTAGTGAGAGGCCTGTGGGAGATCACAGGCCAAATTCCTGGTTCACTTATTTGGGTGAAGCTCACTGGATTCAGTGGGAGTTGTAGGTGTGTAAGAGAGGAGAATCTGGACATTAATCTCTCTATATTTTAGTTTCATCAGCTTTAAAACAGACATAACAGTACTATCCCTATTTGGCAGGTGTGCTATAAGGCTACATTTATTAATGTTTTCAAAGTACTTCAAGATCCTCAGATGGAAGCCAGTGAAGAAGAATGAAGTATCACAATTAATGCTGCCCAGCACAGGGATGATGTCATATTGGTGGGATACCAATGAATTTTAAAAATT
Source organism: Mauremys reevesii (assembly GCF_016161935.1). Classification (NCBI taxonomy): domain Eukaryota; kingdom Metazoa; phylum Chordata; order Testudines; family Geoemydidae; genus Mauremys; species Mauremys reevesii. The sequence continues at coordinate 75,771,801 of NC_052626.1, forward strand.
TTATTTTATTATTAAATCGATACACACAGAGATCTGACGGATTCACCTCACGTTGTATAAGCACAGAATGTTGGTCAGAAAAAGGCTTACAAGCAATTGCAGATACTGCATAGAGCTAGAACTCTCTTTAAACTATCATCCAATATCAGCATGGTCCTGGACTGAGTTTCTTGACAGATAGCCCTGAGGCTGAATTGTCAGGCAAGTAAAGTACAGGACACTATAAGACCCTGCTGCAATTTTGTTTGTCACACACACACACACACCTACCTTTTCCAAAACTTTGGCTATTCGAGTTCCGACTTGTTCTAATGACTGTGGTGAATACTGGTCTTTGCCAAGATTCTGTAATACCTGGGGAGGAGGAAAAGGCAGGTGATTGAGGAGGAAATTGACAAGATGAAATCAAGGAAACACAGGTAAATGGCTTCTTCAAATCTCATGCTGTCTCCCTGCAAAGACTGGATCCTTCCCCTAAGAATGACTCTGTTGCCTGCATATCTGGGGGCTTTTGTGTACAATACAAATGCACTAGCTGGCAGTGAGAACACGGCCCCTGAAGTGCAATACTGAAATGTGGAAAACATGACAAGAGATGGATTCAGCATTTTGTGATCTGCTCAACATATATGGTAAAAATTTTCTTTACATAACTTTATTATTGGCAAAAGGTCCCAGATTGACAACTCTAGTGACTGTTTAGCTACAGAATAGGTACAGCCTTGGTGGTAGTTGCTAGACAAATTTCCTCTCCACTGTGTGTTAGAGGGATCACTTCTAGGAGTGAGGAGGCAGTTCAGTGTCCAGGGACCATTTGATTCTCGTCTCTTTTGTTTAGAAAGCCAACAGGGGAATTAATAATATGGTCTCTGATCTACTAAAAAATGAAGTGAGATCATCATAGGCTGCTGAATACCCATTATTTGGTAGTAAGTTTGGTCATTCATTAGTACCCATGAGCAGTGAATCAGTGAGGAAAGGTTTGTTAGCCTATTAGAAATCCTCGGAACCATCCCATCCTTGACATAAACCTCATTGTCTCTTGATCCTTAAAATCTCGGATAGCCTCCAAACAGCAATGTGAAGACAGAGGTGTACCTCCTTCAGCTGACTCTCTCCAGTGTAATGCAGGCTAGCCCGATTGGAGACCCCTTGCAGATGGTCCAAGGTGTGCATACTGGCAGGTAGATTGGGGCTGCAAAGGGGCTCCATGGCTGGTTCTTGCAGCTGTGTGGCAAAATCAATGTGCTCTGTAATGCTAGAAAGGAAGAAAACCAAGTTCTAAGTCATACACAGACCCTTCTGGTCAGAAGAGGGAGAGGGAGGAGTCAATTAACAAAAATAGCTTATGTAGCAGGTAAGTTTTGTTTGGATGCTGGCAGAGCCTCATTTGGAGAACAGGAGGAATTTGACCTTCGCTTTGTAGACAAAATTCTAAAACAGCAGCCTTCTTTGCTAACCCATTCTAGCTGATGTTTGTCTGTCTTATTAGACTGCATAACTGAGTGGTAGAGAAACAAGGTAGGTGAGATAATATCTTTTATTGAACCATCTTCTGTTGGCGAGACAGAAAGTTTTTGAGCTTACACAGAGCTCTTTGTCAGGAGTGGCCGTTAACCACAAGCTAGTTTCCTTACAGCCTCAGAGTTGATATAGGTCACCAAGGATAGAGGCATATTGGTAGTTTTTCCATTAGCACTTCATACATGTATGATTATACAGATCATGCAACCCACCCACTCACCCCCAACCTGGCTCAGTGTTTACATTAGTTAGAGCAGGTTTCCAAATCCAAGACCGCTCACCCTCCTCTGTCTGCCTAACCAATATTCTCTTCTGCGAAGGATGCAAATATGAAGGGGACTTGCAATATTACAGCATGGGCTAGAAAGTGATGAGAAAAGGGGAAGGGAGACAGTCTATTTATTTTGACTTAAATAACAGTCCTTACAAGGAAAAACCACCCAACAGAACACAACAAAAATTTAAGTATCAGAGGGGTAGCCGTGTTAGTCTGGATCTGTAAAAGCAGCAAAGAGTCCTGTGGCACCTGCATCCGACGAAGTGGGTATTCACCCACGAAAGCTCATGCTCCAAAACTTCTGTTAGTCTATAAGGTGCCACAGGACTCTCTGCTGCTTTAACAAACAATATGTAAATCAAAAAAACAAAAGATACCCATGCAAACCCACAACCCTTCCCCAAAGCCCTAGCAAATAGATGGCTTTTGCAGCAATCCCTGAACGTCAGATTCAGACCAAGGTGGGTATCAAGTTCCAGAGTCGAAAGGCCCTGCTGGAGAATGACCTGCTGACAGCTTCCCCTCTATTATTTCATTGGGATCTAACTCAGCACCTCCATTGACTGCAACTACAACACTATCACTCACAGGCAGCACTCTCTCAGTCCTTAAACAGCATCTGGAAACCAGCAGGCAAAAAAAAAAAAAGGGTAATAATTGGAGATATACCAATCTCCTAGAACTGGAAGGGACCTCGAAAGGTCATCGAGTCCAGCCCCCTGCCTTCACTAGCAGGACCAATTTTTGCCCCAGATCCCTAAGTGGCCTCCTCAAGGATTGAACTCACAATCCTGGGTTTAGCAGGCCAATGCTCAAACCACTGAGCTATCCCTCCCCACCAGCCGAAGTAAACCTGAGAGCATTGGTGTCATGCTCACAAGATACTGTGCATAAGAAATAGGCTGCAGGATTCCGCACAAGAATGGATTTATGGAGGAGCCCCATGTATACTGAGATGACAGTCAGTGACAACAGTAACATGGTTTGTATTTGAGGGAAAAGGTCCTTGCCAAACACAGATAGAAAATAGCCACCCTGTTCATTGCTGCTATAGGACCGTCTGAAACAACTGAGCATATACCACTATCCCTAAACTGCAAATGTGGGTGGCCCATGGGGACAGACACCCTCAAATCAAAGAACAAAGGGGCTGTCACAGTCCCCAGCCCTGCTGTTGGCTCCATGTTAAAGACTCACCTCCCTGGGTGGAGTACCATATAGGTGGTATCAAGATTGGCTGAAGCCATAGTAGAGTTGCCCTTTGCTTTAGCAGGCAACTAAGATGTTTGGCATATGTACATAATAAGACCATACAGCCACCCTACCCCGATTACTTGATTAAGTTCACATGCATGATACTCACTCAATATTTTTAGCAGAAACAGCTAGCCATGTGCTGGCTACAGTAGTGAACTCCACCCTGCGGAGTTTCAAACACTCATCAGGACTTGGCCAGCCCAGGCTGCGATAGTCACGCTTTTTCCCTAGAAAGAAGCAGGCAATACAAGGAATTATCTTTAAAAAAAAACACCAAAACAAGCTACAAAGATTTGTAAAGATTTATAAAGCATCAGATTTACACAGCATTTTACAAATGCAGAGGCATGTGAGGTATTCCCTGCCTCAAAGAGCTAAGGCCCCAATCCTGCAACTGGATCACTGTGGAAAGAGCCCCACACCTGTGTGGGGCCCAGAGGTCTGCCTATGGTGATCTGATTGAAGGATCCGAGACTAAATAGGACATGACAGGCTGCAATGTGTATGTTTAAAAACCTTTTTATTAATACCTTTCCACATCTGTAGTTTAAGAATAATTATTCTCTGGGTTACACACAAAAAAGCAATGTGTTACCTGCATTTCTGCACTTGGAGTTTCTTGAGGTAAATTATTAAATTACCAAGGAGGTGCTGAGCTTTCCTTGTCAGTTCTGCAACTACTTCCAGAACCAATACAAATATTTTTTTGATTATTATAGCCTCTGTTCTTTTTGTTTCAGGGTGAGATGGAATAATGTCAATATTTTTCAGGGAATAACACTATTATTGATCATGATGGATGAGAACTTTTACAGAGTCTTGCTTGAGGATCTAGGAGTACTTTAGAAACCATTAAGAAATTAAATCTCAGAACTGCCCATTAGGTAAATATTATTCTTCCCATTTTACAGATGAGTAAATGGAGGCAGGGAGATACTTTGTCCATGGTTATGCAGAAGATCAGTGAAAAAGTAAGGAATAAGACAAATGGGCCAAACCCCACTGAAGTCTTTCCACTGACTTCAGTGCATTTTGGATCACGCTCTAAGATTTCAGAATTCCTGTTTAACCACCAGTCAATACGGTCTCTCACATGGCAGTTTCAAAACAAGTGGAGTGTATAAGCAGAAAAATATTTTAGCAGCTCAGCAAGAGGCTAACTATGCTGGCCCTATATGGTTCTAACTATTAGTGCTTAATAACATCAACAATACTACGTCGAAAAAAAAAGCAAGCAAAGAGCTAAATACATTGCCTAGGCGGCATTTCAAGATCTATTTCTACAATAACTCCTCACTTAACGTTGTAGTTATGTTCCTGAAAAATGTGACTTTAAGTGAAATGATGTTAAGCAAATTCAATTTCCCAGTAAGAATTAATGTAATTTTTTTCACCAGACAAAAAACTATATATTATATAGATATACACACAGTATACGTTTTAAACAAACAATTTAATACTGTATACAGCTATGATGATTGTGAAGCTTGGTTGAGGTGGTGAAGTTAGAGGGTAGAAGAGGGTGGGATATTTCCCAGGGAATGCCTTGCTGCTAAATCAGTGGTTCTCAAACTTTTGTAAAGGCAACTCCTTTCACATAGCAAGCCTCTGAGTGTGACCCCTATAAATTAAAAATAGTTTTTTATATATTTAACACCATTATAAATGCTGGAGGCAAAGCAGGGTTTGAGGTGGAGGCTGACAGCTCGTGACCCCCAGTAATAACCTCGTGACCCCCTGAGGGGTCCCGACCCCCAGTTTGAGAGCCCTTGTGCTAAATGATGAACTAGCACTTGGCTGAGCCCTCAAGGGTTAATACATTGTTGTTAATGTAGCCTTTCACTCTACAAGGCAGCAGGAATGGAGGGGAGGGGAGATAGCATAGCAGACAGAGACAGACATACACCTTGTGTGTGGGAGAGAGAGAGAGAAATGCACACTGCCCCTTTAAGTAAGCTGACCCACTCTTAAATGCCTTGTCTTTTTAAGTGGATCAGGAAGTTGAGACAGCAGCTGCTGCCCCAGGCTCTCTGTCTCCCCACTCTGCTCTATATGGAGAAGAAGGGGTAAGCGGGGTGTAGGAGCAGGGGTGAGGGGGATACCGTGACATTAGCCTCCCCCTCCCCCCACCCTTGCTGCACAGCAAGCAGGAGGCTCGGGAAGCACCCCAAGGCAGAGGGCAGGAGCAGCACATGGCAGTGGGGGGAGGGATAGCTGCAACTGCTAACCTGCTGAGTGGCTGCAGCACAGGGAACTTAGGGGAGCGGGGAGCTGATAGGGGGGCTGCCAGTCCACCCTGGTTCCAAGCCCCCACCAGCTAGCTGCAACAGGCTGCTCTTCCTGCAAGCAGTGGACAAAGCAGGCGGCTGCCAAAGGACGTTAGACGGGAGCATTGCACAACTTTAAACTAGCATGTTCCCTAATTGATCAACAACATAACGAAACAACGTTAACCAGGACGACTTTAAGTGAGGAGTTACTGTACTTACTTGATTTTCTTTCGTCATTTGGATCCAAATCTTACCGCCTACCCCTGCATGAAAGTGCTTTCCCTTTATTTTTGCAAAATTAAAATAAATCTATTACATCAACTCATAGAAAACACTTTGATTAGAAGCCCGTTAAAGGAAGTTGTACTCAAGTGCGTCACTGGGAAAATTCATGCCAGGGTAATAGTTTCTCAGCATGTCAGTACTGTGGAATGCATTTCACTCTTAAGTATTCAGTAATTCACATGGGCATTTCTGAGCCCCCCTGCTGGTGGTGGTGGTGGTGATCATCTCACTGAGGAATGATAATATATAACAAGAGAAAGGATGGTCTACTCGTACATGGGACATCTGAGCTTATTTCCCTGATCTAGCACAAATTCCTTCGTGACCTTGGGCATGTCACTTTGCCTCACTGTGCTTCAGCTCTCCATCTGTAAAATGGGGATAAATAGTACTTCCTACCTCACAGGCATATTGAGAGGATAAATACATTAAAGAATATGAGATGCTCAGATACTACTGTAATGGACACCATACAAATACCTAAGACCGAGATAGCCAGATAGTATTTGTGAGCTCAGCATTATGGGAGAGTGTAAGGTCACAGGTACGATCCAATTTCCAACCTGCTTAGCCTCAAGTAATCTCTACTGTTTGAATATTAAACAAATTCAAGTCTTCCAACTGCTAAAATGGGAGCTTACTAAAAGGTGCATATTAGAACCTTCAAAGTGGCCTCCTAAGTCACAAGGTCAAATCCACCCCAACTCGTCAAAGTCAAAAAGTTTCCCTGAGCCAATGGCTCATTGACACGACATGGTCCAGGCATGTTGATTTCATAGCAAGCAGTACACTATGGAGTGATGTGGCCAGCATCATGTCCAACTGCTTGGACTGTCCTAGTCCAATGGATCAGGTACCCATTTTGCAGCTGGGTGAACTGGAGGTGGCCTTTAAGTCTGAGATTGAATTAGACTCAAACTCACAACTGTAGCTGTGCCCCTTACTCTGCCATCCCACCTTTTAACTGGTCACTGACTAAAATTTGTTGCAATAAGACAGCCCTTTGCTTGAAAAAACCAATGTGTCTAGCATCAACTCGGCAACATTACTCAAGTACAACACTCTCTAGACTACAGGTCTGCTGAAATCCTCCCCATACCTACACTTCATCTCATCTTGACTATTTGAACTCTCTCTTCTATGGCATCCCCAAACTCCAGGCGCTTCGGATTCCAGCATGTGCAGAGTACCACTGATGCCTCCTGTGGTGGATGCACATCTTCACACTTGGGTCAAGCCTATCTTACAGATCTTGCTTCTTTCTATTTTCCTCCTGCATTCTCTCTCTGCTCCCTAGCACAACCTTGATTTCTCTCTTCACTTTACTTCACCTCAGTTGGCGCAAGAGTCTTCTCTTCTGCAATTCCTGCCATTTGGAACAGATGTCTAATCATTGTTTCAGGCCATCACCAAAGAAAACATAGTAAAAATAAAAACTCGGCACTACTCTGTGACTGGGACCACATTTGATTTTTGTCTCAGAGTGAAAAGTCCTTGGGGCAGGGATCGTTCATTATATAAAATGTATCTCATACTGTGTCTGAACATACAAAAATGCTGTGCACTTCAATGACACCAGGTAAATACTACTACTATTACTACCACAACCACCTTTTCCACCTCATATCTCTGGCTTCATTCAAATATTGCCCCAAAACATCTTTCCTCCCTTGCTTTTTCTCCTCTCAGTTTTTCTCTCTCATATTTTTCATTTAACCCCCAAAAGCATTTTAGGAAACAGCTGAGGTGAAAGATGCTATATAAAACACAACTGTACTCTAGAAATAGGGGCTCCTAGGAGAATTTTTATAGAATAGAATTCTAATTGTGCCACTTATTCATATAGACCAAAATATACCTCTAGAATCTCACTATTATCCATTTGATGTATTAATACAATAGGATGTGAGGCACTGAGGGATTTGCATTCCCTGACAACAGTAATTTACCTGCTGGTCCAGGGGAGGGTATCTTTGGGCCACTGATCTCCAGTGCCATTTGGTAAAGGTTTTCATCTTCTACATTAACCCCTTCCTCTCCATTTCTCCCAGGGGGCTCCTGAAGATCCAAGCTTTCTGCTTTTGGTTTCTTTAAACGTTTGACCTGGAATGTGATCTGTAAAAGAACAACATTGGTAGGGGTAACTGTGACAAATAATACCATACTGCACACATGAATCCTCTAATGTATTTCATTTGTGGATGTGAGAGAGAAAGTCCATTTAATTGCTACAGAACTGGAACACTTTACTTTTTGTTCTGTTTCTAGCACCATCAAAATGGACATCAGGTATCTTCACACTAACTAGACCTTTCAGTTAATATTGTACCCATCCTTTTATACTAATTTGCCATTGGGGGTAAAAGTCCAAGGCCAGTTAAAGCAGAATACCATTTTGTTTTTTAGTTTTTTGAATGCATCAAGGTAGATTTTATTATTTTTTTTAAAAAGACAATTGTTTATTAATGTTTTTCATGCTGTTGTCATGGTCCCATGGTATGTGAGAGACAGGGGGTGAAAATATTTTATTGGACCAACTTCTGTTTACGAAAGAGACAAGCTTTAACATTCCACAGAGCTCTTCTTGAGGTCAGAAAAATACCTAAAGAAGAGTTTTGTGGAGCTCAAAAGCTGCTCTCTCATCACAGTAGTAGCTCTAATAAAAGTTACTTCAGCTGCCTTGTCTCTCTAAATTTATGAATGTATTTATCAAAATGAATTCAGTTCTGGTAAGTGCCAGATCTGAGAGCACAGGAGAACGAAATCCTCTACCTACACAATGCAGTGCAAATTTCATTCCCATTCACCAGCAGTGAGACTCAACCCTCGCCTAGGAGGGCCTGGACTGCCCCAAAGATAAGAGGTGTACTCAGGCTCCATGGTTCATTCAATACTTGGCCTCTTGGCTACCAATAAAGATATACATTAGTAACAATGCTGGTGGTAGTCTGTTAGGAGGTGGACTGAAACTACCAATTTATTTCTCACAGGCCATCAACCAGCTCTCAGGTGGTCATGTCTTTTGGTCATTTACAACCCAGGAAAGACTGGTGACCTAGAGTTTAAAGACTCTGTATTCCAGGCTGAACTGGTCAGCCTCCCTTCAAACCATCATTGTTACAGTCATGGTAAATTAGGATATGACTTATGAATGCTACTGAACTATATCTTGCAAATGAGTGCTCTTACCCATTCAGCTTCATCATCATCTCCACAATCTCCAAAACAGGAGCTAGCCAGTCCATCCTGAGAACCCGTCTTTAGAACTCGGATTCCCTGCAAGTCCATCCGACGACCTTTCACCTCCAGTGCCCCCTCGAAGGCTTCGAGAGACCAGGAATTTTCAAACTCGTCCACCAAGGCCAACATTTCTTCAGACATCTGAGCATCCCCCAAAGTCTCCATCCCTTCTGAGTCATTGCTTTCTGCAACAACTGTGTCTGAAATGAAATGTCAATAAGTGTCACCAAAATGATGTGTGTTACAATAGTACCCAAAGGCAGTACAAAGGGATATTACTATTCTATGCCTCAAGTCTTCTACCTGTGCAAATATGATGCAGACCATCTAAGACCTTAAATTCAAAAAAGTAAACACCATGGATGATTCAAGCGAGGCACTTCCTACAATTTTTTAAAATCACCATTTCCACTTGTTGAGAGCCGGAAAACTCATTTTCTTCAAACACCCTGGCTTGTTAAAGTTCTTAAAAACTGTTGAGTTGCTGGGTTGATTTGTTATTATAGGGCTACTCATGAAAGCTGGATTGACGACAATATTTTGTTTTAACAAACAGAACTGAAATATTTCATTTGACTAAATCCCCTTCCTCGCCATGAACACATGCATTCACACAAAGGACTCTGCAAAGTGACATAAGCAAACAAGGCTTAGGTGAAATGTAGACCTTGCTATGACCAGGACAGTTGTGCTCTCAGTACCAACTTCTCATTTATTTTTTCAAAATCAGAAGTATAGAATAGGAAGATCACTGCTCGCTCACTGGACAGAAGCTATTGGAAAGTCTATGAAAATATAGGTCTTCCCATAATGATGCTTCATCAATTGCTGATTCAAAAGTGGGCAACTCTAGATCAATTCGCATTCTTCTTCTCTCTGTCCATGACAATTCTCTTTGTTTCAGTGGGAAGATAGACAGCTGCTTCTCTGTAGCTTTCTGAGCTTGAGCACTGACATGGAGTAAACCTCTCCATGTCCTGATCTTACCAACTCTGTTTTCCTCTCTTCACTTTTATCTAGTACAGTTGATTCAGGAATTATCAAGGTGTGAATGAGATGGGTATACAAATCAACAGTGTCTTCTAGGAAATAGTATCCTTAAATCTGGACCATACCCTACGCTCTGGGCTTTTACTTGTAACCTAATGCTTTTTGCTGTTAGGCTTGAGGAAGAAGAGTGGGGAACAAAATATGATCAATTTTAAAGGTTACTTGTTTCTCTTCTCTCTCTCTCCCTGTAAAACAGGAATAAGGTGACGAAATAAGAAGTTTTCAAGTGCCACACAGTGAAACGTTATCTATTTCAGCATGTAGTGGGGCGACTACCCCACTCGCTGAATGTGGGGGCTGCAGCAGGCCAGGGGGCCTGTGCGACAGGGAGCCAATTAAAGAAGGGCTTATTGTGAGCCAATCAGGGCCCAGTTTGGAGACAGCCAATCAGGGCCAGGCTCAGCCCTATAAGAAGGCTGCCCAGTAAGGGAGCAGTCAGTCTGTCCCAGGCCTTTGAGAGGGGAAGGTCAGTCTCCAAAGGTGGGAGACTAGCCCCGCGGACAGCACAGTGCTGGCCAGGCTTGGGGAGCAAAAGGGAGCTCTAACCCGTAGCCTGCCAGGCTGCTGGCCCTGAAGGGAAGGGCCTAGCGGGTGCAAGGTGCCGTAGGGGAAGTGGCCCAGGGAAGCAGACAGACGAAGAAAGAGAAGGAGGACAGCAAGGCTGCTGCCAGAGGGTCCCTGGGCCGGGACCCAGAGTAGAGGGCGGGCCTGGGTCCCTCCTTCCCCCTTGCAGTACACCCAACCATCGGCTGCAGGGAGCAGCCATCATAGACTATGCTGGATCCCTGACGAGGGATTAGACTTTGGGATGTGTGGTTGGACATGGTGGCTGGGCCATAGAGAGACTGCTGATCAACCACCCCCTGCCCCTCCACCCTGGAAGAGGGTGTGGATGGACTAAGGGGCACTGCCGGAGGGCAGTGGTCCTGAAGAGGACGCTGCCAAGCAGGGAGCAATGCGGGTCCAGAAACGCCAACTGAGGGCAAGACGACGGACAGGACACCACCAGGAGGGAGCGCTCCACTGGACAGAGTTAATTCCCGGAGTCACTAGCGGGAAGCGCCAGGTGGTGAGTCCCAACCCTGTTACACAGGGGTTTACCTCATTATTACTGTTTCATTAGGGAAAGTAAACGGGGGGGAAAACTCACCAGGATTGCTGTCCGAGGTGCTCAAAATCTGAAGGGTGTTAAATATTAAATGTACACAATTCTCTAACTTGTGTGTCATGCAGGGGATTGCTTTAAGGCCTTATACAGTATACCCCTAGTAAAACTCGCATTAAAGAGGCAGAAATGTATCAACGATGCTTCACACACTATTTTAAAAACTTTATAACTTCTTAAAGGTTTCATTATTATTTCACTTTGGGAGGAGCAGCAGTTTGAGAAACAAGTCATGTTTCAGTAAGTGAGAGTATTGTATACAGGCTCTGTTTTTGCCCACACAAAACTAAAAGAAATGGGGCACTTGAGAGGTAAAAAACTCAGTCATAGCCTTGGTCTGCAGCACCTTTGTCTGCTATTTGCGACGGACTCGAAAGATCAAATAAGAAATCAACTGAATTAAGAAATAGCCTTTCTTCTGTCTTGTCATAGGTGTTTCATCCTTGAGGCGAGCAAAACTGGAGAGCACATCTATAGGAAGCAAAACAGCTCTTTTAAAAAGGAAGCCAGGCTCGAAGTGTAGAAAGTGGCTCATTGTCTAAACATGCACCGAAATTCCAAGGCTGACTTACTTTCCAGTCTCAGGGAGGAAGGGTCGCCTGTTGAACTCTGAACAAAGGCTTCTGGATCTTCTTCTATATCTCCCTCAGAGTTTTCTTCCTCAGCTGTTATTACAGACTCTTGGGGGTCACCAAAGTACTTCTGCTTGTCATGGCTGTCATCAGGGTTTCTCTCATGACAGTGGCCTGTAAAAAAACAGAAAGATACACACACATTATAAAACAGCTTCCTCTGGACACATCATCTAATACAAACCCTGAATTATTAAGGTGCAGAAGCAACAATCCAGAGATGACATTCCACCCCTTTCCTTCTCCTACATAGAGACAAATAAGCCTATCTTACAAGGTACCTCAGCTCAATGAGAATTTAGTGGGAGTGCAGAGTGCTAAGCACTTTGCTAGTTCAGGCCACTAAAAGTTACGGAATACAAGAATCTCAGATGCTTAATCTACTCTGATTTTCTCTTTCATTAGTAGCCCAGTTTCTTCTCCTGGAAGATTACTGGAGCAACTAGTACCTGGGGGGAAAAAACACTGGGTGCTAACTTGGATGTATATTTCTGAAGCACGATTTAGTCACATTATTACTATTAACATAAGCCAAAATCATAAATTCATTAAGTTGAGAATTTAACTCAAAATTCAGAACTCCTTGGTGTTGGCCTACAGATTTGGAAGCACAGAACTCATTGAAGACATAAAAGGACTACACAAAATGTCTGGGAGAAATTTCACAAAAATCAGACCCAGAAGGAAAGACAGTAATGAGCATAGACAGAGCAATGTATCCATTTATCCCGCACTATGACTACACTGCTCTCTTGACACCCTTAGGTAAAACCTCAGGGTAAACAAATGATGGGATTAAATCTTGAGAGTCTGAAAAATAGCCTGAAATAAAGAGTAGCCACTTAAGACTCTAACCACAAACTTGTAATAGCATTTTCAATGTCTAAAGTACATTTCACCTGCAGATCTCAAATGCTTTACCAATGTTAATTAACAGTAAATCTCAACCTTTCTACCTTATGCACTTATCTGACCCTCATTACAGTAGTATCTGAGCACTTAGTATATTTAACCTATCAATGTAAGGAATCAAATGCCCACCCTTCACAAAACCCCTGTGAGGGAGCCAAGTGCTATTATTACCATTTTACCATGGCTGGGGAACTGAGGCACAGAGAGACTAAATGATAAAGGAAATCTGCATTGGAATAGGGAACTGAGCCCAGGTTTTCTAAGTTTCAGACTAGTGTCCAGGGGCGGCTCTAGAAATTTTGCCGCCCCAACCACAGCAGGCAGGCTGCCTTCGGCGGCTTGCCTGTGGAGGGTCCGCTGGTCCCGCAGCTTCAGCGGACCTCTCGCAGGTCCTCCGAAGTCGCGGGACCAGTGGACCCTCCATAGGCACGCCTGTGGGAGGTCCGCCGAAGCCACGGGACCAGCAGACCCTCCTCAGGCAAGCCGCTGAAGGCAGCCTGCCTGTGGCGCTCGCGGCGCCGGCAGAGTGCCGCCCGCGGCTTGCTGCCCCAAGCATGCGCTTGGCGTGCTGGGGCCTGGAGCCACCCCTGCTAGTGTCCTAACCACTGGACCTTCCTTCTTGTCTCCTGTGAGTGAGGTAAGAATTATTGCATTCTGTTTACAGATGAATATACTTAGAGATGAAGTAGTGAATCAGTGGCAGAGTTGGAAATAAAAATGCAGGAGTCCTGAGGCTCAGTCCCCAACGATGCTAGTCACATTGCTTAATGCATTATGGAAAGTGCACTGATTCCACAGTGATGGGTGTGGTAATAAGCTCCTGAATAGATCAGTGGTTTTCAACCTTTTGCATACAGTTTTAGGATCTCCTTCCAACAAAGACAGACACACAGAAAGGGAGGATGGTTGTGACTTCCAGACTGAAAAAACATGGAACAGATCATGCTGTTTCAAAGCTTATTCTTTGATACTGGAACCTTAGAATTTCTCTATGTAGAAAAAAATCCAATAATTTGATTTTCAGAGGTACTGAATACTCTCAGGTCCCACTGAAACAGTGGGAATTGTGGGTGATCAGAACCTCTGAAAATCAGCTCACACATTTTTACTGGGAAGATGCACGAGCGTGTGCGCACACACACACACCCCCACACACGATCTGTAAGCCTCCTAGTGACAGTAAATATTTACTGCTCTTTAGCTTTTCAGCTGTATACTGAGATGTTGGCTAAACTAATCATTCACCCATTTCATAAAATAATCTAAACAAAATGGTAAGACTAAACTTTATAAACTGCTTTAACATCTGCCATACAATTAAATTCTTTCTGGTTTTCACATTTTACTTCTTCCACCAGTCATTGTATCTCTGCCTTTTTCCCCTTCTACTCCCCCCGTCAATGAAAATTTAATTGGTTTCATCTTTTTAAATCTCTGCAATAAGCAGAGAGCTTCATGTGTAATTTATAAGAAATGGTGAGCACAGGATCCCAAAGCTGAAATTAGTCCTTCCGGCTGACATCAAAACCAGACTGACTTTGATGCAAGTCAGGTGCATTCTAAGAATATGATGCCCTTCAGCAGAGGGAACCTTGGTCAACTTAGCATTCTGATGAAGAAGAAAGCAGAAGAGACTGAGGTACAGACAGGGTGTTTTTTTAAACTACTATTTTAAAATAAAAAAGCTGGGAACAGCTAGGGAAAAATACTAAGACACATTTCAAAGAATTACTTAAGACTAGCATCGTTAATATTAATTTACAAACACTGACAGCTAAAAACAGACTGCATGAGAGTGCTCATTTCTTGGGATCAGAAGTGCTGCTATATATAGAAAGCCAAGTGGCCTAATTTTTTTTATTACTGCTTCCAGTTGCCTGGCATCACTGGAGAACAGAAGCTGGTTGAAACCAAAGATCTTTGCAGATTGGATCAAGTTACTGATGCTGGTGAAAAGTCTCAAGTTAGAACTTTAAATCCTCTGCCCCCAATGATGGTTGCCAGAAGAATAAACTGGAGAACATGGGGTTAGAAGAATGGACTAACATAGCCCAGAAGTATGTGATCATTCATGGGCTGTAGACTTTTATTATTAATTATTTAGATTACTATAAGATCTAGAAGCCCCAGTCACAGATCAGAACTCCATCGCATCAGACACTGTACAGACAGATTAAAAAGACAGTTCCTGACCAAAACCCAGGTGCACATTTCCAACCTTTCCCCGATTCTAGTTTCCCAGGGGTGTCTATCTGAATTTTGAGTGATGGGTTTTGCTATTTCTTTACAGATCTTCACAAGGCTGATATTATATGAAAACTAGTGACCTGGAGATGTGCAATAAAGTTTTTTTTTTTTTTTTAAACTAGTTACTCTGAAAAGTGACTATAAAAATGTTACTTTCTTACTCAGCAGACCTGTTCTGTGTGTGGAGCTGCTGCTGATAAAGCTAAGGCAGAACACACTGGATTCTATTCTACCGTGTGTAATACCGACAGAATTGTTTACTAAGTTCCAGTCAGTTACATGTGTGTTACACTGACGATAAAGAGGTTGAATAGGTGACATGAGGTCATAATTTGGCCTGCCAGGCCTTTATTATAGGTTTTGATGTAAGAGAAGGGGAAAAAAAGCCCAACTTGATTCTTCAAGTCAAGCTAACTTTGCAGAACTAGAAAGTGGAGGGTTAGGGGGAAGCTCTTTACCTATAAAGTGAGTCAATTTAATGGGAAAATCAGGGACACATTAAGTATGGGAATCCTCAATGATTTGATTGGAAAGTCACTTGTGAGTAGGAGTGTGTATCAGTTGCATTGATGTTCTGTTAGTTGCCACATCTGTGTTTATTTTCCTTCCATCCCCATAATTAATTGATAGGCCGTGGGCATCCAATGATGAACATTAGGCTAGCAATAATTATGGCTGTTGCTTATACCAGTTCCCTGATAAGTGTGGGAAGAGTTTCCCTCCTCATTCCCCACGGTACAAAATTCATGTTTAGGGCATAGTTTTTCCAGATGAAAATCTCAACCCACCAGATAAAGGGTGCTAGCAACAACCATGTGTAATCATGGTTGACACTAGCATGATTTCAAATGCTAAACAGAAGAGGCACATTTCATTTGAATTAATAGAACTGCAGTATGCAAATACTCTGAAGAGAGAAGGTATCTAACTAGGAACTTACATGCCCCCATTACCATAGTATGAGTTCCTGATTGACTGGGATACCCTGAAATCAGGGCCATCACTCAATGAGCCAAACTGTTTGTAGGGCAGCAGTGGAGAATGCATACAGGAGTACCACGAAGAAAGGGAAGGGATCAGAGATGTTAGACTGTCCTCTGTTAATTGATCTGTAAGGCCCTCTCCTCCATCTAATCCCTCCTAAACATTTCCTGTCATGCCAAAAGGGGATAGGTGGCACTTAGTAACAAATATATAAAGTATCAAAACAATGAAACACTCCCGATATCATTTTACATTGCAATTACTTTGGAGACAACTGTGCTTGTGTTTGTAGAGTACCTACTACAATGCAGTCCTGATCCTGATTGGGGCCTCTCGGTATTACTGTAATAAAAATTTTAAACAATAGGGAGAAGACCTGTTAGATCCTCCATTCTACTTAGCACAAGGAGATAAACAGCACTGAAAAGACAGGGAAGGAAGGAAAAGAGTAGTACAGCAACAAAAAGGAAAACGGGGAAGGATGATTTCAGCCTCTAGCAGCGATTGGAATGTACATTTGTGCATGTGTGGTGATAGAAAAAGGGTAGTGAGCAGGAGAAGGGGAGGAGTTTCTGAGAGGTCAAGCACTGATCATCCCATCCTGGGAAGAGCTAAGAGAGTTGTATGTGTATTATAAACTGCAACTCAAGTAACCAGGCTTCGCTAGAAGATAAAAATCATATTTGGGGCAAAATATCCATCTCTTATTTGTTAAGTCAAAAACTTTTTTTGTGAACAGTTTAGAATCAAACACAAAGACAGTCCCTGCCCCAAAGTACTCATATGCATAAAAGACTGGATGACTTGGAAAATACAGAGGTTTTCATTAATGATTACTGTTGGCTTATGCCTTGTGGGACTCATGGAAGTGTTCAGAAGGGACTCAACCATGGAGTCAAACTTTTAATACTAACAGTAATGAAGTGATTCAAACTCAGATATCATAAAATCTAAATTAGTCACCAGTAATGCTGTTTGCTTACATCTTGCATTACACTCGCCATGGACAGCAATGGCACATTGCTTATTTTCACAGCCTGATTCCCATATAGCATCCCCCAGCCTTGGGCTAGTAACAATGTAAGTGAATCAAAGTGAAAACATACTCAGGTTTTCATTTTTAAAGCATGTCGTTAATTATAGGAATGGAATCTATGTTATGTTTTTATTCTTGGCTTTTTGGTTCACAGATTACAATGTTGCCAGGCTTCAATATTTTATCACGAGTCTCATGACATGTAGTGTTTTTCTTAAGTCCCAGCTCCTGGCTTCATGTGATTACATAAGAATCTCAGCTTTCATTAAAAAATACAATTAAAGTTTCTAGTACTCATGGCTGCAAAGAAATGCTTGCAAACATGAACTATAAAGGTTCTACCATCACCACTAGTCAAACAACAAGGACCCAACCTGCATTAATTTTTAAAACCAAGATTTTGGGGGGCCCGACTTATTACTTTACCTAGCTAAGGTGTCTGAGAACAAGGATTTTCTTGTTAAATAAAACCACTGCAGTGTAACCAGACAACCCCAGCACAGCGGCAAGTCAATCTAGTGAGTGTGTGTCAGGGTACAGAACAAACTGATGCAAGTGCTAATAAAAGAAAATTAATTCCATACTTGTGCACTTGGATTTACTTCCACAATATAGTACCTTGCAGTGAATTTAGTATAGTTCTACTGCATAACTCAAGTGTTTCTTTCACTGTCAGAGCAGCACACCCCTATGCTTCCCAGAGATGGAGATGCTACTCGGTAGATAGGCAAGTCCAACTGTAAGTATTTGAGGAATGTTACACTATAAACTGCATCCCGTTTAACCTCACTACCAATTGCCTATATAGAACCACACGGTTACATAGTGTATTGCCAGCTAACAGTAAGAGAGAGAACATGTACATTACTCAGTCTCACACGAAAACTAGTGAAAATTCATGGATCTCAGGAAGGTTTAAGGAGACACTCACTACTAGGGTGTCTACAAATTAAAATTTAAAACTGAAGATTTTAGATATAGCCACCATACAACTGAAATTTCAACACAATATATCATTTATCGTGTTTACAGGCCCAGAAGCGTGTTTGGTGCTTTACAGAACAAGCCGGATGGAAGACATGGTTCATGCCTCAAAGAGCTTATAATGTAATTTAGTACTAGTGAGCCTACCATCAACAATACCATCTTGGGTGGTGATCCTGGCAGTCTCAAATTATCCAGGTTTTGGATCCAGCAAGCACTTGGAGAGGCGATCTCCATGGATGGTGCAGTAAGTGGTATGCGTGATTCAGTTGGTGGCACTCGTCTATCTACATCAATACTGAACCAACGTCCCAGCATGATGTTAGGAGCAGTTGTGCTGCTACAGGTGACATCTTTCAGGTGAGAGATAAAATTAAGGCCTTGACCTCTTACAGTAATTAAGATTCCCACAGCACCTCCTATAAGAGTTGCAGTGCTAAATCCAGTGGTTATGATTCAGGTGATTACATTCTACATCTCTGAATACTTCCTGCAGTTTCAGGTGGATATGATATTCAGTTTCTTAAAATTTTGTGCACTATTAAACAGCTGCTACTTTTCAACCTACTTTTCAGTTATGGGTGATTTACTTTTGTACGTCATTTTGGTTACAAAACACGTTGAGACCCTTTGGAGTGAAAAGCAGTAGAGTCCTGTGGCACCTTATAGACCAGTGGTCCCCAACCGGACCGTGGCAGCGGTCGAGCATCTGCTGAAATGCCGCCAAAATTTGGCGGTGACGCCTCTTGTTGACGCCGCTTGTCGGTGGCATGCGGCATCATCCAGAGGCGTCACTGCCAAAATGCTGCCGAATTCTCGACCACCAGCCAGGATGCAGGCGCATTTAGATGCGGCCGCGGGCACTGCGTTGGGGACCCCTGTTATAGACTAACAGATGTATTGGAGCATAAGCTTTAGGGGTGAATACTCACTTCGTCAGATGCATGTCTGAGTATTCACCCACGAAAACATATGCTCCAATATGTCTGTTAGTCTATAAGTTGCCACAGGACTCTTTGCCACTTTTTACAGATCCAGACTAACACAGCTACCCCTCTGACACTTGACATCTTTGGAGTGAAGACACTCTAGTAGTATAAGATAGCATTAATTATTAATTAAATTAACTGAATAGTGTGCAATCTTAGTTAAAAACAAATAGTCTTTGCAGAAACTAGAGAATAAGGACCAGAGCCTCAGATGGCATAAAACAGCATAGCTCCAGTGACTTCAGTGCAGCCACACTCATTTAACATTAGCTGGGATTTGGCTCTAAACACCTAGCAGCATCCACACCATCCCATTTGGCACTGCGTTGCCTAGTGTTTCTTTATAGAGCAATACATATTTACAATATTAAAAAACTCACCATTCTGAGTTCTGTTAGCACAGAGCACAAAGAAAGACACACTTACTGAGCAAGTTGGGACTACAGCGTCACCAGGGATTCTTTCTGATGGCATGACCTAGCCTTCCTGAAATGGTCACAGAGAATCCTGCTCCAGGACTGACATTGAGGTGGTTATAGTTTGCTATTTTACAGCATCCAAAGATGTGCAAGACAAGGCCCCTGCCCTAGAGAGCTCGCAATCTAGTCTTGAGATGAGCTACAATGAATAAAGGAAACAAGCAGCAGGGAAGGGATGGGATAAGAAAAGATGCTATGATCATGGGGCTTCCCAACATTGGGTGTGTCTTAGTGGGTCAGTTAAAAAAATTAAAATAAGTAAATGAAGATAAAGCAGTAACAGACTCCACTGTTGTACTGACTCACTCAGTGAGATTACAGCGCTATGGTAAAATATGGAACAAACAAAACAAAAACAAACTGCAGTAGGACATGCATCATAATAAATAACAATTCTCTTCCCATTCGTCAAACTCTGAACTGGCTTTTTGCCACCACAATGCATGATTCTGCTCCCACTGAAGCCAATGGAAATTTTGCCATTGACTTCAATAAGGGCAAGATAGGGCTCCACAATGCTTATACATAATGCAAACATACTTAAAGTTCCGAAGCATCAAGTAGTCAGTAAAAATCATAGGCAGTGCTGCCAAGGACTACAATGGGCATCCAGAATTCTCAGGTAGCGAAGGACATAAGGTTTCCTTCTCCAGTGGAATACTGCAAAGTCAGCTCAGTAGCAAAGGTTTAACTGAAGAGCTCTCCTTTCCTCTGCTGCCTGGTCACTGCTTTGGACCTAACTTGTTGGATGTGCACTGGACTCCTGAAAGCATCGGCTATGATTTCTAATGGCTGCTTAAGTTGTAGAACTCTCAAATATTATTAAAGAGCTAACATCAATGAAGAACTCAACATTCAGATTAGTTGAATCTTAACTCTTTTCATTATTTCATACAGAAAGGTTGTTCATATTTACAGGGTGTTTTTTTTTTTAAATGTGAACACTCCCCTGCAAAGTTGGAAGCTTTCAGTCAATAGTATTTGCAACGGTACCTATGAGTCAGAAGTAGAGCTAACTAGAAACTGAGTGAAATGCAAAAGCTAAACAACCCTCCTGAGTGGTGAAAAGTGAAAGGTAATTTTTTTTTAAATTGTCAAGTATAATTTAAGCTGTTAGTAGTAAACTCCTTCTTTAGGTTACCTGACAGTGGTCCTTAGTCATGTGGGAGGGGCTTTGCAAAAGCACTCCGTGCTGGCCTAACTCTGCTCCCATGGAAGTTAAGAGTTTCAGGTTAGCAAAGTTAGGCCAACACAGTGTGATTCTGAACATCCCACCCACATACCCCAGTGCAGACTGCATCACAACATGTTGTGCCTTATGCAAAGGGAACAAACCACCTCATTCTAATTTTACAATGAAGTATGTAAACTTCATTCTTTTTATTACATTATCCCAGTAACAGGTTTTCAATTAAGAGGATTATTATTATTTAAACAGAGATGCTGTCTGATATAACCAGATTTCTTGTTCATGTTAAGAGATGGCAATACCTTACCATTGCATAATGGACCTATCCCTGATGAGCACAGCACCACAAATTGCCCTTATGAAATATAAACCAACAATAAATAAAACATGAAAAGAAAAATTGAAGAGGAAGATCTGCCTGTTTAAATTTGTATGCTGTGTGGTTTGAAAGGGACACACACCAAAACAACATACCCTCAGAGAATCCACTGGGCTGCTTTACAAACAGTGTAGCGAACTCTTTAAAAAAAAAATCCTCTTCAATAATTAAGGGGGGGGGGGGAAATGAAGGGCAAGAGGGGACCTAGCTATATTAAATCACCGCACACCCTCCCTTTTTTCTCCTTGCTCGTCACTGGCTACAACAGAAGCTTGTTCTTTATGACGTGGGTATAGAAGCCACAGTGTGCTCTCAGAGCTGTCTGGGAACGGGGCCCAAACATGGAAGAAGGTATCTAAATTTAACTCTCCATTCCCGTCAGCAGATAAGAGAGACTAGAAAATGAGATTAGCAATGCCTCTCAGGCTGCTCCAGTGCTACATATAGAGCAGCAGGTTAAGCAGCATTATGGCCTGAATTTCAATTAGTGCCTCAAAAATTACTCGATTTCCTTTGGAGAAACGGAGAGAGAGAGACACACACATACACAAGTTCAGAATGCTGATGGCTCATCTTCAGTGAGTTCTCCTATGTACTTGGCACTGCATTTGCTAAATAAAAAATATTTAAATTTAAAAACATTATTATTTTTCTCTCCACATGGCGCTATCAGTTCATAATCACAGAACAAACCATTCAGCTCACTTGTGAGACAGACCCCACCATTGGCTGCAAGCAGTGAACTTCCTGAAGGGGGTCTGATGTCAACTTTTGATCAGGGGCTGATTCTCCTGTCATTACTACAAATCATGGCAAAAGACATCCACTAAGTTCAAATTAAAAAGAAGTCTACCTAGAATTACTTGCCCTCACTTTGTATAGAAGAGATTTTGTATGTGTGTAACTATTTTGGACAATGGTGTGATTTTAAAAAAATTTTTTTTTTTAAAACAACGAAATAGTTGTACTAGCATAAAAGTGCACTTATACTGGTATAGCTTATTCTCCTTCCTGTACATGAGTAAGTTATACAGGTATAAGCACCTTTTTACCCCCAGTGACCTGTGGTGTCTGGGGCAGCCCTCACTGGAAATGGTAAGGTCAGGGCAGGCTGCAAAAGGGAGAGCAGATACTTCCAAGCCTGATGGGTAACACTGAAGTTATTGCCCTCTACCAGTCACAAACTGTGCTTCTGATCCCCCACACTGGTTATCAAGAAGCAAAAAATGAACCCAACAGCCCCCTTTATTGCATTCCAGTTTTCTGGCTCCCAATCAGCACTTAGGTCCAGTACAGTGAGAAGTTATTTTAAAAACTCTGCTCACATAAACAAAATGTTCCTCTGACCCCAAAGGGTCAGTCACACCCAGGTCAGTATAGGTTTGGCTCTTACCCAAAATATCACACTGCCAGCCAATCCTTTAGAGTCTAAAACTAAAGGTTTATTATAAAGAAAAAGGAAACAACAAGAAGAGAGATGTTAAATTGTAAAACAGTCACATACGTACAAAGACTTCAAAGTCCATATATCAGCTTTCTAGCAGTATTGGTGAGTTTGCTAGCTTGAAAGTCCCTCTGGAATACATCATGGGTCATTCAGTCCTTTGTTCAAAGCTTCAGCTTGTAGCGAAGTTCCTTCAGAGGTAAGAAGCAGGACTGAAGACAAAATGGAGAAGATGCAGCTGCCTTTTATTATAGTCTTTTGCGATGCGGCCTGTGCTTCCTTTGTTTCCAACACAAGCTGCCCAGCACATGGCTTGAAAGCCTTTTCTGTACATAGACATGTCCATGCGTGCCTTGCTGAGTCATAATGTGTATCCTCCGTTTTCTCTCAATGGGCCATCAAGCAGGCTAGGCAGTGCTGATGCCAAACTGTCCAGGGGTGTCACCAGCAGCATAGCACAAGTTTTGAAACACAGACAGACATATCTATAACCCATAATGCAAAGGTGATACAAACATATAAACATAATCATATTTGGCAAATTATAACATTTTCACAGATATCTCACACGGCATATCCAGCATAACTCACTGCAATTTTACAACATTGGTATTCATAATCTCCCAAAGTGTCCCCCAGATTCCATAGAGCGTCCCACACAAAATTGATGCAGAAAGGGGTGTCCCTAGACACGGCTGAATGCATCACAAAAATTTTCCATTCTAGGTCCTATATTATAACACTTTCAGTTTACATCATAAGTATTAGGGTACAACAGAAATAGTTTATCAAAATTCTGTTTGACTAAATCAGGCTCTTTATATACAGCTTCTTTCTTCTTTGAAAGTATCCTCTCTCTGATGTTATTCTAATATAGACATTAATGCTTTCAAGGGTGGAATTCCCTTGGCATTTAGTTATGAACACCATCATGTGGTGTGCCTCAATTTCCCTTTCTATACAGCAGACTGGCTTTGTTAAGGTTTTTCTGCTGTGCCAAGTTTCAAGAATGCTTACATGTACCAGTCATACCATTTTACTATTACCAGGGCTTTTTAGCATACACTGTGTTTCCAGGTATCATCCCCAATATGTTTACAGGCTTTTTATCAAAGTCATACACACGGCACCCTTTTTTTTTTTTTTTTTTACACCAGGGTTGACATCAAAATCAAATACATCAGAAGGCTTAACTTTAACAGTAACACCAAATTTGTTACAAGTCAGTGTTTATAAATAACTTGGTCATATCATGCCTCGTGTCTCACTGAATCCCATGGCTGGCCAGGTGTGTCCTTGTGCTACCAACTATGGGGCAAATCTTCCCCTTCTCTTGTCAGCCAGGTAGATTGTATCAACCCAGACACTAGCTTTCAAATTCTCATTTGCTACTAATTTCAAGGCTGGATACTCATTCTTCCCCTCAGCAGAATTGGGTCCTTCCTCCTCCTCCCTCCCACCTTTTTCCTAGAAGGTTGAAAACTGAACCTCCCTGCTTATAGGAATCCCTTTGCTGGCTAAGTGTGTTCACCAACTGCAGCCCCTCTGTGCTATGAACATCTACACAGACACTCTCCTGCATGCTTGCTTGTGGATCCAGCACCGCCACCGGCTTAAAGACTGGACTCTGTTTTAAAGAGATACCAAACAAATCCAAAGTGTCTAAGGGTGAGAGTTTGCCTGCTCTCCCCTGCATCCTTGTGGGTTCAGTCATAAGGCTGTTCTGCTCTGAAAAACCAGTAACCCAATCTTTCCTCAAACCCTGAGGTACAGACTGCTTACTCAAAGAATCAGCATGGAGAACATGCTGGGCAAGCCCAGCCACTTGGCCACAGGGCTGTTCAATTTAGCCATTTTCCTTCTGAAACCTTCTCTAGGCTATCCACACTGGATCTTTCCAAAGCAAGGTCAGTGGATCTATACACCTCAGAAAGACTCTGGCCGTTAGGAACTGAAACAAGTCTCAGCAACAGTTTGTTGGGTTCTTCATACAGTGATTCACCCTGAGTTAACTCAATCAACTCACTTCCACACCCATCAGTTGCAGCAAACTGCTTGCAAAGACTACTCTGAAGATTTCTCTCTTTAGGAATCTTTCTAAGCAACTGTCCATCTTTTTTCTGTTCTACAGAAGCACTGCTCTGTGGTGCCACAACAAACTCCCTCTGTGTTTCACTTACACCCAGAATCACCTCTGGAACATTAAAAGGATTTTCACATAACCCCCCTTCAGGCAATCAGCTAAACTCCATGGTTAAAGGGTTGTTAGAGGCTCATTCTTTCCCTCTGCAGCTTTCCTCACTGGCACCATGCAGGTTACCAAACACAAGCTTAGGAACACTTCCTTCTTGTGTATCAGTTAAGTCCAGAACCACCTCTGTGATAACTGAAATATCCTCAACCATAGGCTGAGAGGCACCATCTGTCTGCTCCACAGACAAAGGACTGGAGGTACATTCTCCTTCATTAGGCACATTGCTATTTTTAACAGGCAAACAACTGGAAAAAGTTTACCCTTCAACAGATAAACTGTTGCTTTCCACAAACAGTGGCTCATCACACTGAGCTACTTTAAGCACATCACTTTTACCTGGGTCAGCAATCCATTACCCACCTGAAATCTTTCCTTCCTCAGTTACGGCTTCAAACTGACCATCAACTCTGATTTGCGCTAAAGAAATGTTTCCCTGAGATTCTTTCTGCTCTTCATCTAATTCCAGATTCACTTCTGAGATATCAGACAGACATTCAGAAACTTCTTCACCATATAAACTGCATTTCTGATTGGACAAATGGCTTCCACAATCCCAAGACTAGAAACTCTCTTCCTTGTTACAGCATACCTGGTTAAACACATGCCACTGCTTAGAGACTCAACTCCCCTGCCCTCAAAAAAAAAAATCTCCGTCTGTCTGTTACAGAGGATTCACATTCATACTTTTTCTGGGACTGGGTTATGACATTACCTGATTAAACAGTTACCACATCATTATTAAACATACCAACACTCGTATAAACTGAACAGCCTATCTCCATCATTGCTGTAGAGAGGAGCTGAGCTTCCAGGATAGCACAGTTCCTGCTGTTCTTTCATTATTTTGATTTGGAGTTTAAGTCTCGCAACTTCGGTCTCAGCTTGCAGCAGCTCCATTCTCCTCCTGTGAGATTCTCTGTCTCTCTCTCCAGCTTGCATGGTTCTTTCCTCAGCTTCTTTTTCCAGCTGGGCCAAGGCTTGCTTCTCTTGCATCCGAAGTTCTGCCATTTCTCTCTCATGCTGAAGATGCTGGCTCTCTCTCAGGGCTTGCCATTTTGACTGTGGATCACTCATTGGGATTAACTTTAACTTTTGACACTCTTAGTTTTAAATTTCAAATTTGGGATAGCGTGGGGTTCTGATCCAAAACCAAATGACCTGGTTCTGTGGATTCTGCCGACTACACCAATGTGATCCAAGGTGCTTGGGGCAA
Source organism: Mauremys reevesii (assembly GCF_016161935.1). NCBI lineage: Eukaryota > Metazoa > Chordata > Testudines > Geoemydidae > Mauremys > Mauremys reevesii. The sequence continues at coordinate 75,797,611 of NC_052626.1, forward strand.
GCCTCACTGGAAATGCCAATGTCAGGGCAGGCTGCAAAAGGGAGAGCAGATATTCCCAAGTCTGGTGGGTAACACTGAAGTTATTCTCCTCAACCAGTCACAAACTGTGCTTCTGATCCCCCACACTGGTTACCAAGAAGCAAAAAAGAACAGCCCCCTTTATTGCATTCCAGTTTTCTGGCTACCAATCAGCACCTAGGTCCAGTACAGTGAGAAGTTATTTTAAACTCTGCTCACATATACAAAAATGTTCTTCTGACCCCAAAGGGTTGGCCACATCACCAGGTCAGTATAGGTTTGGATCTTACCCAAAATATCACACTGCCAGCCAATCCTTTAGTGTCTAAAACTAAAGGTTTATTATAAAGAAAAAGGAAAGAATAGGAAGAGAGATGTTAAATGGTAAAACAGTCACATACATACAAAGACTTCAAAGTCCATATATCGGGTTCCTAGCAGTATTGGTGAGTTTGCTGACTTGAAAGTCCCTCTGGAATACATCCACAACTTGGATGGGTCATTCAGTCCTTTGCTCAGAGCTTCTGCTTGTAGCAAAGATCCTCCAGAGGAAAGAAACAGGATTCAAGACAAAATGGAGAAGATGCAGCTTCCTTTTATTATAGTCTTTTGCCATGTGGGCTGTGCTTCCTTTGTTTCCAACACAAGCTGTCCAGCACATGGCTTGGAAGCCATGCACATGAATCAGCAAGGCATGCATTGATAAGATGTATCCTCTGCCTTCTCACAATGGGTCAGTTGTATAGTTGATGGCTCTCGATGGGCCATCAAGCAGGCTAGGCAGTGCTGATGCCAAACTGTCTGGGGGTGTCACTCAGAAGCATAGCACAAGTTTTGAAACACAGACATACATATCTATAACCCATAATGCAAAGGTGATACAAACATATAAACATCATCATATTTGGCAAATTATAACATTTTCACAGATATCTCACACGGCATATCCAGCATAACCCATTGCAATTTTACAACATTGGTATTCATAATCTCCTAAAGTGTCCCCCAGATTCCATAGAGCATCACACCCCCATAGGGGTTGTGCCGCTTTAATTATGCTGGTATAGTTAAAGTGGTACTGTAGTGAGGTGGTTACCCACTCCAGCCCTGACAGAGGGCTGGAGGGCTGGGAGAACAGCCCAGGCTTAGTGGGAAGCAGGCTCAGCTGGGGCCATGCCCCATTTAGGGCCCAGCTGGCCCTATAAAGGCTTGAGCCAGGAGCTGAAGCAAACTGTCGCTCTCTGGCTGTAAAGGGAGATGGGTCTGGCTGTAGGGAGCTAGACAGAGGGTACCTGAGTGGAGCAGGGCTAGGGAAAGGCAGAGGAGATGGGGAGCTCCAGCCTGGAAAGCCCCAGGCTGCAGCCTAACATTGGGCTAACAGGTACTGGAGGTTGCAGAAGGCAGCCCAGGGGTAGGCAAAGGCAGCAGGTCCAAACCCAACCTTGCCAGTGATGAGTAGGCTGATACTGCAGTCTGCCCCAGGGCGTGGGGCTAGACAATGACTGGCAGTAGCTGTATACTGAAGCAAGGTGGGGATAGTGGGTGGGGGTTCCCCGGGGAGGAGAGACCCTAAGACTGAGGGGTTACTGCCAGGGGGAAGCACCCCAGATAACAGGGCACCTGGTCCGGGAGGGACATGAGGGCCAAGTGGCAGCAGGACACGGGCCTGCAGAAGGTGCTCCAGAGGGTTGGTGAGCTAATTCCTGAGGACGACTAGCAGGGGGGCCACCGGGTGAGACTGCATCCTTACAGGTACCGTTTATGTTTAGACAAGCCCTGAGCCTAACATCACAATTGACCAGCCCACACCCAACCCTCTTTGAAACCCCACCTCCTTAGCACAAATTCCCCCCTACCTCACCCTACTGGGCCATTGTTCTAGGTTTTTTTGTCTAGTGCTACTTAGATAAGATTACAGGACAGGGAATATGTCTATCTGTTGGGTCAGATCCTATGATCCTTACCTGCTTGAACAGGACTATGCATATGAGTTAAAGACTACTCACATGTAAGGGCACTGAAGGATCAAGCACTATGTTTGATAATCATCAGTTCAACTGATGGTGCTAAAAAAGAGTCCCTTATGTAACAATAAGAAATAATATTGGTAGCGTTACTTATACCACATGTTGTGGTAAGATCCACATTGCAAAGTCATGCAACAAACTGCATTAACTTTGACTGTCTCATGCGCACTCTGCCCAAGAATTCTTTCTGGCAAGTGCTTCTAACACTCCCACTATCCCCAAATTTCAGACACCTAATATTTAATAATCTGCCACAAATGTTTCCTTATGTTTCTCTACACGTGGTACTACTTATCCTTTACCAAACGACATTAATTTTTATTGGATGAGCAATATTCAGGCCCAAAACAATGACAGATTTAATTAACTTATATGGGATGAGCACCTGCATAATGCACTCATGGCTTGTCACTCATGAGTAATGCAGACATCCAAAACTCATGTTAATTAAACTTACACCACACCATGTATTCCTTACACAGTAAATTTAATCCCACAGCCTAATTGCTTGTAAAGGACTATGCAGCCCTATGGCATTATAAATTTGAAGAAAAGTAAGTCCATTTCTAAACTGAGATTAATTTACCTCAACATAAAAAGGCAACACTTCTGGGCTGGACTGCAACAGCTGTTTAACAATACTTAGCAATGGCACACAACAGTTTTAGCCCAGGAAACAAAGAATACTGTATCTAGCTAAAATTGCTAGGGGAATTTAGGGCAAAAAATTAAGCTAGAATTTGGCCAGAACTACAGTTAATTTCACTATTCTTGCAAAAAGCATGATGGAATCTTTACTGGACACTTCTGTCAAGATCTTGGTTTTAAGTCTCTGTTAGAGGACAAAAGTGTTTAGCAGCACAGTACTGGAGCACTGGGCTATTTGCTGATGCAGAGAGGGGAGTGGCACCTACTCAAGCATCAGTAGCACGTCTCAACGAACACATGCTGTCTGTCCTAGCCCACCACTCCTTTGCTTGCAGGATCTAAAAGGAGCCCAGAACATCTTTTCTCTATAATAATTATTCTCTTCTTACTCATTTGACACACATTTATTAGAAATGTAGGAATAATCATTCTGGATCAGACCAGAGGTCTATCTAAGTCTCATATCAGGTCTCTCACAGTAGCCAGTACCAAATGCTGCAGAGGAAGATGCAAGAACACCTAATGGGCAATTATGGAATAACCTACCCGTAATGGAAATTTCTTGCTAATTCTAGGCAATTAGCAGTTGGCTTATGGCCTAAAGGACAAGAATTTATATCCCATTTCCCCCCCCCCCCAGCCATATCTAATGTAACTGTGGACTTTCTCATTGTCTATATAACTGTTTAAACCAGTTTCCAATCCCAGTGAGCTCTTAGCTTCAAAGATGTATTGGGCCATCAAGATGCACACTGCATTATTAATTTATGTAAAAAAGTGTTTTCTTTTATCCTTTTTACATTTGTTGCCTCAGTTTCATTGGATGCTCCCTGTTTTGTTCCTAAATGAGCCAAAATTACCATTTTTGGTTTACACAGTATCACTGGTGATGAACAACTTGAGAACACTGCTTGCTAGCTGGCAGCAAGGACTAAGGAGTTCACATTTTGTTTTTGCAGAGACCAATAATAAAACAAACAACCTGCACTAATTTGTCTTCAAGTTTCTAAATCACTATATGGTGAAAAATGGTGAGTCAATGGAACATTTCCTACCAGGTTACAATTTTTAAATATAGGCCACATTTGGAACAAAACTATGAATGTCTTTAAGTTTATATGATACAACCAATTTTATATCACAGTGGTTACTTAAAAAAAAGGGAGAAATTCAGGCTTTTGTAAAATTACTGAAGCAGCTATGGAAGATTTCTTCTCTCATTTGCTTTTCATTCTACAAATTAGGTCTTGCCTTCAATATTTTGTCCCTAGATTTAGCAATTTAGCCCATGTTTACTCACTGTCAATGTGGTTCTAGCTGTTAAATAAGCAAGAATCCTTGGCCAGAGGAAGAATTTAAGAGGGGCAGCCCAGAAAAGCAATACAGTGAGGGACATCACCCACTATGCAGAAGACCAAAAATAAAATGTCTACCTCTTGGCTATAGACCACAAGGTTCAGTAAGTAGGATTAGCTTCCTCAAAAGCCCAGATAAGGAATCCCTGCAGAAAGTGAAGGCTGACAAGAATAGCATGTGAAAGCAAAATACGGCTGATGTACTGCCAGTGACACACTATTTTAGGCTCCAATATTGAGGATTTCTTCCCCATTGTTAAATCAGTACCAAACTCCCTCCTACAGCTAGGATAGGGTTTTTGTAGTGGGATGTTTGGAAAGACCACGCCACCCCCATGTAAATATTGGCTCAAGGAACATCCGTTTCCTTCTGTAGGGTAGCTTTCAATTGTCCTAGTTCCACAGTCACTGGTAGCTATACTAGGTTATAGTTTTAGAGCTTTTGAGGGCACTCAAAACAGTGCAAGACAGACAATACAAGAATCTGGATCAGGCAAAAGAAAAACAAGGCAATAAAATAGATAAGCCACGGGTAACCAAAGTCTATCTCATGGGCCAAAAATGGCTGTGGAGTTAGACAAGGCCTGGGCTCAACTTCTCCTTGAGTAGGGTTATATAGCCCAGTGATACTAGGTACTACAGGTGCCACTGCCAGCATGCATTCCATCATCTCAGTACAATTACTCAAAGCACGGCATGCTGATCCGATATAACCTGAATATAAAGCATTGCATGGCAGGCCCTTCAATCTCCACAGGCTATGCTCTGAGGTTAAAAAGGTATCTCCAGCTTAAGCAAAATGGGTACAACCCTGAGGATCCTGGCAAGTTGCTAATGAGGACATGTTTGGGCCCCTAATGTAAGATAGAAGCAGGCATCCCTACTCCAATTGTACTCCAGACAACTCACATCTGCTCTGGACTACCCTGAGGTGGATTCAATCTTTTCCAGCCTTTTCTTTACTCTGAACAGCATTGTCTAATGTGGTCTAAAAGAATCAAACTCAAAGAGATGAATTGCTCCCAAAGAGACGATAGTAATTTGGAAATGACCCACAACCACTTCATTAAACCTCCTTGCAGAACCTTGCTGCACGACTCAGGTTGCTAAGATCTCAGTGTTGTGCCCAGCACTACATGAGAGGATTTTAAAATGTGGTGTATACAAGGAGAGGGAAATTTTAAAAAAAAATGTTTTTTGGGGGGGTGAGGAGGAACACAGTTACAGGGAATTATTGTGAAGAATCTTAGTATCTCATTTCATTTTCCATGGCAGCAAGCTAGTTTGGAAACTACTGTAATCTTGGCTTACATCTATTGCACAAAAGAGCCACTAGACAAGTAAAGTCTGCTGGGAAGGACTTCATTCAAGCAGCCATCCTTGGCACAAATTTGTCCTGCGAGTACCAGAAAGTCTACATTAAGGCAACAAAGGCAGGAATCTTGTTTGCCAGAGTAATTCTTTGACAAAAAACTGTCTCCTAGTTATACATGGTGAAAACGCATCCAATGGATTAGCTACTTAGAGTGTGTAACTAAACCAAAGCAGATTTTGGTTTTTAAGTGCTCAATTCTTGGTTTGAATGATTATTGAAAGCTGCTGCAAGGGAGGAGGGAGCTGTTGCCTCCCTCCTTGGGACTGGTGAGACTGTAGCTTGGAACTGGAGGATCAGCGAGAGACCAGAAGACCAATTAAAAGACTTCTATAGGCCCTACCAGAATGAGTTCCCTTGGATTTGCAAAACTTTAGATATCCATCACTGCTGGGTCTACCTCTAAAGAGAAAACAACTGAAGTAAGTACTACTCTTATTCAACAGATGTGTGTGGAATCAGGCACATCTGTTCACTTTACTAGAGTAAGTTTGAACCACTTTGAACCACTCTTGTTGGCATTGCAGAGCCAATGCAGTTTAGAGAAGGTGACCTGATTCTATCTGCAAAGCAACAGATCCGTTAACTGAAATGCAACTGCAGGGTCTCCGTTGCTGACAATGCTTGGGGCAGAAAGAATCCAGCTTGACTTTTAGATCCCATGGTTAACAGTAAGGAAAAAAGTTCAATCCACAGGGAGAATATTGCCAGTATTTAGTTGTTTGCCAACAGAATAAGTATATACTTGTCAAAGCCTTTGAAGCACAAAGGGTAACCATCAGTAGATATTTAGAGTTTCTTAATTATGTTATAAACAAAATTTCCAAAACAAATCCTAATGTAATTCCCTCTCCCTAACTATTCTTGCTTCAGAGAGTTTATTTTGCTATAGAAGTAACTGAGGGTTTGTCTACACGAAGTTCCAGAGCAAATCCATGTGGAAACATTTTTATACCAGAACAAAAAAGTGGGTTAAATGAAAAGAAAGAAGGCACTCTTTTTCCAGAATGAGAATGTCAAGACATGGAGTTGATAAGGAACAGCTACTGTGCTTTAAATTCACACCCTACCTTAATCCACACTAACTTTCAAGGGCAGACAAGACCTGACTGATGTTAAACTTAATAGGACAGTAGGGGGCAAGAAATGAATTTAACAGGCTAACTCACTCCCTCTAATGCATGCAGAATTCAAGGGACATACTAACAATGACCTCTAAATAATGAAAACTCAGGAGAGGTCAAGCATCCTCCATTCAGCGGATAAGGGAGGGAGTCATTAAGAAATGAGATAAGCTTTATTTGAATGAAAATACTCACTTGAGAATCTAACCCAGTCAATGTGTGTTTCACTTGCAGGTTTAATCTAGTGTAAATGGTGGGTTCTCTGTAACTTGAAGTCTTTAAATCATAATCTGAGGGCTTCAGTAACTCGGTCAGAGGTTATAGCTCTATTACAGGAGTGCATGGGTGAGAGTCTGTGGCCTGCAATGTGCTGGAGGTCAGATTAGATGATCATGATGGCCCATTCTGGCCTTAAACTTTGTGTGTTTCTAGTTGGAGCAAACAACTCTACAACAAAATTAGATTCTGAGCTTGCCTTAAAAAAAAATAAATCAAAACCAGACACCTCTAGACAGAGATGAGAATGTCTTGAAGAAAAAGAAAGTTAAAGCAGCTTGAGCAAGGGAAACCTCAATTGATGCCAATACAATAAGCACAGATGTCTACGGACTATATCAGAGACAAACTTTGTGGAAAGGATACCTTTGGCAGCTTTCCATTTGGAACTGCAAGGCTAGCCATGCTCTACAGACTATCCTAGGGTCTAATCCTAGGTATGTAAAGGACAGAGGTGTTTCCACATGTTTATTAATTTATTTCATATGAAATATTTCCATAGGTGATAACATTTTACTCTACAGAACTAGGAGTACAGTCTAGTGGTTGCAGCCTGCTGCTGGGGAGTTGGACTCCTGGGTTCCACTCATGAGTCTGCTACTAACTTGTGATGTTAATTTAGGCAAGTCATTTAACCCCTCAGTTCTTTATCCTATCTCCCCAACCAAATGGGCATCTGCTGCTTGAATAGTACCTATCTAAAAGTTCTGTTGAGACTCAAGCACATAGTTTCTCCTTTGAAGCTAGTGTCACTTGGTTTATGGTCTAAGCACCCTAAATGTGTAAACTTTGAAAAGGCAAAGAACAAGGGAAAATGCATTTTTTTTAAAAAGGGAGCAGATACTTTCCCCCATGCTTTATTTTAAAAGAAGGCGAATGAAGGAATCTAAACTTTTGATTTCCTATGGTGTAGGATATTCAGACCACAAGAGGGCACCAAAACCAAAGCATCTTAAAAATAGTGTACAACTGCTGTTAAATATATAACCTGTGTTGCAAAATATACACATCATAACATCAAACAGAATGTGATGAAATGCATATTACCTAGGAAAACAGGCACCCATACGCAAAAATATTTGCGTTCATGGTACATGATGGTATGAACCTAGTATATGCTGAAAAGCTTACAGCAAACATCACCTGTACTTTGTAACCAATAAAAAGGCACAAGAACTAGAATATTTAATAATAGCACACTCACCTGGTGTATAAAAGTCAGAGACAATCTGAGACTGAAGAAACACTGGAATGTCTAAAACACATTAGGATTTCAAAATGGAAGAAAATGTATTCGGTCTATATATTACTAGGGGGTTGTTTAAATCTTTTGTTTAAAAAAGTTTGCTTTTTAAAAATGACAACACAACTTGAGGCCCGGAGATCATACAAATGCAAACAATTAGAAAGAGGGGTACAATTATTCATATAGGCAAAATAATATTTTGTTTAAATATAAAGGGGGTTTTGCCTGCCTATAGTTTAGCATTATATGCAACAGAGCAGCTTTTTTGAACACAGGGCATGGGAAGCCTCTATACTACAGAAGCTGCTTCTTTTTTCCAGCAGTCACCTGAGAAATGATCCAACTTTAATCTCCAGTGGAGTTCAAAATTACTCTATGCTATGGCAAGCAGCACTTCCCAACATCTGAGTGTTCAGATTATGGCATTATGCAGTGGAAGGACAACTGCTTTCCAAAGGGTTAAAGAATTTTCAAAGAGGAAGCTTCTTATGTTAATGAGGTTTTTAACCTCTCCCAGCTGTTCAAGGATAAAAAAATGTGCAACAACATCCATGACAGGAGTTCTTTTTCATTATCAGACTGTGAGAACATCTGCAGCTTGCTGCACTGGCAGTACCAGCAGAATATAGTTGACAGGAATGGCTAACTCCTGAAAGTAGCTTTTGGGATGCTATGGAGTTGACCAATGTTTCCTGTTTGCATTTTAACTCCTTTATGTCAATTTCTTTGATCCTGTTACTTGCACACCCTTTAAGACTACTTTAAACAGCTGTCATGCTGCTTGTCCTTCCAATTATGTTTAATATGTATATGAAATACTTGACTTGTCCGTCTTCTAATAACTCATCTCCAAGTAATTAAACATCTTCTGAGCTCCCACATCACTTTCCGTTAAGGGCCAGCATAGGTAGGACCCTTGGCAGTTAGTCTCTTGGTTGGTATTCCCCCCCATTCCAAGGAAATTGGGGAAGTGTTTCTGTTGGTCAAAATTATGTAAAGTGAACACAGATGCTAGAACGATAGTGCCTAAAGACTCTAATCATCATCATCAAGAGTCCATAATTTTCACCTGTTGACAAACACATTTCCTGCAGTGACATTGCCTGTCTAGAAACCTGAAAGTAAGAGTTTAATATCATACTGTGGGTATTTATAGGGACACGGAAGGTTAGGTTTTTAATCAACCATTTTTGACAAAAACAATGAAAACTCTTTTGTGGATTTACTCATTCCCCTGCAGTGTTAAAAACCCAAGCTCAACAGTACTGGGTTAGTGCCCTAGATCTGGAAGGTGAAAACTAAATATAAAAATGAGAGAGTGGGACTGTTAAGTTTAACCTGCTTCAGACACTAAATGCCCTGATTCCAATATGTTAGTCAGCTCCCAGCAAAACAAAGATGTCAAGAAAATAAAGCCTGCTACTCAGATGGTGGTTGTTTTCAGGCGGGGTGGGTAATCTAGCAGTCATAAGCATCCAATGCAAATTTAGCATTCCTATAGCACACCTTCGAAAGTTCTAGATAAACATTAATCCAGTGTCACAACATTCCTAAGAGGTAGGGATGAGTTACCCTCATTTTACAGATGGAATCAAAACCAAAACAGAAAAAAGATACATGAACCTCACAAACAGTCTATGCAAGAGCCATGCCTACAGTTCAGCAATGTGTACTTCCTAATCCCATGCTCACACCATTAGACCATGCTGCTTCACAAATTTCTCCCTGAGCCCATTTGCTCCTTTCTTGTAAGCAGGCACAGAATCAAAGCAAACAGGAATTCAATATTTTGTGTGTCTTGCAATCTGTCCCAATTCACACTACCGTAGCAGACAGGCGGAGCACAGGGATAATACAACATGCACACATGCCTGTAAATTGAAGCACAGGCAACCTTGCTAGTGTTCTTTTAAAGAATGCAAGACAAATACTTATCAAAGGCCAGGGATTATACAAAAGTTTAATTCACAGGTTCTGAGTTTTAAGCATAGCACATGCTGCAAGAGTGCTTATATCTGGCAACACATGTGAAGGGCTTAAAAATTAAGGAGTGGTTGGTGTGTGTGAGTGTGTATGTGTGAGAGAGAAAAGAACTATGCTGGCTGACCCACCAGGTGTATATATAGAAAAAATAGGACAAAGCTGAAAAGGGGGAAAACAAATCATGAGCATCAGGAGACTATTTTTAGCAATAATTCATTTAGGCTCTGGAAGAGTGCCCCAAGGCAAACAACAGAATCCCCACTGCTGAAATTATTCAAACATATGCTTGACAATGTGCTGCACTGGCAGTGGAAGGACTGGTCTTTTTCCATTTCTAAAATGTATGATTCAGTAAGCAGCATATACGTACGCAGTATGCATCTTATCACCGAAAGTGTTTCAATTTACTATGAAGCCAGCAGTAGCAAGTACATCTCATAGTAAATTACTCAAGTACTTCTTAGTAAGTTACTTATGTACTTCTCATATGTTTCTAGAAATACCTTAAGACAGAACAGATTTCAGATGAGAACACTGTGGGTTGTTTTACATATTTGCAATGCGGTGTTCATCCTTTTGGTTATACAGTTTATGGCTTACTGCAGGGGTCGGCAACCTTTCAGAAGTGGTGTGCTGAGTCTTCATTTATTCACTCTAATTTAAGGTTTCGCATGCCAGTAATACATTTTAACGTTTTTAGAAGCTCTATTTCTATGTCTATAATATATAACTAAACTATTGTTGTATGTAAAGTAAATAAGGTTTTTAAAATGTTTAAGACACTTCATTTAAAATTAAATTAAAATGCAGAGAGCCCCGGACCAGTGGCCAGGACCCGGACAGTGTGAGTGCCACTGAAAATCAGCTCGTGTGCCGCCTTCGGCATGCGTGCCATAGGTTGCCTACCCTTGGCTTACTGTATTTCATAAGATGGTATACTACTAAACAGCAATTAAATCATAGAATATATGTGCCTGTCCCACACTAATTATGTTCTTAACTAAACCTCACAATAAACCTGTCTTATCGAAAAGCTAGAATTGAAATTAAAATCCTACCACTAAAAATGGTGATTTCTTCAAAGTTGTGCAAACACTTGTGTGCAGGCCTGAGACAGGCAGGGACAACCCAAAATACATGTGCACACATGTAGGTATCTGTGTGCAAACCCAAATTTGTCTGTGCACTCTCAGTATGTGTACACTGAAGATGGTCTCAGACACTTTTGAAGTCTTGGCCCTCCCTTTCCAACAACCTATATATATTTTCCTTTTCAATCCATCTGAGGCTACAACTATACCATGGTATATGGGTGCAATTTCCAGCTTGCATACATACTCAATGAGAGCTAGCATGAGTTATAAACAGCGTAGCCATGGAAGCATGGGCAGCAGTAGCACAGCTTAGACATGCTGAGTACAAACCCATGTGTACCTACTCAGCATGGATGCTGCCTGTACTTGTGAGGCTACAGTCTATTTATAATCATGCTAGCTCTTCCCAAGCTAGCATGAGTATATGTGTACATGAGCTGGAAATCACACCCCCAGCTAGTAGCCTAAATGTGCAATGAATAAAAATTCCCAAACCATTCTCAGCATCCTGGAACTGTCTTTCTTCTCCCCCTGTAAAAGACAGACAAACAAGTCTGCTTCTCCATTTTTGCATTCTTAAGATTTTAGATTTTGGTTTAAACCCATGTTTTAAACCAGAAAACTCATCAATATCAAGGTTGAATACACTGGTAAGTTTATTTAAAAAAACCATTTCAATAAAACAAAGACATTTACACCATGTGTCAATTTCATATTTCTAACTGTTCTGCATTGGCCAGTGATTCATAAGATAACCTAGATGGTCTCTCCCATCTCTAATGGGAGCAGCATGACATGATGAAGCACAAAAAAAATGGGGGGGGAACAGTACAAATGTATGGCAAGACACCTCGAAATTTGATTTCTGGCATTAATGAAGTTAATATACCTGTTAAATGTTCAGCTTCCCTTTTGATTATAAGCCTTACAGGTTCTCTAAAGGACCTCACCAGTTAAACATTCCTGCTCTGTTAACACATGCTCACATTAGCAAAGCCATACTGCTTGCATAGTTTTCATAAGCAGTGTGGGCAGAGGTTCCCTCCCCCAAAAGAACCATACAAGTCTTCTAAAATGGTCTACAACCCTGTGTTATAACATGAACAGAAAATAAAAGCCCTGGTTAGGGAAACCACGCTAACAGCAGCAATTAACACTTGTTGAAGTACACTTTCAAATGTGGTGATGATGAGATCAAGAAGGTGCACATAACAAGGAACTGCGAGACTGAAAAACTTGTAGATGCACAGGTAGTTTCAGACAGCCACTGTTCATGAGACTCTCGGGTCACATTTATTAGAGTAATTTAAAAAGGTGTCTTTTCTTTCTGCTTCTATTTCAAAATAGAATTGGCTTTTGTTCAGGTTTCAGTCCAGCAAGGTTCTAGGGATTCAGGTAAGCACCCAACCCCACTAAAATTATTTAAAAAAGACAGAGGAAGATTTTTATAAGCCACAGAAAAGGCTGCAATACAGTTCCATCCTGCTGGGAAAACTGCAAGGGAAAACATTTTGAATTGACACACCATTTGGGAAATGACTTCTTTAACGGATTTTAGGGATGGTAGCCCAGAATGAAGAGCCCCTTCCAAGTCAGCTTCAGGAAAGAGGGTTTTGGAATGGAGGTAAACAAGAAGCCTAACACTTGAGCAGCAACACCACCTACTAAAATATATTTATAAAGGCCAAACAAAGGTTTTTTGTTTTGCACACCAAATAACAAAATGAAAATCTCTAAATGCATCAGGAAATAATATTACTCTGGTGGCATAGTCTTGGAAGATCACCTCTGTTGTATTGCATTCACATTGATCAATGACCAACGTATTTCTTGGTATATATTTAAAGTATTCAATTCCAGACGCTAAATCAGAGAAGAGATTTGTTCCCATACATGTTTAGGAACTCAGGAAATCCTTGGGGAAAAGTATTAATATTAAAATAAAACACATTTCTCATCATGTGACGCTTTCATTTAAATACTGAGTAAAATCATCCAAAAGTGTCCCTTGGTGATGGTTTCACAGAAAAGGGACTGCCAAATACATTCAGAAATGGTCTTCAGGATAGCTTGGGAGCAGCACATGCACCACTAGCAAGTACATAAAAGACATCTGAAATATTCAGTGAGAGGAAGGTTCACTCAGTTTCACTTGGCTCCACAAGGCTGTACTTTGGATCTCAGAGTAGCCATTAATGGCAACAAAGCATCACATCTCCAGACATAATTTTAAAAGAACATCTTTTTCATCCCCCATGTCACTAGATTTTTTTTTTTTTTAAAACAACTAGAAATCCAGGAACACTTACTGTAGGTCCTGCATAAACAAAGAAATGACCATCTAGTGTAGTAAGAGTGCATTATGGAGCATTTCTAAAAAGGAAATGCCATTTAAAATCTTTTATTCAAGCCTGGAAGTACTGGATTAAAAAATAAACTATAATAGACCATATTCTCTACCAGAACCTATAGTTTTAAAAGAAAGATCTCACAATACTTGTCTGAAGAACTTAAATGGGCATACAAGGGGGCTAAGAGTAACACACCAGTTGTAGCTGTTCAATGACATGGATTCAACCCTCATTACCTAGAAAACGAGGAGTTAGGTTGCCGTGAAGGCAGCGTGTGCTCTGTACTGAACAGTAGCACCTCTAGTAACATAAGTTGCCCTGAATTAGCTCTGTAGGGAGTACTATCCTCTCTCCCAGAGGAGATGTGCCTCAACGTTAGTCCTTGCTGGCAGAGAGGAGTGTAAACAGAGGGAAATGGGATGATTCTTGGGAAAGAATACAGTGGTCTTGAGCTCCAGTAGATAGAGTGCACTCTGACTGTAAGGCTATGTCACTTTTTGGCCATTTTTCAGCAGCTGCTTACCACTGCATACAGAAGAGGTGATGTTGTACACAAAAGGAAAAAATTGCAGACAGCGGATCAACTTCAGGCTGCTCTCACACTCCTGACACTTTGTAGTTAAATCCAGCGCATGCCTGAAGGCTTGCAAGGCTCTGCTGATATTCTTCAGAGCCAGATAGGCATTTCCTAGGCTCAAGAAAGTCAGGGGCTGCAAAGAGAAAAATCAACCTTGTATCAGCACCACAAATGTGTTCTGAGTTAAAAACTGAGGGTAGCTATTGCAATAGACCAAGTCTCATGCCCTCCACACTCCCAAATCAGCTAGAAGGGTCCTAGGGATGAGGGACTGCTTATTCCTAGAATGCAGAATAATCAACTTAAATTATTGGTTTTAAAACCAATAATTAGTTGGACATACTGGCTGTGCTTAGGATGTCAGGTTTTTGAAATGATACATAAACCTGTGATATACCCACAAGTGTAACAAACCACTTACTTATGGCCCATCTTAAATGTCGCACATTCTACATATGGCAGCAAAGAATGTGAAGGGAAATGTTTTAGGGAAGTTTTTAGTAAGGAGCCAAGAAGTCTAAAGCAAAAGGTACCAGGTAAAATGAGATCTAATATGGGATGGAAGTGCCGATTAGTCTTTTGCCAATCCAAGCTTATTGTTCTCCGGAAAATAATTAAATTACTCAGAGCTCCAATTTCACACTAACTTGGCCGAAAGACACAAATCCCCATTGTTCAACACTAAGCCAACACTCTTATTCATAACTTTGACTAGCCAAGAGCAATCTCTTGAAGCAGAGACAAAAGACATTGTAATAATTCTTCAAAATTAACTTTGACATGCATTTTTAGATATCATCCAGTGATTTAAGTCCTGGCACACAATGAAGCATTACACTTTGTTTTCAAAAGCATCTTTATGGTTTATGTAGAGAAATTAAGTGCTGCATTTAACCCTGTGACCAGAATAATGACCATGCTGATGCAACAGAGCAGCCAATTTCCTCCACTAAATGATACTTTTTGTCATGGAACTTTTAAGACTAGTCATGGCTTTCAAAAATTTTGCTTGTAGTATTAGAAACATGCTTCAGAAGAGTGTGCGCTTTTAACCATCTGATGATGCTATTAAGTCACAAGATACTAACTAATGTCCATAGAGTTAATTCAAATTTGAGTTCAGTCTGATGCTCCAGCCAACCGTAGTCAGCCAGTTTAACTGATTCTTCTTCTTATGACCTCCCATCACATGTTTGCTATCTTCATTTGGTGGTACTACTTCTTGGATGCCTTTGGTAATTCATTGCACCTCATTCATTCATACAAGCCCCAAATCATCCTGCCCTATTGTTAATCATACCTTCTTGTTCACATTATCTTTCCCTTACACACCAGAGAATCCCCTTTAAATGCTAACTCTAATCTATCCACAGTCTGGTTAGCATTGTTAACATCAGGTAAGTTAACTGACATCACTATAGCACGACACACTCACGTTTGATTGCAATACTCTTGAGTCTTGCTGTAGAGTTTTGCCAAAGGTAATGGAAGAACCTTTGAAAGAACTATTGGAAGAAACTCCTGCTAGTGCAACCTGTTTCTAAATACCATGGGTATTGTCATACCCTCCCTCCCTCCAATTTCCTAATTCAAACATTTCACCATTCATCCCTTGCTTTCTTATGATCCTCCTTTTTCATATACTTATCTGCAATCTAAACTGGTTAGATTCCTTTTCAAACTGTTGCAAAATTGCTGCTAGCTCTTGTATTAAAAATACCCCAATGCTACACAGCTGATTCTATTTTTCCCTCCCCACTTATTTTAAAGTGAATTTAGTGCTGGAGGGGCTGACAACCCTGGAGACTCAAGTCCTTTGTCCAAATAAGAGGGACAGCATAGGGAGAAGCAACCAAATCTAACTGTGCAACCATCAGCTTCCCATATTACTGCTGAAGTGCCTCAACTCTAGGCCCCAAATATGATGGGGGAAAGGAGGAGTTGTGATTTGGACTCTTGTCTCCTGGGAACTGGAGTGAGACAAACTCATTTCACTTAGGGTTGTTTTCCCTTTTGTTTTTGTTTAAGACTTACACAACTTTTTCTGGCCAATCCAGTAGTTATATACATCTCTTATTACAAGGAGGAAAGTTGCAACATGGTCTAATTATATTTAAAGAGAACTGAATATCAATGTTCTCTCTGAGAAAGTTTTCTTCAAATCATTTGCAGGCTACAAAGTACTTACTCTACAAAATGTAGAAATACACCATAACTTTATACCAGGCACATTTAGAGTTAATGAGAAATAAAGTTAATCAAAATATTTGCAAAGATGCAACAACTTTTGCAATGGTCTATTCCCACAAGATATCACAAGCAGCATTAAAAAAAATGGAAAGAATGGAATGTAAAATGCATGAGATTAATCAAGAAAACAAAGGAATCATCCAGGCAGCAGAGATGGGCGTGTGTTATGAAGGGATATCTAGATAGCCAAGAGACTATTTTTGCACACTACTTCTTTTGGAACACCTTTTGATCAGCAGCATTTTCTTTGATAATGCAACAGTCTTGTTCTGACAATTGGAACTCATTTTGAATTCTTTTAATGAAGAGCTCATTGTTAAACTTGAAATGAAGAGAAGACATTATTTCCCAAGTACTTACAACACTACAAGAAAAAAAAAAGTTCCACAGTACTGGCTAGTGTTTCAGTAATCCAGCTGTGCACTGTCTTCCCACATTTCTGAAAGGCATGTTATTTATCTTTATATCTACCCACCCATTATGTGTGAGGCAGCAGATTCCAAATTAACTCTTCTGCACATCTAAGTGATGACTAATATTGAAGGCATGGCTATGGCAAGCTGGGGTGTAGTGCCGTGCACTAACTGTCTGCATGGACCCTGCTGTTCACTAAAAGCTTTCTAGTGTGCATTGATTTACTGTTTGAATGCGCAGTAGGGAACTTCTGGCGCACAGTACCTGAGTCCATGCAGTTAATATATGGCATGCTGGAGCGCTGTAGATTTACACTCCAGCTTGTTGTGCAGTAAGTGTTTATGTAGACGTACATGTAGATTTCTAAATCTAATTGCGCAACAATCAGTTTCCAAAAGAAGAGGGTACAGTCATATACTTTTCATTTCTCTTGCATCTTCCATCAGAAAACTTCAAAGCATTTACAAACATGAATTAGTTAATCCTCACAACAGCACTATGAAATAGGGAAGACGTATTAGCCCCATTTTACAGATGGGGAAATTGAGCCAGAGTAGGTAAATTACTTGCGTAATATTACATGATGAGTCAGTGGCAGGGCTAGGACAGTACTTTGATCTCCTGACTCCCAGTCCTGTGCTTTCGCCACAAGACCATACTTAACCTCATGTACAACCAGTCTTAGTGAAACTGCTGGGTAGAAGCAACTTTTCAAGAATAGCTTACCTCCTTTCAAACCTGATCTAAAAAACACATTTTATTTAATGGTTTCTCTTTTCTCCAACACACAAGGATTAAATGTTAACATAGCATCAAGAATCTCCATTTTAGATACCAGTGATGCCAGGAATTTAATCCAAAAAACCAGCCAGCTGGTTGGAATTCTGTTGTCCAGAAGCAACCTAACGTGTTGCCCATATTTAAAGCTATTTATTCTTCCAAACATTTATACTCTCAGTATCCAGTGTTATCTGGCACTTTAATTTCCTGATCTTATCAAAGATGAAGCAGCAACTTAAATGAACATGTTCCAAATGAGATGCCTGAAGAATTACATATATGAGGAGAATAAAATTTGGGATTGGGAATTAATGAAGCAATCTTCCAGGAAGAGTTTTGTTGTTTATTACTAAATTAATACAAAAGCAACCCTTACCTCAGAATTATTGATGGCTACAGCTTTTAGCAGGAGCCTGCTGGCATCCAGATGAAGACCATAATGAATCAAAAGGTTAGCTAGATTGACTAAAGGGATATCCTGATACCCATGTGGGGCTAAGTTCAATGCTTTTCGCAAGCACGTGACAGCAAAGGTGCTATTTCCAACCGCACGCCAGTAGAGTCCAGCCTCATTAAGCATAAGCCATAAAGGATCCCTTGGCTGGGAAAAAAAAAGTCATAACATTTCAGGAATATACAATCGCTTACCATAAACTCTCTCCAACATAAACAATTCAGTGTATTGCTTTATGAACTGGATACAATTTATTCTACCCTCTACCTTGGCTGAAGGTAGTTAGCTTACCATTTGAACTTCACAGGTGCAGGATAGATGAACTAATGTTAATTTAGTAGCACCTGTTGCTCAGCAAGAGCATTCAGCTAGCAACCTTGATTCATGTGATTGCCCCAAATGATTTCCACAAAGTCCTTTAATGCTGCCTGACCACAGGAATCAATGATTCTTAGCCCTTTACCATTCCAGAGTGTAGGACCCACATTGCCACATGTGGCAACCATCAATTTGAGAAGTAGTCAGTTTCAAAAAGCCAATTTGAGGTTTTAGCAGGGGCGGCTCTAGCCATTTTGCCGCCCCAAGCACGGTGCCGGTCCCGCGGCTCCGGTGGACCTCCGAAGCCGCGGGACCAGTGGACCCTCCACAAGCACGCTTGCAGGAGGTCCACCGGAGCTGCCTGCCGCCCTCCTGGCGACCGGCAGAGCACCCCCCGCAGCGTGCCGCGGCCTGGAGCCGCCCCTGGATTTTGGAATCCCATTTTCCTATTTTAAATAATTATTTATCCATTCACAATGTGCTTGGCAACTGTCTAAACATATAGCAAGATAGTCCCTGACCCCAAATGCTCACAACTTAAAGTGGTAAACACGGTCGGGCAGAGGGATAAAACGTACAATCAGATTTCTAATTATTCTTAGCTGGCCCTTGACCTATAGTTACATAAACAGACTAATTCATTCTTTAGAGAAAGAACAATGAAACTATGTAGAGTTGTGTCAAATGCACAACAAAATATGTAAAACAAGTACTCTCTCTCTTTCAGTTGTAGAAATCTTAAGTGTTTCTTATAACCACAGTGGGTAAAAGTTTTCAGAGAGAAGTAAATTTTGTAGATAATGGTATTTCTTCCGTATTTTTGAATTAACAGCCTTATACTAAAAAGTTTTATTTGCATTACTGGATATAAT
The DNA here is from genome assembly GCF_016161935.1 of Mauremys reevesii. Classification (NCBI taxonomy): domain Eukaryota; kingdom Metazoa; phylum Chordata; order Testudines; family Geoemydidae; genus Mauremys; species Mauremys reevesii. Next base: position 75,816,770 of record NC_052626.1, read on the forward strand.
GGATATTTTAATATGCTGTCAAATCTCCTTTCCAATATTTCTTGGTTAATATGTAATTGTAGGACAAATCTAATGCTTCAATCCTGCAACAATTTACACATGTGTAATGTCACTTGTGTGAGTAAGTCTTAATGATGAGACCAGTCACTGAATAAATGTCACACATGCATGCAGATCTGCCAGTGGCGCATTCTAAGGCCATATACTTAAACACAAAAAAATAAATATAGTGCTAAATGCAATGGTCCATATGCAGGACTTGGAGTAATTGTTTTTAGTCCTAAACATAACTGTAATAATAGCTATTGTTGTCTAGAACTTTTTTTTTCCCCCTAGAAAGACTTTTGTATTTCAGGTTTTTGTTTTGTTTTTCTTGGGAGAGGGGGTGGGGAAGACTGATTTTTTGTATTTCTAGCTGTAAATTCTGGTTCCTCCTCCCAGCACTTTGTAGGAGAAGAGGTTATTTTCAGATTTACTACTGCTTTCTTAGCTGATTTTACTAACTGCAAAAGACACCCTAATTAAAATAAAATCATTTTCAATGAAACAGTTGCAGGGTTCTGTGCACAATTCCTTTACCCTCCCTTCACATTGTCAGCAACATGCTGCCTATCATTCTGACCAATATCGTCTGTTTCCATGTAATCCCCACACTGGCCTGTCTGTATGCATCAAAGTACTATATACTTCATTTGTAAGCTCTTTGGGGGCAGTGACTGTCTTTTTTGTTCTGTTTGTATAGCACCTAATACAAATGGGGTCCTGGTCCATAACTAAGACTTCTAGGTGCTACAGTAATAATTAATAAATGCTGTGCAGAGTTAGCAATGGCACTGCTTATAAGGGTACTGCCAAGGCTTTCATCCTACTTTTTCAACATAATGCTGTCATTAAATTAAACATTCAAACCTGTTTGCAGACACATTTTGTCTTTCCCCAGGAAGACCATGATGCTTACTGCTGAACTTCTGCTCTGAAAATGCCTCCTGCCCTCTGCAATTTGTGCACACAAGCATGACAAGAACATACTTATGACGTGCTCTAACTGGTTAAGAAGTTGTTTATTGGAGAAGCTTTTTCAGCACTAAAGCTATGAAATAACTGAGTATTACCAAGAAAAAAACCTATGCATTCAGATGGCCACTTAAGAAAACTCAGAAGGTAAGACATTAGGCCTGCAAAGGACTGTTATGTGCACAAGAATATGAATGCCACTCAGATGCATTCTCCTTCTTATGGGCAATGAAAAGATGCACAAACACTCCACATATTGTATTTAGGCTTTGACAATGTGATGTACACACAGAAAGGCAGCATGTCAACAGAGTTAATTTGACATCTAGATCGAATATGATTTCTCCAAGTCTTCCAACATCCTGATATTTACTATTATTATTTGTATTGTGGTAGCACTCAAAGGCCCTACTCATGATCAGGGTCCCATTGTGCTAAGTGCTGTGCAAACACTTAAGATCGTCTCTGCCCTGAAGAGCTACCGGTCTAAACAAGACAAGCCAGACAAAGGGTGGAGGAAAGGAATATAACATAAGCAATACAAGGTCTACTGGTTGGCCAACATCATGTTAGTTCCAGGGGTGGTATTTGTTTGATTCAGGAAATGGCACTGTATTCCCTCACACAATATCTTGCAAATTTTCACAGGAATGAAATTCACTCACTCCACCAGTGTTCTTACGTAGGAAGGAAGCTATAATAGGGTCCACTGAGTAAGCTGAGTGAAAGGGATGCTTCTCTGAACATTTGTGGTTCTTTGTGGAACCTAGATCGAAAGAAGTTACAAATTTCAGCTCTGCTATACTCCCCAGGCAAGGCAAATTGTAAATAGTGTGCCACTGAACAACGTGAATCTAGTCATCACACTCATAGATAAACAAGAATTCTCAAATTTACTTCAAACTACAATTCTTGACTTACCTTTTTTATAGCATGATAGATGAATGCCCCTATTTGCTCCTCTGTAACAGATTGATTGTTGATACGCGAATGCAAGATCTGAACAACATGAAAAAGCATTTAACAAAAAAATAGGATGGAAGATTTAAAAGTGACCTCTCAAGCAGTTTTTACAGGATATAGCTATCTGGGTTGCTCAAGTCTCATGACCCTAAAAATTTCCTAAGCCCCATTTTTGTACTGTAGCTGAAAAGTTACCCCCTACAGATGCACTGATGGTGGTCTGGGGGAGGGGAGAGACTAGACCCATTAAAGCAACCAAGGGACAGTAAGCAGTAAGGAAAGACAGCTATAAGCAGGTGTGTCTCTCCTGTGCCAACAAGGAGGTGATAAAGCCAATGAACAGTTTTCATGTGGTCTTCAGAGGTTTTAGTTAATCTAGAAAGTACTGTTTTCTTCTATCATTTTTTGTCTCATACACTTTTGATAGGTGTTTAAAGAGGCCATGTCATAGGACCTCATGTCAGATATTAAGAACTTACATTTCCCAGCAAGGGGAAGCCTATGAAAGTACCGAGTACCTTGCAAAATCAGGCCCATCTTTTTGTTGCCAGAATCTGTCAAATCTTGAAGACCTTAGCTCTAAGGCCATAAAAGGCAGACACTCAAAATGAAAAGGTTACCTATGAAAACAGTGCCTCTTACTTGTCTTGCATGATCATCTGGCATTTGAAATTTCAGCTCCAGATGACCATCTAGTTCTTTGACCAACGTGTACAGAGTTTCATTGTTACGGACATCAATAATAGACAAACAATCTGGCAGCTGGGCCTCTCCATGCACATGGGCCTCTCCGGGGCTACTCAGGATCGAATGGACTCTGGCAGTGAAAAGAACCGAGAAGACATGAGTTCATGTTTCAAATGGTGGGATGTAAGCTCACAAATAGCTGAGTGGCACATGGTTGGTCCTGTCCATACTACATTCTAACCATCTTAAATCCAGGTAAGGGGATAGTAATTTTGGAACTGGTTTCCTGACTTGGTTATATGTGGACAGAGCATTAGATGGCTGTGACTCCTCTTGTGGAGTGGGAAGAGGGAGAGCCTCCAGAAGAACACAAATGCTGCCTGTTATTATCAGACAGATTGACTCCATCTTCTCCAACCAGAGGGAGACCCAGCCACCTTAAAAGAATAATACACTAGTTGGTCAGTGACCCCAGATTCTCATAATGTGGCCACATTACTACAACCAGATTAAACAATATAATGGGAAATTTACTTTATGATTAATCAACACTTGCCTGAATCCTCTGTTTTCTGGAGGCAGAAAATAGGTTGGCAGTTCCTCTGGGTTCGGGATTGTTGGAAAGGATTTTACACAGTCTGATCTTTTAGGCCAAAGAATATGCTGTTTATCCTAATTGCAAAGGAAAAAAAAATCTTAAACTGTTGAGAAATAATTCATCAATCTTAACCTTCACATTACCTATTTGATAAGAATGCCTCAGGAATACACTAGGATGACAAAAAAGAAAAAAAACAAACTCTTCCCTTAAGATTATGGTTTCCTGCCTTTTCTGGAAATTATCCCAATTTATCAAGCCAAGATTTCGGTTGCATCAGCACAGTGTTTTCTATTTTTAGCGAATTGTGCTGCTCTACCATGAACCGAGGTTTGGGCTCTAAATTCCAATTTTGCAGTCATGAGAGCAACCCAAATTCACATTGTGTGGTAGAGTTCACACAAATGAATGGGAGACAGGCAGAAGTAGTAGTCCACTAGTGCTCAACAGAGCAGCTTACCTGAGACAATGAAGGAGAACTCAGGAGTACCAAGCACATAAGTCCTGCTACACATGAGTGGTTGGACACTGCTGCTTTAGAATACATTTTTACTAAAGGAGAACACAATCTTTCATGATAGCCCTGTATAAAAGAGCGAGCTCATACGCTTTGCTCACCCTGTAGGCATCTGATTCCAGGCCCCACAGTGAAACAATAGAACGGGCAACAGGAGAAGACTGCAAAGAGTGGCTGAGATCGCTGTGGTTTGCATGGAGATCCAAATTCACGGATGTCATACTTGATTTTGATGAGTCTTCTCCAAACTGTCAAAGAAGAAAATGACAGGGACATTATCACTATTTTTAAGACAGTATTTCCTTTCAAGGTAGTGAACTACTAACACTGAATTTTGTAAGTTTGATTTGCTTTTCATCACTTATGCAGGTTGTTTACTTCTTGCAATTCCCTCAGCTTTGGCAGCAAAACTACACTGGTCAATTTATGAGTCATTTCTGGTCCTCTTGCACTAGCACAATATTAGGGTTTCAAATATGTAAAGAGAAAATGCAGCTCAAAACAAAATACTATTTTATTGTTTTTTAAAGAAATATTGTGAAACCCTTTCTATTAATACCAGGCTTTGCAAAACTTTTCACAAATAGAATATCTACTTTTGCAGATTGTTTCAACCTTTCTTCTGGCACTATCAAACCCAAAGCATAAAAGCTGATATTTTAAGCTACTAGAACAGCAGCAGCACCTCTATTAGTATTGAGAGTCATTGTTAGATGGGCAGAACTCACATTACCACTCACACTCTTAGCAGCATAAAATATTAGGAAGTATATAATGCTGATTCCCTCCTCTTTAAATCTCATTATGTTACAAAAAGTTTTTAGAAAGATATTCATCAAGATGAACTGACTGAAAATGTCTAGAAAGAGGGAAGTATCGCTATCCATCTTAAATAATTTTTAAAGGCGTATATAAAGTAAAAACCAACAATTATTTATATAGACACTTTTTCAGCTGTCATAGTGGGGTACCTTATTCTATGGGAAGTACTATATGTGGATCCAAAGGGAAAACTGATACATGCTTTTAAGGAATCTCTTTATGTACATCAGTTACCTAGTGTACGTTTGCTGTGTCCTTCAAGGAAACTAGATTTGGAAATGGATGCTTCACATCTCTAGAGTCATACTCCTAGCTACATGACATTTAGCATATTCATGTAAGACAACTACACTCCTTCTCAAATCATCTGATGCCTGTACTTAGTAGAAAGAGGGCACTCTATACAGAGGAAAAAAAAATAGGGATGGAAACTCCAGGGCAACGTTGGGGTTTCACAAAACACTCTAGAACATTTTCCTCCCAAAAAGATAGTTGAGAAGAGCCCTCATTTTGCCCCCTCCCTACATAACAAAACAAAAATCTTTAAACAGGAGGTACTGGGCTGCCAAAATCCACAGTTATTTCCGGTTCTCCCATTAGCAGCAAAAGGGTCACAGGAAAATTACACTAGCAAAATGTGCCTTTTACTCTTTTAGCAGGACTATACAGTTCCTAAAGTTATATTTTGATCTATTAAAAAAAAAAAAGTATTGTTGGGGTAGCAATTATGGACATCTTATGTCAGCCTCAAGGACTTGTGCTGCTTGAGTGGCTAGTAGTGGTGCTAATTCATAGTAGACAAACCTGAACATATTCCACATTTTCAAAAATGTCCCCACGGTGATAGCGAACAGGCTGGTCCCACTGGCAGTGCAAGCTGTGCTGTTGGTTGCCAAGCCGACATATCTGATGGTTCCCTATGGAACACAAACATTAACAAAAGTTCATTGCTGTAAAAGAGCAGAGAGTTTCTCAGCTGACCAAAAACATTATCAGAGTCTAGTTGCAAGCTCTCTCGTTGACTGGTATTAAAAGAGAACTCCATCTTTGAAAGAAGATTAAACAAATATTTGTTTAGCTAAAGGACTACATGACATGTAACTACACTTCCTGCAATACAGTTTGCATAGAGCTTGGGATCTGAAATACCCAATTCTGCATTTCCTACTCATTTTCCTACAGTCCTTTTGCACTTCATTTAGCCTTTTTGGCAGTCAGTCTTTTCCAAATAGATAGACACAAGAGTGCTGCTGAGAAAACTGAAGGGTTGCTCAGATACTGGAGATGTAGAATAGATTTAATCCTTTAACTACAAATGTCACAGAAGAAAGGACATTACATTCCAAATGTTTGTTCTTATAGCGCACTGAGTGTCCTGGATTTACTCAGAATTCACTGAAGTCTAGAACCTATAGCTTAAGGCTTGTCTACCCAGCAAGTTAGTGCCAGGTATGGACACAGATTGCCTTGCTACGAACACCCTACGACATGTTCACTAAAGGTTCTGTAGTTGAAACTGGAGAACATCAAAATGCATTACAGAACTTTTAGTGCACTGTAGCAAAGTCCACATGGCGAGTTGGCGCGTGGCAAGCTAGTGCACTGAAGATTCACACCCAGCACTAACTTGCTATGTAGATAAGTCCTTAGAATAACTTACCTAACAAAATTCAAATATAGTTTAGTATTAAGTAGGGGGGATGATCTTTTCGTCAGATGTTTTCCTGCACAATTACCCAGCCTCCATTATTCAAAGGCCTAAAAATTTTCACCATTTCCATTTCTAGCTATGATGGACTACAGATCCTCATTAAGCCAATCAACATGAGCTATACTAGCTGAGGGCCCCCAAGAACAACAGAACATGCTCCCTCTTCCTGAAACTAAGCATGCTGTTTTATATATTTTTGCCTTTGCCAGACAAGGACCCATGGACTGATCTGAGAACATTTCACACACAACTTTTTGAAAATCAAAATGAAATGGCCACTTAAGAGCATCATAACCAAATATGAGAGTGAACTGTTTCACTATATTAAGCTGTGACTGAAAGTGACTAACTCTTACTTGTTACACTCAGTGCTCATTACAAAATCTGTACCTAGTTGTGCCTCTTTTGCCATCTGCGTCTCATGGATGATGTTCCTCAGGATTTGCTCCTCTTGGATCAGCTTGTGCTTCTCTAAGGTCTCCTGTTGCCTCAGGTAATGGTCATGCTGTTTTTGATACTCCTTCAACTCATTTAACGTTCGCTGAAGTGATCTTAAAATTTGACACCAGGAAAGTTTATGTTGAATTGTTTTAAACATTAGCCATCACTGTCATTTCACATTCATATGAAACTTTTGGTTGCTTAAAATATTTGTATTATTTATGATTATGCAATAGTTGTAAGCTGTAGTAAGTTAAAAACATATCACTGTTTTACCACAATGGTGAGCAATAATCACAGGAACAGAACATTGAGAATGAGACCACTTGCATATGAATTTTTGTTAGGCTTTTCAGAGGACGCATGTCTCAGTTACCTATGCTGAGCTTCCAGTTTCTGCTCAAGTTTTTGCTGACATAGGACAGCGTGCTTCCTTTTTACAGCTTGTTCAAACCCTGGTTTGGCCTGTAAAGCATGATCATAACACAGGACTGAGTGGTTGTACTCCCCAAGCATCTGAAGAATGATTGAAAGAGAGAGAAAGTTAGCCACTGTTCAGCAATATTTAATGAAACGCTTCCAGCGATTAATAAAGATCAGTTTTTTTACTTCAATTTATATTGATTTCTGTTTTAATCAGCAGCCAATCTCCTCTGAAATTAGAACCATGTTGTTGGGTAAATCAGCTAGAAGACTGGTCTTGCTCTAAGATGTTTTCAACAGCAGACATAAGCTTTTCTTTGTTAGTTGAAAGAGATTAATTTCTCTGCAAAGAGGTCTGAATCCAACCAATTTAAATATCAAGCTTGAACAATGTGTGAAATTTATTGCAGGATCATTTAATCATTGCGCCGTATTTTAAAAGTGCTGCCACTACAGACAAAGATTAAATTACAGTATCTGGTATTCTGCAGTTCTTGGAAAATAAAAATCTTATTTACTGCGTATATATTTCCCAAAGTGTAATAGCTGGTAAAGAAGTCGCTGTAATCCAGAGCTGCATGGACCACGATGGCTGCATCTGCTGAGAAATGAGCCCTGTGTAGAACATTTGCCAAGTTTACCAGTGCAATATCTTTACTGTGCCTAGAGAAAGGGAAAAAAAAAATACAGATAAAAAAAAGATGTCTGATAATGAGTTTCTTTACGCATGTTTCTCATGCGCTGTCCAGGCACATATTACAAGGACTTTCCAAAACTAAGAGCAGCTAGTAAATGTTGCAAGTATGCAATGCTGACTTCATGCCTTAATCGCATGATCTAGCCCAGTGGCTCTCCACCTTTCCAGACTACCATACCCTTTTCAGGAGTCTGATGTCTTGCATACCCACAAGTTTCACCTCACTTAAAAACTACTTGCTTACAAAATCGGAAATAAAAGTACAAAAAAAAGTGTCACAGCACACTATTACTGAAAAATTGCTTACTTCCTCATTTTTACCATATAATTATAAAATAAATCAATTGGAATATAAATATTGTACTTACATTTCAGTGTACAGTATATGGAGAAGTATTGTCTGTTGAAACTTTAGTTTGTAATGACTTCCCTAGTGCATTTTATGTAGCCTATTGTAAAAGTAGGCAAATATCTAGATGAGTTGATGTACTCCCTAGAAGATCTCTACATACCCCCAGGGTACGTGTGCCCTTGTTTGAGAACCACTGATCTAGCCAAAATATATTCTAAAAGTATGTTCACCCAAACAGGCTTCTAGATTGACTGAGTAATGAGTAGTTTTTTCACAGACAGGGAAACCAACTTTTAATATTGGATTGTTCCAGCCAAGGTGTCATTTGGATGGACGGTATTATGTTTATGAAAATGTTGTACTGTTTTTCTTTTTTATACTCCATTTGTGTACTTTAAAATAAAATGTACATGCAACCTTTATTTCTCATACAGGGTGTATAGACTAAAACTACTCAAGCTTCATTTAGCAGCCCAGAATCATAAATCAGAATCATAGAGCAACACACATTTAAAATAAAACTAGCTACATTACTGAATCTCTTCACAATAGTATTTGTACATATCCTAAAATATTTATGGATTTATCATTTATAACATCCCTGAGAGATATTATCCGCATTGTGCTGATGAGTAACTGACAAGGAAGGCATTAAATGACTTGCATCAAGATCACGATTTCATAGCAGAGCGAGAAACTGAACCTAGATCTTTTACATCCCAGACCAGTGTCTTAACTATTAGACCATCCTCCTCCTCCATCATTCCAAAAGTCACATCATAAGCCAGAGTGATCAAGCAGGATTTGCCTCATTAAGGTATTTATAGAATTTACTGAAGTGCCATCTTGCAAGTTTCAGAAAATTAGAATGTACTGTTTACTAGAATATACTAAGATAGCAGTTCAAAGCCGTGCTTCAGCCACCTACAGCCAACCTCAAGTTGTGGTTTTGAGAATGAAATCAAAAGTGGGTTTATAACCTCTAAAGAAAGCCACCACTATTCAGCTACACAGCCTCCCCAATAGCACAGCAGAGGTTTCTCTTCAGTGCCAACGATGTAGGATAAGAAGTGATAAGAGCACTGAGCTTAATTACAAATACCATACACTGCAACTTCTGAGTCATCAGTTTTCAGTTTTAATTAATGCACCTTATAGGTAGTGTCTACCCTCTCTTGTACTGCTGTCCCAGGTTAACCTTTTCTAAATGGTGTTTTCCTGGAAAGCCACCGGATTTTGAAAATTGATGTTTGAAGAGTGGCTTTAAATGGATATTAATATTGTTGGTGGCACTTTCCTGATACAGTAGAACGCTATGCATTCATCTAGGGGGACGATCACAGATTTAGTAGCCAGAGAATAACCCTTCCCACCAGACTAGAGAATTTCCAGAGATACTACTGGAGCCCTAAAATTGCAACAGCCACCGTTGTTCCTGTGTTCCCAGTCTGACAAGACTCCATTACAAGATGTGCCTCGACACAAATAGCTTAGTGTTGATTATGTTCACATCTCCTTGTACCAACTGTTCTGCAGCACATTTCATACCTTCTCTACAGAATTTGGACAATAAATTTCTACTAAAAAGCAGCAAGACTGTCATTCTTTTGGTATTGTCAGGTTTGTAGATTACTGAAGTGAAAGACTGCACAAGTCTAACGTAAATTGAATAAAATTTTCAGTCTTTACCTCCTGACTATTTCACGCTCTTAAGAACTATTTAAAAATATAGTTGCTTAATAGTGGAACTCTGGCAGTCTCTATTCAGTAGATTCTATCACCTATTTCTTAGGATACAATTTTCAGTAACTAAAAAACCGTGCATTGTTTATCCTAAACAGAAAGCAGACTGGAAAAGGAAACTGTATCAGCTGCTCTCACCTTGAGGAGAAGTGGAGAGCCCGCATGGCACACTCAACTATCTGATATGGCTCATTCTTTATTCGCCAATAAAACGAGGCCATATTATACAGCACCCAGGAAGAAGAGTTCTGTAAGAAAACACATGACTGTAACAACTGTAACAATCCAAGAGCCAAGGTATAAACCAATAGGCTGACTAGATTTTCTAATTGGTATGGGAGGCAAAATTAAACTCTGAACATGCCTTCAGTTATGCCTCTCCTTCTGCAACAATGTCCTCCAATAGGAGCTGGGAGCATTTAAAGGGAGAATGAATTGGCATATAAATACATCAAGGACATATGAATCCCAACATTAACTTTCACAAGGATGCCTGAAGTAATCATTTAAGCACCAACAGTTTTATTTTAAGCTGAATAAGGAATGTGCACAGCAGTACAGTGCAGAAAAATCTTTGCGAAAATGGCCATTCAATTCCATCATTTTGTCTTTTTGATGCCTTTGCTCTTTAATTACTTGGGTTCTATTTCAAATGTTCAGGCTGTTAAGTGATGGCTGTGTATTTTCTGTGGTTTGATGAGCTACATCTCACCAGTTACTAAAGCTGAACTTTAAATCATGTCCATTTACTTCTCTGGCTGCTGATCCTCACTGCAGTCAAAGACATGGCATCCTGTGATGTGTTGACTTTCCAGTGGAAAACACTGAAGTGCTGCCCCATGTACCAGGGATTTCAACATTTGTTGGCACTTGCACATAATGAATAGTATGTGGACAGACAGTCCCTATAATGTTGTACTCCACAAATACCCTGTATATTCAGCAGCACAAGAGCTTCTTGAGGCTGTTATTGTGCATGCCACCACTATGGGGGTCCCTACTGTCATACCTTCATTAGACCTTCATAAATACGATGGCCTATGTCCTCTATACTTCTTCCTAAACGTCGGGATAAGTAAACGGAGATAGGATCTTCTTTAGGTAACAAGGGTGCGGAAAGATTAACTCTCTCTTGAACACCCTAGATTGAGGGAAGAGAACACAAAACTTTCAGTAGACATTTATTATTGAGGCTACAAGAGTATAATACAGAAGATTTCAGGAAAATTTACAAAATAATACTTTATGCTCCTGTAACATCTTCCATCCAAGTATCTCAAAGTTTGTCAAGTTTCTTAAGCTTCATCCTTGAGACACAAGCATTATACTCAATCTTTTACAGATGGGAAAACATCAGAATGATATTAATGCAAACACATCCAAAAGCAGCATCTCATCCTGGATTCTACACTAGAAACTTTTGTCACTACGGTAATGTTGCTTAGAGGTCTGATTTTTATACAACTTTTCTATACCAGCACAAGCACTCTTGTGCTGGTACAGGCGGCATTTAGATTTGGAAGGTTTCCCAAAAGCTATAACAGCAAACCTCTTCAAACCATCAGGCAACAGGAGGAGAAACACCTTGCAATTACCTACTTACCCGTAAGTGCTGAAAAGCATGAATGCTGTATGGAAGATCTAGAATTTTTGTACAGTCTGGTTGTTCTAGGTCTGGAGGTACAGGAGACTTTGTATCTATATAGTCTTCAGGGCTAAAACCAGAAAGCAACATATCAAACTCAGTGCTTACAAGTGGCTTTAATCCATAAAGTTCACAAGAGGCTTTAGTGAAATAGAGTTAGTTAAAAGTGCCAACATTTTGTGCTAAACTGACCACTACTTTAAAAAAAACTGGCATCTGTGTTTGAGCTAGTTAGCACCCCTGAAGCGCACTCTCAGATTTATGAGTCAGTACAAGGGATAACAGTACTTCACTTTCAGAGCAAAGCCCAAAATCAGTGAATTGTTAGCTGCCTTAGAAGAGACAGATTGATAGTTAGAAAGATACTAGTTGGGAGATGTTGGTAATACATGCTGAGGAACATCTGTCCACCCAGTGTGTTTCTGTTGTAATTATTCTTCCCTCTACAAGGCAGATAGCAATACATTCTGACCGGAGAAGTCTCTTAGACTGTGATATACAAATATTATGAACAGTGAAGAGAAACCTGTAGAATCTGGAAACGGGGCTAGACATCTCAGATCTAAGGAGAGAAAGTTTTAAATAAAGTAACCCTTCTTGACCCCTCATGTACACAAATGGCAAGACAGGAAGATCAGCCCTGAAGATCACCTCAGCCAAAAAAGTTGAGCTTCACATGGACTATTCATATTCCTTTGATCTTCTAAGCATTGCGGTTAAGTAGCATTTGATTCATTAGCTTTCTACTTCTGGAGATGCAACTTCAAATCTGTCTTGAGTTAAAAATGAACCAGGTGGTTTCAGTCTGCTCCACACTAGAGGAAGTTTATCCATTAAAAAAAAAACCTCACCACCCTGAAGCTTGATTCACATGACTGACAGTCACTGCTCAGGAGAAATCCTGGTTAGGAACATTAGTGTCTTTATAGATCATCATAGACAAAAGCCCCGAAATGCAACACTACAGGTCAGGACTGAAGTACATTAGTGTGGGGAGGAAAGCAGTACTCCTCCACATACAGTGAAAACCCCTCCAACGTTAACACACAATAAAAATAGTTGCCATCCAAGGGAACTATCATCTGATAATTTCTTAAAAATTCTCTATATTAGCTTTTTTTGATCTCACGCTCAGGTATTAATTTTCATTTTGTAAAACCTTATTAAAGTACATGAGTTTCATCTCATTACCTGATATCTTTGCTCTCTAAGGTGATGTATGTGCCATCATACAGATCCAGGTCCCCCAAGGGCACCTTTGCTTTAATGCAGTCTGGATCCTCTTTATTATGCCTTTGTTCCAGCCCTGTGTCTCTGTCTTCATTCTCCTCTATATGAATCTTTTGAGCAACTAACTGTTTCTGTAGGAATAAGAGAAAGAGTTTATTTCCTCAATATATACATGTTTCTATATCCCTACTGACAAGACACTTGCCGAAGCCAAGTTTCTTTCTTACCAAAGCAGCCCATCTAAACAACCAACAGCACCACCACTTAAACAGGTCTCCCTTCAGAAATCAGAGATCTCTTCCTTCATTTCAGAGTGTCTTTTACAGATATTTTGATTTCTACTTACAGAAAAAAAAAAGTATAAACTGACCAGATCCTCCTTTATTTCTCCCATAGTCCCTAAAGAATAACCAAATACCACTCAAAAGTCACTGTAGATAAATTTACAAACAGAAAGAGGAAACACTACAATACAAAGTGTAGACTCCTTGTGACAGGGTATATCAGGTCTTTGCAATTCCATGCAGGAGGGCCCAGTGCTCTGCTGCACCCTGCTCCAGGAAACAGTCGAGAGGAAAAGAGCAGCCATTTTCAAAACCAGTGAGATCTGATCCTCCAGCAGTCATAAGGGCGTGGGACTAGCAACAGCCAATCAATGGCCAGCAGGCAAAAATAAAAGGCTCTGCCTGCAGCCAGCAAGTCAGTTCCCAGGCTGCAGCCAGAGGAGCCAGGCCTGGCCTCATTACTACACACAATCAGTGGCAGATGAAACCCTGTTGATTCAATTCCAGAGAGGAAATTTAACCCAGAAAGGGCCAGAATTTATTTTGCTTATAAATTGGCCCAGAAGGGCATGGAACAGTTTCTATTTTTGAGTTCATTATGCCATGGAACGGGTTTTGAACTATGTGACCTGGCCAGAGGGCTGAGTCAGGGAAGACTCACAGAGGCAAGCTGACAGTCTGCAGCTAAGCCAATTTAGAACTCCAAGCAATGCTTCTCTATAGCAGCCTGTGGAATTCATTACACCAGGCAGCAGAATCAAATAATTTAGCAGGAATATTTTTTAAAAAGCGAATGTAGGTTTTATGGATAATGTTATGAATATTAATATATTTAGCAATGCAGCCCAGGACAATACCACCAGATTTATCAGACTTCCAGCAGAAAAAGCCTATACAGGCCTCTCGCTACTTACGCGCATTTAACATGCGCGATTTCAACTATACACGTAGGGCCGGAGTGGGAGGGCGTGGCGTGGCCTCAAGTGGGGGGGTGGGGGTGGCCTCAAGATTTAAAGGTCCTGGGGCACCGGCTGTGGCTGGGAGTCCCAGGGCCTTTAAATCACCCAGGGGGCTCCCAGCTGCAGAGGTGGCTGGTAGCCCCTGTGGTGAACTAAAGGGCCCGAGGCTCCAGCCACCATGGAGCTCCGGGCCCTTTAAATGCCAGCCCCAGCCTGGCTGCCAAAGCTGCGGGCGGGATTTAAAGGGCTCCTCCAGGCTCCCCACTGTGGCGGGAAGCCCGGCGGAGCCTTTTAAATCCCACCCACAGCTCCAGCGGCGGGGCCGGGGGGGGGGGGGCATTTAAAGGGCTCCACCGGGCTCCCCGCCACGGCGGAACCCTTTAAATCCCGCCCGCAGCTCCAGCGGCGGGGCCGGGGCCATCATTTAAAGGGCTCTACCAGGCTCCCCACTGCAGCGGGGAGCCCGGCGGAGCCCTTTAAATCCCGTCAGCAGCTCCGGCGGCGGGGCTGGGAGGGGGGGCATTTAAAGGCCTCCACCGGGCTCCCCGCCGCAGCGGGAAGCCCGGTGAAGCCCTTTAAATGCCCCCCCAGCCCAGCTGCAGGAGCTGCGGGTGGGGTTTAAAGGGCTTGGGGATATAATTTTGGCTATACGCGGTTTTCACTTTACGCGATAACCGCGGAACCGAACCCCCACCTAAGATGAGACTTGCCTGCAAAGGCAGGGAAGAATTCCTTTTTCTTCCACTGAAACAGCACTGCACACTCAGACATGTGAATTACGTTCCCTGCTCACACCTCTATCCCTAGTTGGCATTTACAAACAGTAATGTATTAATCCTCACAACACTGCATTACCTCCAGCTCTTTGAGGTAGTTTACCGTTGTTTCTTGTCTCATTAGTATCACCAAATCATGAGGATGTTTTAAGTTCATTGGCGAATCCACCTGCAAGACAGTTGAAAATGTAATTGTTTTAATCTGGAGAATGTTACAGCTTTGACAAATAGAGTTTTAAAAATCAAAATTAATATTTAACAAAGGCTCAAACCAGTTTTATGGAGCTGTTGAACTAATTTCAGAAGTTTTTATCTTCAGACATTGACAGTCTAAAGGGGCTCTGAGTTTACAGTTCAGTTGAGGATTTATTTTCAACCCTGTTCAAATATCTTCAGGTGTACAGCTTCCACTAATGATAATGGCAAATGGATGATTAAACCCCTTATTTTATATGAATTTCTAAAACATCCATTACTGCAGTACCAAGGACCTTAAATAGAGATGGCAGTGATCAGTTTTAAAACATTTCCATCATAAAGTCCCTCTAAGTATACAACACAAAAGTAATGTAAGCTATCACCCTAATGAACCCACCTACTTTCAACCCTTTTCAAGAATTTACTTACTCAGAAGACTGGAAATAGATGAGCATAACACTGCACCATGAAGTGTCAGACCAAGAGCAAAGCACACTCCAGAAGTTAAGGTTTTCAACCAAAAACATCCTGCTTCTGTCTCAATAGTTTGAATGCAGAGCCTGGTAGCTCAATATGTAAGGCTACACTGTGGGTAAGTCAAGTCACAGTCCATGACAGTGATGTGCAGTAGGAGGCACTCAGCTAGCTGTAGAACTACATACCAGAGTTGGAATGGTGTGATCCTTTCCTGATGCCAGTTTAGCTCTGCCACCTGGTGTGGAAGTGGCAGGGCCACAGCACCCCTCAGCTCCTTTGGAAAAGTGTCTCTCACTGCTCCTGGATCCAGACCCTCTCAGACTTTGCACTCAAGAAGTATAAGAACTGGGATTGGAGCTAGCCACAGCATGGGGAGCTCCTTGTGTTCTCCCCTAGCTCTACTTCACACACCACAGGGGCCAGCCTATCTGTAATTACTTACACATGCATGGGATTATCAAGACATCCTTTTCTATACAAAGGTCCACAGACGATATTGGCCTACTGTGACACTACACCCCATATTCATCATAGTGATATGATTATGGCATAATTATGATGCATTTTGTATAAGATAGGTCAAGTCAGATGTCATTGGAAAAGTTAAGATAGTGATATTCAGTAAATCATTTGTGTGAATGTATCATTTTTGTACCTAAAGTTATGAATATTGACTATGTATCTGTATTTCAACTGTACTTACTCTGAGTAGCATGCACAGCTAGCCTTTCAGATACAACAATGTAGAGGCTAGACAGTGCTGATGGCCCACTAGCAAAGACAACGGGCTATGGAAGAGTTTAGCCTTCTCGTAAATGTTTCAGCTGGCCTGTAAGTAATATGTGACCAGACCACATGATACTGAACTCCATTTTGGGTACTTGTGTTTTTCCACAAACTGGGCTGGGAACTGTTTTTGGAATGAATGGTTCCCGCCATATGTTAAAGCTAGATAAAGGGGTTTGTGTGTGTGAGACATCATCTAGGAGCCTCACTCCCCACACAAGAGAACTCCTGGGAACATCTGAGAAACAAATACTAAATTGGGGGAAGTGCTGGTCCCAGGCTAAAAGGATTTCTAGCCTATGTATAGAAACCTGATGGACTGCTTGTATCATCACTAAGGCTACGTTTTAGTCATGGATATTTTTAGTAAAAGTCATGGACGGGTCATGGGCAGTAAACAAAAATTCACGGGCCAGAGACCTGTCCATGACTTTTACTAAAAACACCCCTGACTAAAACTGGAGCCGCAGGTGCTGAGGATGGGGGGTGCTGGGGGGAGGGGGGAGTTGGTGGGGCTGGGGCAGGCTCCTTACCCAGCTCCTGGGAAGCGGGGCCCCAGCTCCCTAGAGCTCCATATGCTGCCTCTGCTCCATCCCAAGCCCCGGTT
Organism: Mauremys reevesii; assembly: GCF_016161935.1. Lineage (NCBI taxonomy): Eukaryota > Metazoa > Chordata > Testudines > Geoemydidae > Mauremys > Mauremys reevesii. The sequence continues at coordinate 75,833,700 of NC_052626.1, forward strand.
CTGCAACTCCCACAGGCTTGTTGCATATCTTCCCCACATCGAGGGGAGAGTGAACTATTTATGAGCTTACATGGTACAGATCCCTGTGCAGTGCAAGATGGTATAATTCTGGGTTTATCTTCCAGCAGGGGGTGCATACCTGGAGAGCTGGGAAATTTTCTGGTGTCTGCTGTTTGCACTCAGGTAGCTCAGTTTGGGTGAGTGGCGCCACCTGCTGTCGTGTTGGATGATAACAGGGCCTGGTGAAGCTGGCTGTAAATGTCCCACAAAGCAGTGTGAGCTGGGCCAGCCCAGCTGGGTCGTTAGAGGGTTACAACAGTTCTCACAGCTCCCAGACTGCATCCCGGGGTGACAACCCATCACACCTATTACCAATGCCAGCTAGCAGCTGCTCCTTTAGCACAAATGAATAAAGTCTGCACTGTGGATTTGAAGGTTCCAGGTTTAAACCTTGATGATTATCCATGGGGGGTGGATGGGAGGGGGAGTACAAGAGAGGGTCCATTATAGAATAGAAAAGGCCTAGAAAATTCCATACCAAGAAACGTTAAGAATATTGTTAGTATTACAACATCAAGTTCAACTGTGACAATCTTTAGTTACATGATCACATATTGATTCTCCCCCACAGAGCCCTCCTCATTCAACGCACAAGCCAGTATTACATAGTGAATGAGGTGGCAGTCCTTAGGACCTTTACGTCATTTGCAGACATTTGAATGTGAGCAAATGAATGAGTGCCATACTGGTTGCAATCTATTTTAAAGTTTATTCTAGTGCCCAGCATAGTATCCAAGCCTTGTAATATTTTACTGTATTATTCCTTTAAAATGAAAAGAGATTGTTGCTCAGAAGAACTTTAATAAACCCCCCCCCCCCCCCCGAAAAAAAAATATAACCAAGAAGTAACATCCTTGAGTTTACTCAAGCCATCTCCATCTGCCAGGAAACTACATCAAGGTTTGGTAATGTCACATTTCCCACTCTCTGGCATTTTCACCTTAAGTATCGGAGTCTGTAGTTTACATACAGAGGTAGAGCTTCATGTTCTGCTGACAATCATTACAAATATTCTGCCTCAGTATAAATAATGAGGAATATGATCAAATATGTTTGCTGACCTTTTTTTAAAGAATGCTGTAGAGCAGGGGTAGGCAACCTATGGCACGTATGCCGAAGGCGGCACACGAGCTGATTTTCAGTGGCACTCACACTGCCCGGGTCCTGGCCACCGGTCTGGGGGGCTCTGCATTTTAATTTATTTTAAATGAAGCTTCTTAAACATTTTACAAATCTTATTTTACATACAACAATAGTTTAATTATATATTATAGACTTATAGAAAGAGACCTTCTAAAAAAGTTAAAATGTATTATTGGCACGCAAAACCTTAAATTAGAGTGAATAAATGAAGACTCGGCACACCACTTCTGAAAGGTTGCCGACCCCTGCTGTAGAGCCTGAATTGAGCAAACCATGAAACGGAACATTTATTTCTGAGTAAGACTTTGACTTTCTCCTCTTAAATTTGACACCTTAGGTTCCATATTCAATTGTTTCATATGTTCAAAGCTTCCAGTTTCACAGGAGTCAGAGACGGCATTTACCCTAGCACGATCTGACAAACGAAGCGGTCTCCATGTTATAATACAACTGCTACGAAGGACTGATGTCTACTGAAGAATCTGAATGCAGATCTCTATGAAGTATAGGTTTGTGATGAAACTCTGGATCCAACACACTCAAAGTGTTCCTCTTTTGCAGCCTATAAAAGTTCTTTGAATATGGCATATGAATCTCTCTCTACTTCATTTTACCTAATCGCAAAATGGAGATATACCAGGACTTCCCCATCCTTTGCAAAGAGCACTGAGATCCACGGAAGAAGTGTGCCATATCACATTAAACAAAGCAGCATTCTTAACTGAATTACCAACCAGATGTTTTATGGCATTCCACACCCCAACATTTATGAAGACATGATTACAAGTTAGAAAATCATACTACCAACTTATCTTTGGAGACTATATCCTATATTTGGGGGGAGGAAGGGAAGGTGATGTGAAGTCTTTTCCAAATCTATCTTCCATGACATTTTGCACTTAAACAGCTGCAATCTTGCTCCTCAAATCATTCAAAAAGCTACCAAAATAGTCTTCCTGGCTCATGACCCTCTCCTTTCACTGTTTTCTCTACTCTCACACCACACCCACAACCCTTTTTCCAGTGTAAACACAAGTTGATCATTTACACCTCTAAGGTCTTCTACAACTTAGCCCTGCCCTTACTAGCTGATCTAAACTAACCTCTAGGAATGCTGAGTCTATTGCCCACATTAAAAGTCATATACCTAATTCATGATAAACTGTAATAGAGCTAAAGCAATGGATTCTAAGATAGGGCTGTCTAGGTCATCCTCTCACCCATCAGCTTTGTGTCTGCCAGCAGTAATCAGTAATCAGTCTATGGGCAGGCCTCTATTTGTCTTATGGGGGTAAATTCCAAGGATCTTGTAACAATCCCATAGCTTATGAAATAAGCCAAGATGTTTCTATGAGATTCTTGGCAGTAAAGAGCAGTGGCCTCTTGTATGCTGCGGTGGTTGTCCCAACACAGTTTCTGAAGCAAATCTTCCCCTTGATAATGGTTCTCTTCTTTCCCATTAGCTAATATATTTCCTTACCCAAAGCAGCATGTGCGGCACTAGAAATATTCTGAGGAAGAGATCCATTTTCTCCATGTAGGCCTCGTTCCCACAATCACATACCATTCACACTCCAAGTGCTGTGTGTTTATGCAGTACCAGCCTATGCCTTTCCTTGTAAACCAAAATAATTCACACAAAGGTATCTGCAAAACTGAGTGTTGAAAATCTAGAGCTGCATGACTGAAGAGCTCATTTAGGTCCTGCCCACATGGGACAAGCAATGTTCAAACATGGTTGTTGTAGCACAATTTTTCTGCCACAATTCTGCTAAAGAGTGTGAGCAGGGTTTGTTTTGAGAACTGTGCAAGACAAGTTGTGCTGTAGGCTACAGTCGTAGACTGAGTTTTTATAGCACAATTTTCAGGAAAAGAATCTTTGCCACCATGTTTAAACCAGCTGTGTAACTTGCATAGTTCTGAGTGTGCTCACAAATCTTATGACAGAGGCTTTTATGTTTCCACTTCACCACTTTTATGATAGCACCGAATAAGTGTTTTAACTTGTACTTTGTTGTCATGCTATCTTCACACTTCCGAATTAACACAAGGGTAAGCAGGTGCACTATTAGTATGTAACAGCATAAGAAGGGTTATTCATCTTTGCACATTTCATATGTTAAAAATGAAGTTTTATTCTTATGCTTCCTGTCACACTTAACATGCCCCCACTTTCTTAAAGAAAGTAGCTGTGGGAAAACACTGCACACTAAGATCCCAGTTCAGTACCTACATGGAGCTCTACTGAAATCAATGGGACTTCAGGAGGGCACAGTTCTATGCCTGTATGCAGTGAATTGCAGGATTGGGGCCTTTTAGTTTCATACTGTGAACAGGTGATGTTCCTCCTTTCTCATACCAGTGCATACACACTGGATTTGGCCCAAATTTACCCTATTCTGCAAAAAGTGGTAAATTTATTTGTACCACCACCTCATACACCTTGAACTAAGCTTTCCTCCAAACTTGTCTGTTACTGTGTTTGTCACCTTTCTGAGCCTGCTTCAGGTTCCCTCTGCCTCAAATACTCTGACTTTTGAATAGGAGCTAATAGAAGCTACCTGTTTTACACTTGGCTTGGCAAAAAAATAATTATGCATCTCCATGACTGGTCCCAGCAACTGACCCACACAAAGAACATAATCACTATTTCAATCCAACATCTGACCACTAAAAGCAGCAAAGAGTCTTGTGGCACCTTATAGACTAACAGACGTTTTGGAGCATGAGCTTTCGTGGGTGAATACCCACTTCGTCGGTATTCGTATTCACCCACGAAAGCTCATGCTCCAAAACATCTGTTAGTCTATAAGGTGCCACAAGACTCTTTGCTGCTTTTACAGATCCAGACTAACATGGCTACCCCTCTGATATCTAACCACTGATCTTCATAATATACAAATCTATGCACTTTAACTTTCTGTCAAGCTGCAAGCACACATCAATTGATGCTTGACCAAGTACTTGCATTCATGGGCGGCAGGTTATATATTTGTGTGGGGCCCGGGCCCCAGCAATATTCAGGGCTGGGCGCCCTGCTCCAGCAATAGTTGGAGCTGGGTCTCTTCCCGCCCACCCCGGTCCTGACTGGATCGGCCCCAGCCACCGCAGGTCTCCCCCCGCCGCCGCGACCCTGCCTGGAGCAGGTCCCAGCCCCCGCCTGCCACCCCCCCTCCACGTGTTCCCCCCCTTCGCCGCGTTGTGTTGCGTCCCTGCCTGACAGAACGCAGCGCGCCTCTCCCCTGCCTGCTGCCCGGAGGGCTCCCAGCAGATTTGCTGTCTGCTGCCGCAGGGTCCTAGTGCCTGCCCTCCGCCAGTACTGGCAAGGCAGGCTGCCCTTACCCTGAGCCTCTCCAACCCCAAACCCTCAGCCCCAGCCAGAGCTCTCATTCCCCCCGCACCCGAAGCCGCCGCCCCAGCCCGGGGCGCCCCCACAACATGAACCCCTCATCCCCCTGCACCCAAAACCTCAGCCCCAGCCAGAGCCCTCATCCCCTGCACCCTAATCCTCAGCCCCAGCCAGAGCCCTCATCCCCACACCCTAATCCTCTGCCCCAGCACCCTAATCCTCTGCCCCAGCCCTGAGTGCCCCACATCATGAACCCCTCATCCCCGCACCCTCATCCTCTGCCCCAGCCCTGAGCGCCCCCACATCATGTACCCCTCATCCTCAGCCCCACAGTCCTCACCCTGCACTCCCTCCTATCCCCAAACTCCCTCCCCCTTCCCACACACCCCATCCCAACCCCAAACTCCATCCCAAAGCCTGCACCCTTCACCTCCTCCTGCACACCCACCCCCTGCCCCAGCCCAGGATCTGCACCCCAGACCTCCCCCGCCGAGTCCCCTCCCAGAGCCTTAGGCAGGTGGGGGCGGAGTTGGGGGCGGGTTCTGGGCCCCACCAAAATTTTTACAAACTTGCCACCCATGCTTGCATTATAGCTCAGAAACTCCCCATCATCTGGAACAATCAAGCTAGGTTTCTTAACCCTTATGTACAGAAAGACAGTCAGGATCAAACCTGAAAAATGCTCTTGTAAGACAAAATGTACCTGAAACTGTCTTCCAAATTTTTAAATAGAAAGGGCCTGACATCCCATTAAAAAGTTTTCCATTAAGCAGGCTAAGAGAAAAGTTAAGATAGCTTGGCCAAGGATAACCTGATCTCAAATATAGCTGCTTTTTAAAATTAAGTTGTATTGTATGTATGTTGTACGTCCTTCCCTCAAGGCTAAGATGCTACTCTGACCTAAACTTACATTTGGTGTTTTGATTGTCCTCTTCATGCTGGATGTGCTAGTCAATGCCTTGGTCTCCTTGTAAATGCGATCAAAGGGAGTTGTACTGCAGTGCTTCAGGGAGCACACACAAAATTAAACACTTGCCCTCCTCCCCAATTGCACGATGGACCTAGCAGAGCTGGAGGAGAAACTCAGTAAAGCAGTAGGCCAGATGGCCAGGCAAACTGGCATTTACAAGGAAAGTGAGGCAGGAGCTCAGTTGTCACTTTCAGTTTATCAAGTATGTCGCTCAGTCAATACCACCAGGAAACGTAGGGGCAGGCCAGCAGATACTCTGGCAGGCAGAAAGACCAAAAATACACTATTTTCTAGTTACCTTGCTACTATTCTTTATATATATTATACACACACACACACACACAAAAAGGTTATTGTATTAACTAGCTCCTCCATGAACCTGATGTGGAGACTCTCCCTTGTTTAAACTAGTGGCACATTCAAACCTCAGATCAACTACATAACTGTTACTTAACTTTCCTCTTCTTTGTTTGCACCTAACAGAACAGGGGAAGAGAGAGAAGACACATTATGGGACTACGCGGGATTTTATTAAGATTTCATTGCTGTGATATAAACTGCTGGTTAAGCTCCCCACCCCAGGAAAGTTTAAATGCGACACCTTGGGTCTGTTCAGGCCCTTTCTCTAGGGCACTGTTTTATTGACTGCACCTTCAACCTTTAAGCAAACCTCCAAATCAAGCAGTTCAACATAAATCCAACAGCTACCTTTCCCCTGACCTGGGGAACTCCTCCATACTCCTGTCAACTCTTCCCCAGTTCTTCTGTAAGCCGTATGCCTGGTAGTCACCCTGCTCCAGGCCCTGACACAGGAGCCAGATTGCTTCTCATAGCCTTCCCCCTCAAACTCAGCTCTTTCAACCTTCACAGAAATGAGGGCCTCACCAGGCAATCTGATAATGCCTTTTATTAGGCCCAAACACCTATTCTTACACAGGCTGGCTGTCCCTTAAAGAGACAAACCACCACCCTGTCACAGGAGTTTGGTAAAGCTGTTTCTCTCCATCCATAAATGAAGCATAAATGAGTTAGGCAAATAAATCCTGATAGCACTGCATTTTGTTTGCATCATTTGTGTTGGTTCTCTTTCAATTTTCCTGCTTTGCAACAGATGAAGTGTATAATATTAGTTTTGCCACTGGTCGGGTGAGTCTAAGGACTGGTCTACCAGGGGTGGGGGAATCAATCTAAGATACGCAACTTCAGCTACGAGAATAGCGTAGCTGAAGTTGACACATCTTAGATCGACTTAGATTGACTTACTTCACGTCCTTGCGGTGCGGGACGGCCGCTGCTCCCCCGTCGACTCCGCTTCCGCTTCTCACCCTGGTGGAGTTCCGCAGTCGACGGGGAGCGCGTTCTGGGATCGATGTATCACGTTTAGATGAGACGCGATACATCGATCCCTGACAGATCGATCACTACCCGCCGATCTGGCAGGTAGTGCAGACATACCCTTAGTGACAGCCATAAGTGCAGTATAAAATCAATTATATATTGGTCTGAGCTTTACAACAAAATTTGTGACAAACAGATTTATATCCATTCCGCACATGTGCTCCTAATATTATTAAAAAGAGACTATTTGCTGTATCAGTAGATTTGCGAGAAATAGCTTTTCAGGGTGGATGCAAACCTATCAAAGGAATGAATATTAACTACTCTATAGGATCATAAATTTAACCTGAAAATAGCAACTAGTGCAACAGCTGAAACTCTGGCTTTGTCATTACTGAGACAATAGAGATCCCTACACACATTGTAGGGAATTAGTATGCTACATCATTTGGAGATTTTTACTATAAACTGAAACAGTGGTTCCTAGCCTCTTAGACAACTATACCAGTTTACCAGAGTAGTACAGATGAGATCTCTCTGATGTACTGAAAATTTTTAGGTTTGGGCTCATCTTGTCACCCAAGCTTCATTCAAGGCACTGTTAACTGCCTTGTCCTTGGGGGGGGGGGGGGGGAGGGCACAGCTGACTCACAGGGTTGTGAATAGAGAAGTGATTTCTGATGTTGAGGGCCTTGAAATAAAGTCAGTACACGTCAACAGGAGCCAGTGGAGAGTGCAATACACAAGCATGATATGTTCTCAGCATTCTCCTCCTCCCTTATAAGTAGGCACCTACCAAATTCTGAGTCCATTTTGGTCAATTTCACAGGATTTTAAAAAATTGCAAAATTTCATTATTCCAGCTATTTAAATTGGAAAATTCATGGTGTTGCAATTGTAGGGGTTCTGACCCAAAAAGGACTTGGGAAGAGAGGCTGCAAGGTTATTGTACGGGGGCTGCAGTATTGCTATCCTACTTCTGCACTATTGCTGGTGGCGGCACTGCCTTCAGAGTTGGGCAGCTGGAGAGCGGCGGCTGTTGGCCAGGAGCCCAGCTCTGAAGGCAGAGCCACCACCAGCAGCAGCGCAAAAGTAAGGATGGCATGGGATGGTATTGCCACCCTCACTTCGGCACGGCTGCCTGCAGAGCTGAGCCCTCAGTCAGCAGCTGTCACTCTCTGGCTGCCCAGCTCTAAAGGCAGCAGTGAAGAATAGAGGCATAGTATGATTTTGCCACCCTAACTTTGCCCTGCCAGCAGCAGCGCAACTGTCTTCAGAGCTGTGCACTCAGCCAACAGCTGCTGCTCTCTGGCCGCCCCACTCTGAAGGGAGCGCCGAAGTAAGGGTGGCAACATTGCGACCCCTCTGCAACTCCCTTTTGGTTCAGGACCCGCAATTTGAGAAATGCTGGTCTCCCCCATGAAATCTGCACAGTATAAGGTAAAAGCACACAAAAGACCAGATTTCACAGGAGGTGGCCAGATTTCACGGTCCGTGACGCGTTTTTCATGGCCGTGAATTTGGTAGGGCCCTACTTATAAGGGTACAGAACGCATCTTGCGCAAAGGCTGGTGTTTCTATATTGTCTCCATTTTCAGCTCCTGATGCAGTGAGTAACCTGTAGTCCAATTTGTAGATAAATGTGTGGATCACTCTGCAACGTGAAAGTCAGGGATGGTGTTACTTGTCACTGTTGCTTATTTAAGTATCCAGGATTAGTGACTAACCTAGTAAGACCCAGAGGCTTCATATTACCTTCCCATCACCATAGCCTTGCCTACACATAGTTGGGTATGTCTACATTGCAATCATAGGGTACGACTGCAACATTAGTAGACATATCTGAGCTGGGTTTAATCTAGCTTGCTTGAGTCCCAGAGCAGTGAAGCTGCAGCAGCCCACATTTCAGCTTATGCTCTATAAGCCTACCTGGAACCCTGGGTAATTACTCATGGGGCTAGTCTGTGTTGACACAAAAGCTGCTGTGGCTTCACTGCTCTGGAACCTGAGCTAGCTAGATTAAAGTTACCTCATGTGCGTTGGCTCCAGCTCCAATCATGCCACATGACTGCAGTATAGACATACCCTCATGCACCTGCACTTCAGATACTTAATCTCTACCTGGGCTACCTCTATAGCTCTGAATAAGTCAAAGCTTCCCAAGTTCAGTTCTCCCTTCCATAAAATTGTAACTATACTTTCTTTGCAAATACTAACCTTGACAACCACCTAAGTCAACTAAGTGCTATTACCACCAGGTTAAGCCCTTAGTCACCAGCCAGTGTTCGCCACTTCCCATTTACTTTGGCATTACTCAAACTGGCAATAAAATTGAGCCTGCTCCAAACCTGAGCCTCATGACTGTAAACAGGGAGTCTCCATGGCAGGTTAGAGTCCTCTGTGAACAGAAGATGGGAAGCTATGGGGGCACCAAGGCCCAGAACACAGGCTCATAATTAAAGTAGGACCTGGGAGGCTAGAATACTGGTGAAAAATTGTGAAGCAGTAGCAAATGAACCCAAGAACTAGTGATTTGGAGAAACTAATTAGATCATTCAACAAAATACTGCAGGATACCCTAGAGTGTGAAAATCAGACAAGTGCCTACTATATGTGGCCTCACTTAAGCACTAGACACAAAGCTGGACTGCCTAAGGGCTCCTGCTGCCAACATTTAAGAGAGAGAGAGAGAAAGACAGAAAATAGCTGCAGAGGACAGCCCTATTGAAAATGTGTAGTCACCTGTCCTGCTCAATTAAAAATTTTATTGAATAGTAACAGTAATTATACAATTGATTGAATGATCAATTGCTCTGGTAACAAGACAGACTCACCTGAAAGAATTGTGGACCTAACTAAAAACCAGTAACGTTTTGGAAAATTAAAACAAAAAGAAAAAGATGCACTGGTAGGAATTTAGGTTTACACTCTACTTATTAATTTATGTATTATCTACTGGTACCAAAGGAGTATGGTCTCATGTAGCATCTGGCACCACTCGTGTGCTTCCACCACTGTAGTGGCAAATAGTCCCTCTGACACCTTGTTGCCATAGGCATTGGAGGACGGTCTGTTGTGGTTCACTGATTACAGTGCTAAGATGTTACATGATTATATTTTGGCATTTGAAGAAAGGACACTTACTGATGCCGCAATAAAACTAGACTATCTTTCAATCCACTTGGCAAGGGGAATAACTTCAGTTGTTCAGTTTTTAACTTACAAAAATCCAAATAAATGAACAATTAAAATTCAATGCAGACCTGCTGGGGTGAGAATGGAAACTCAATGACCACACACCAGCTATTAAGTTAGGATTTTGATGTAAATTAGAATGAGATTTTTATAATCATCTCCTTTGGGGTTAAGATGAAGGAACAAGTTCAGAGATGGGAAATAAATCAAGGTAATAAGGTTACTCTGCATAATAAACCATTCCAATGGGAAAGATACAAGATCTCCAGCTCCACATTAGAAATGCATTTACAATATGCCAAACAGTTCCTTGGTGACAACGTTCACAGTGAACAATGATCACATGTTCACTCAGCTGAGGTCAGAAAAGCATACACTAGCTACTGGGTCATCCCTGTGTCCTCTAAGTCTGTAGTTTTAAATAAATGATTTACCTTGCCAATGCCAGCACAAGACAAGTTAGAGATTGTTGCTTTCTGCAATGAAACAAAATAACCTGAAGTCCAAACAAAATCATGTAATTGATTAACTGAAACCCTCAAGATTATAAGTACTTTCTCCTTGGTAGAGAATTCCTTCAACAAGATATGCTGGATATATGTTAACTTACAAAACGTTCTTTGCTGAAGGTTACTACAGTTTTTGCTGCATAAGCCTTAGTTATCAGAAACAGATGAGACTACAACCTCAGTCATCTCTGGTGTACTACAGCATTTGTATTTGCTAGGATACAAACTTAATGGCACCTACATACATACTATTTATATTTATATATATATATATATATATATATATATATATATATACACACACACACATACACACACACACACATATATAAAAAAACAATTAAATGAAAGCAATCTTCAGGAAATAGAACTTTGGATCCTTTTTTATACCAACTATATTGCAAGGTGCTTTAATAGAAATACCAACAGAGCGAGGGAAAAATTAAGAAGGAACCTGCTGAAGTAGAATATTTTCAGCCAGGATTGCAAAGGAGGTGGGAGATGATGATGAGGCAAAGACCTAGAAAGAGTGTTAAAGAAGATGCAGATGCAAAGGAGGCTTGCTCAAACAGTGCTGAGACTAAAAACAGACCAGGTGTATTTTCACATTCACTAGTAGAGCTTTATGCTATTGCAGCAAACGTCCAAGGTTTGCTTGACAAGAGAACAAAAGAAGTGCTTATTACTTGGAATGAATCCCTGGGGCAGCTGATACACCATAAATAAAAAGTGATGCTCCTTAAAACTTATAGTACCTAAACTGAAGAGGAAATAGGCATGCTATTTTATATTTGGAAAAGTAGATAACCATAAGCTTCTTCAGTAATATTAGCAATTGCATTGTAGAAATTCAAACTGACAACATAGATTTCAGTTTAATAGGAACAGCCAGGCATCCCTCAACTAGAGCACAGAAAAACACTGTTTAATAGGGATTTATTTTCCTGGGTTTTTCTAGGATAATATTACCTTCTGACTAAGAACGTTGGGAGTTTTAGTAATCTGAATGTCTTCCTGGAAGAGAAAGAAACACCTAGACAGAAGCCATTACTTTCTCAAAACTGGAACTTCCCATCTATTCTTCCTATCATCATCCAGAGAATTTAGATTTCATTCGGAAAGATGCACTGAACAATTGCACCACCTTATGAAGAACAATCATAGTTACAAACTACTGAAGAAGGAGCCATCTCACCACACTTCATATAGCCACACTCCATACAATTTAACAGCCCATTTCACTAGCCCCCCACAAAGTAGCTCCTTCTTAGAGAGGGAAGACAGGATGTCTAAGGCTCTCACTCACCTTTCCCTATTTTCTCTGATTCATCAGTTAGAGGAAGGGAGAAGATGCCTTGACTTTCTCCATTCTAGGGTTTCCTCTCCTTTTCCTTTCAGAATGCTGAATTGGCTTTTGAACTGAAGTTTAGGCTAAAAGTCTATTTAGTGTAAAGTAGATTTTGATTGTTTCTCTTTACAATACAGAGGGAACAAATCAGTAAGAAAAGAGCAAAATCAATGGGAACTACTTCGCTTCAGTAATTGATTGAACTGGGACACAAACCTTAGTATCAAAATAAAAAGCTGTGACCAAGAATATACAAATATTGTAGAGTGGATATAACAGCTAGCTGCATTTCAGTGCAAATATCGCTTCTGTCTCATCCTAAACCAGCCCATAGGAATGGGGAAGAGGATCAGGAGAGAAAATCCCAAACTCATCCATACTTCAGATTTTAACCGCCAATAAAGCAAAGAGATTCAGCTACAAAAGCAACAGGCACAGCAGTCACTTTCCATGTCTTCCAGATAAAGGACAGTGAGTTCTGCTAATACCAAGAGGATTGCCTGAAGCTTCACCACAGGGGTACTGAGCACTTATTGCATAGGAGAACTAAGTTACTTCACTGTTGGTGACACAAAAGAAAAAGAAATCTGAGTTCTGAGTCACATCTATAAATTTGAACATTCTTAGTGAGTTACACCCAGGCACAGAACCTGAATGTTCAAAACATAGCTTTAGTCTGAACTTACATTCAACTTCCCCAAGTACTTAGCTCTACTGATTAATAACCTCAATAGCCATTGAGGGCCTGCTGGGTTGTCAGTACTTCATTGGTAAGTATTACAGAGTTTCTAATCAATTCCTAGAAACTCTAGTGCTACTTGAAACAGCCAACAGGCACTAAACCTGAAGAACTAACTGAGCAGTTATGACTATGAGCTAGTCAGTGAGATGAGCTCTCAGATCAGCTTGGATTTGTACCAACACACTGAGTTCAGCCTAGGTATCACCACCCAGAATAAGTATGACCCGACTCAAGAAGTAGGAAGATGTACCCATACCCTGTGCAACAACCATCAGGGAGTTTCCTCTGGAGAAAGTACCACGTGACATCAACATGCCTCCATCTACAAAATGAACCCTACACATCTGCTCGTCCTGACCCTTTCAGCATCTTCTCTGGGACACTAGACACTCTGGTACCAGACAGGGAAATGGCAGAGACTAGGTTCCATCAGTTGCCAAATGGAGATGCGGGGAGGGGAGGAGAGAGGTGCCTCTAACAGGGGTTCCTGCCCTGGGCACCTTGCAGGGAACAGACCTAACTAGGCCCGCCCTGTCCAGCAGCAGCAGGGAGATTCCCTGGGAACCGGCTCTGCGAGGGGGGCGAACGGGCTATGGCACCCGGGGGGAAAGTCATAGCAACAACGGTCACGCTGGGGAAGACAAGCGGGGTGGGACTGGGGGGGGGGGGAAAGGAGACTTGTCACCATGGCGATGTCTCCAAGGGAACGGAGGGAGAGGGGTGGCACGATAGCTTGGAGGGGGGTGTCGTGGGACAGATCCAATGGGGATCCCTAAGATCTCCATGGCGACAGCAGGGAGGCGGTTTCCACAGTCTCGCTGAGAACTGGCTACCCCCACACTATGGGGGTGTTCGTCCAGGGTGACGGTCTCTATGGGACCCCCTTACCTGCTGCTGTATCTTGCCATCCTCGGTGACCACCCAGTGGGTGGTGGCGGCGCCGGGCCGTGCCCCTAAAGCCAGCAGCAAAGCCAGGCCCAGCACCCGGCCCCATACCAGCCAACGCCGGCCCCACCCGGACACTCTTGTTGCCACCGCCATCTTCCCCGATCCCAGCCTTCCTGGACTACCCGGAACCGGAAATGCCTGCTCCGCCATTTGGGGTGGGAGCGAGGGCACGGAGAGGGCGGGACTCCGGCCCGGCCCGGCGGGGAGGCGGGGTGTGTGTCTCTCCTGTCAGCGGCTTCTCGCTAGAGCCGCTTTGCTGTCGGCTGCCTGTACGCGCCGGGGCCCGCCGCTGGGTCCTAGCGCTGAGCTTCCCGGGGGCTCGGTCCTGGCTGCGGCCCGGGAAGGGCGGGCCGGGGGTCTCTGCTGGGAGCAGGAGAGCTACGACCCTCCCCGCTGTGCCTGGGGGATGGGCCTCTCGTCTCGCCTAGGTGAAGGGCTGGAAACAGGAGAACAGCCCCGAATGCCCCCTGCGTTGTGAGGCCCGCTGCTGGGCCTGGGGGGTGCTCAGTTCTCCCCGCTGCCGGGGCGGGGCGGGGCGGGGCGGGGCGGGGGCTGCTCAGAAGACTAAGGGGGGACATGATAGAGGTATATAAAATCATGAGTGATGTTGAGAAAGTGGATAAGGAAAAGTTATTTACTTATTCCCATAATACAAGAACTAGGGGTCACCAAATGAAATTACGGTAATAGGCAGCAGGTTTAAAACAAATAAAAGGAAGTTCTTCTTCACGCAGCGCACAGTCAACTTGTGGAACTCCTTACCTGAGGAGGTTGTGAAGGCTAGGACTATAACAACGTTTAAAAGGGGACTGGATAAATTCATGGTGGCTAAGTCCATAAATGGCTATTAGCCAGGATGGGTAAGGAATGGTGTCCCTAGCCTCTGTTCGTCAGAGGATGGAGATGGATGGCAGGAGAGAGATCACTTGATCATTGCCTGTTAGATTCACTCCTGCTGGGGCACCTGGCATTGGCCACTGTCGGTAGACAGATACTGGACTAGATGGACCTTTGGTCTGACCCGGTACGGCCTTTCTTATGTTCAGTTCTCCCCGCTGCCGGAGCAGGGCCTGGGGTGGGGGGGTGCTCAGCTCTCCCCGCTGCCGGAGCAGGGCCTGGGGCGGGGGGGTGCTCAGTTCTCCCCGCTGCCGGAGCAGGGCCTGGGGCGGCGGGGGGTGCTCAGTTCTCCCCGCTGCCGGAGCAGGGCCTGGGGCGGCGGGGGGGTGCTCAGTTCTCCCCGCTGCCAGCGGGTGATCCCCAACCCCAGCTTTGCAGAGAGGAGCCAAAGAGAGCCCCCGAAGGGGGAGCGGGCGTTACCGCTGCAGCGGTGGTCGCCTGAGGGGCTGACCTGTCCCCTGCATCTCCGCGGCTTGTTGGCTCATCTGGCCCATGCTGGTCATTTAAAGGCCAGCTTGGTCAGCGAGGTCGCTGCTGCTCAAAGCGTGAGAGGCAAGATCACAGTTACGTGGAGATCTGCGCTATCGACTCCGAATGCCGACTCCTTTTGGTGCCAGTTGACAGTGCTTGGGAGCTGTCACCCCCTTTTTTGTTTTCCAGTTGAGAAGGTGCCTAGGAGAGACCCACCAAGTGGAATCAGCACTTCAGGAGCCTAGCAGGGCACCTGAACTCCCCTGAGGTGAAGTCAAGCGAAGTCCAAGAAGCCCAGCAAAGCATGCATGCTCCTATTCTAAACATCTGCCCAATCTAGTGGGAATGGCACTTTGTTGTCTTAAGTAGGTAGAATTTGGTAGAGTTCTGGTAATTTTCTTTCTCCATACTGGCCCTTACCTGAACCCTGACCTGAGGGCTGAGTGGTTGGGGCCCAGGCCTAGTGCAGACAACTGTTGCTGTGCTCAAAGCTGGAGAAATGGACCCACCCATGTGTCCAAAAGCCAACCCCAGACCTAATCCTGTGAACTCTTCTTCCCTCTTCACTGCCTGCTGCCTCCTCCCCTGCATGCTCTTTTCTGTTGCCCACAACCTCTTTCCATTCCTTACTTCTTCATTCTAGTTTATTCTGCCCAACTCTTACTTTCACTCCTTCAGCCTGTACACCATATTAAGGGCTTAAAAATGTACTTGACTCCTAATAGCCAAAGAATTAAACTAAAATGATGGTGCTACTGTCTAGGAGCAACACAGAGTTGAAAAGTCAAGCCTCTTTCTTCCTCACACCCAACCACTGGGATTCCCGCCAAGGTGCTGTCCCTGGAGTCTGCTTTGGGGTTCCCATCTTTTGTAGGCTCTGGCTAGCCATCCGCTAATAAATTTGAAGTGTCTACTTCAAAACACCTCTGGCTGCTAGGAAGGTGAAGCAGCATTTTCTCTCCTCCTTCTGTCTCCTGACTTCTCCAAGGTAGAAGAGAATCTTCCCCTAGCCTCCCATTTTAAGTTTTCAGCTCTAGTGAATAGTTCCAGTGGTTTCTATGGCAGCTGTGCAAAACTTACACAAATGAAAACAGAATGAAGTGAACCTGTTGCTTTTCTATTTGGTCAATTTTCACTCTGCTGTAGCTTGGGACTCTGAGAAGTTTGAGGTGCTAGAGTTGTCTGCAGGTTCAGACAGACATCCCTGTGTAGGCTTATACTTTTACTTCACATTTGGAAGGTCATCTTCAAACTGACATTGACTAGAGTCTTCGATTACAAACTCAAATTATTCTTCGTTAGAACCTCTCACCACTGTGTCCTGTCAGGAGAAACTGGACTTTTTTTTTGGTGGAGGGGTTATTGTGTGAGGAGTAGGTTGAAGTGTTCATCCTGATTTCCTGCAGAAGTGAGTTGCAGGTTTGTGGGCCAGTCTATGTCAAAACTCTGTATTTTGAGAACTCTCACCCTTGAGAATGATAGCTCCATCATATCCATGGAATGTAGGCTGAAATGGTCCCTCAGGTGACTTGGGCCATTCCTACAATAAATATGCTTTGAGGTCCATGGCTAAGTTGCAAACATTTCCTGACCACTTGTGGACAGGAAGCTAGAAGTCTTGTCTTCAATGTTTTGTTTTGTTTTTTAGCAACTGGCATAACTACACTGATGCAAACTTTATCATAGATCTAGTCCATTTGTGCAAACTGCACCTTGAATCTTACAGTTTACCCATTTCAAACAGGCAAGGCGTAAGGCTTCAGATTTAGTCATTTAAGAAGATAACTTGGTTGTCCCAAGTTTTGGAGTTGTGGTTCCATTCTGTCACATAAATTAAGATTAAATGTTGTGATTTTGTAAAGGAATTTTTCTGCATCCTGCTTGTTCTGTTTTGGACTGTTGGGCCAGGGATTTATCATTTGTATTTATCATTTTTTTTTAATGCGACAGTCTTATGTCTAGTTTTGTCTTCACTTTAATGTAAATTAATGCCACTTCTACTACTAGTCAGAGATGGAAGCTATATCATAATTTATTTAAAATACAATAATTCTAATTCCTTAAATTATGTGCATATACAAATGCACTACATTGTATATCAAATAACATATAACAAAACCACAAAATAAATGAAAAGTTCAGTCATCTAACAGTATGTACTCTTCACATTCCTCCATGCATAGGCACAGACTTCACTAACAGCAGATCCACCAAATACTACACACACAACTTTGACTCAGGTCTCACAGGGATACCAGAATTTCAGAATCTCCTTTCCCCAAATTCGCTCCCACAAGGCAGAATGAAAGTTGCAACATGTGCTTTGTGTTGGTTGTACTAGTTTCAACGAGTTAATGACAGGGTAGGTTTGAAGGGTTAGTAACAAGCTACTGTGTTAGCTTAGAAGGCTCAAAAACTTCCACTGGAGTCAGAAGTGATTGTTTCTTAAAATAAAGACCAATTAACTCAAATTTAACAAATTCTCTTAAAAAATCTTCAGAAAATTAAGCTTATTTCCTATAACACTAATAAATTCAATTCCTGCTTTAAAAGAAGCACTGAAGAGAACCTTAAATAAGGAATTGCTACTATTATCTTCATAATTATGGTTAATGTCCTCCTGGCTAGGAATCCAGATCTCCATATGCAGAATAGCCCTAGTCCAGTGATTCTCAAACTTTTCTGCTGGTGACCCCTTCACATAGCAAGCCTTGAGTGTGACCCCCCCCCCTTATAAATTAAAAACACTGTTTTATATATTTAACACCATTATAAATGCTGGAGGCAAGTGGGGTTTGGGGTGGAGGCTGACAGCTTATGACCTCCCCATGTAATAACCTCATGACCCCCTGAGGGTTCCCAACTCCCAAGTTTGAGGACCCCTGCCCTAGTCTAATCCTTAGCTAGAGCTACCTACTCTTGCTGCTGAATGCTCAATCTTAATGTGTCCACAACTATATTCTGTCCTCCATCTTCAAACTCAGAGAATAGCCTGATGGATATGGAAGCATCTGCATTATGCTGTTTCACTAATAGTGGCATCAGATTCTGGAATGTGCTCTGCTACACATTTGAAGGCTTGTTTCTGATTGTGGAAAACCAAGTTCTGCTACTTCAGTACTACAGGGCATTAAGGTCCGTGCTTCCCCTAAGATCACCAACTTAAAGGTATGTGGAATGATATTAAAAAGCTCTTAAATATGCAGTTGCACTACTAGCTGCGGATTTGATGGTGTTTACATGTCATTGTAGAGGCAGTCATTTACAGAGCACTTTTTCCTTCATTACCTGAGCAAAGTGACCTAGAGATTTAAGGCATACAATGCCATAATTATTGTAATGAGACAATTCTATTTGATTTTATTACTATGACACTGTGTGCAATCAAAGCATTGAAGCCTTATGAATGGTGACTGCAGTAGGCCTGGTGAAACTGGCATCTGCCTGTAGCCCGCAGACTATATTTTCCCTATTAAAATCAAACCAAAGGTTGTGCAAATTGCTACACTGTCTTTTCTGGGTTGAATGGAAACATTAAACCATTGCTGGTCTTCTCGGAAGGAAACTGAACTTTGCCTTTGAACTACATGAAAAATCCAAATCTCTCCCACTCCCTACCTCTCATCACAGTAGTAACAGAACACATTCAAGCATGCCATGCTCAACAGTGCACTTTCTGAAGGCATTGTGTGGCTGACTGGCAGCAGTACGCAATGTCATCGAACCCTCCCCATGATTTCTTTACTGAACTTTTCTGGAATGCAGGAAACTTGACATACTTCCTTGCTCTGAAGGTACTTCTGTTTGATTTAGACTTTTGCACAGTAGGACAGTAGCCTGAGGTCGTCTGAAACCTTAAATTTGACCCTACAGGCATCTGGAAACCAGAGAAAAGAACAAAACACAGCAATGGTGTCTTAGCAAGCCTGTGTTGCTGAACAGACAGGCTGTTTTAATCTGAATCAATTTAAGGTAGTTTTCTTTTTAAGAAAGAAACATCAGCCATAGGTACATAGAATTATAGCAAACAAGCTTGGAGGCCATATGAATGTGCTCACAGAGGCTAAGTCCAAATCAACATATGGCCTTAAAATTCTTCTAAAGTGGAGACATGACGACTACTTGATAGGATTTTCAGGCCTAGCAAATTCCACCAAATAAAATGAGGCAGAGAGTAGAAAGTAAACTCATTTCACAGAGATAATTTCAATAGCCTCTAGCTGCTAATGAATCTAGTCACTGCCAATGGGAGTTTGGGTCTACAATGTTATACACTACTTTCCCCAAGCAAGATATGTTCATACTGGCATCCCACCTAAATAAAGGTAACTGCAAAGAACTTGACTTAGGAATGAAAAAATCAAATGCACAGCTACATGAGGAATAACTAGCTAGATTGTAATACTGCTGAAAAGGATCTGGAGATTATAGTGGATCACAAATTGAATGAGTCAATATAATGCAGATGCAAAAAGGCTAATATTCTGGGGTGTATTAACAGTTTTGTCAGTAAGAGACAGATAATTGTCCCACTCTGCTTGACACTGAGAAGGCCTTTGCTGGAATACTGTGTCCAATTCTGGATGCTATATTTTAGGAAAGATATGGACAAATTAGAGGGAGTCCATAGGACATCAACAGAAATGATAGCTTTAGAAAATCTGACCTAGGAGGAAAGGTTAAAAAAAACTAGGTGTGTTTAGTCTTGATAAAAAGAAGACTGAGTGGGAACCCAATAAATCTTCAAACATGCTAAGGGCTGTTATAAAGAGAATGGTGATCAATTGTCCTCCATGTTCACTGAAGGTAGGACAAGAAATAATGGGTTTAATCTGCAGCAAGGGAGATTTAGGCTATATATTAGGAAAAACTTTCTAACTATAAGGGTAGTTAAGCTCTGGAATAGGATTCCAAGGGAGACTGTAGAATCCCCATAATTGGAGGCTTTTAAAAACAGGTTGACTAAACACCAGTCGGTGACGATCTAGGTTTACTTGGTCCTGACTTCTCAAGTCCCTTCCAGTCCAACATTTCTATGAATTGTAGCATGGGTCATTGCATTCAGCTGACCTAAACTCATGCTATTTCTATTAGTGTATCTTTCATTTCCTATCTGAAACTTTGCTTGTAGTGTTGATTTAGAGTTAAATAGCTACAACATTGTCTTAATGGTGGCTGCTTCTAAGTTGTAAATTAAACTATTAATTCCACATATTTGTGAAATAATCAGGGAGATCCTATTGGAATGAAAGCCATTAGAAAGTTGTAAGATACTGTAATGTCCCATTAGCAAGCCATCACAAAATGGTCTTAAAGTATGAAACTGTTTAAAACTACAGTAATCATGAAACAGTAAGCCACTCAAACAAAATTACAAAATGAATTTATTCCAAAAGCATAAGGGAACGTTTACAGTTGAACAAGGTGGTGAACAGGTGTCTCCAAAAGAATTCACTGAATCAGAAATTGAGAATGAAAGGAGGAGGGAACTAGCTATTTCTGAGGCAGCAAGAACTTTGCTGAAGCTGCACACGGTCTCTGAAAAAGATGTCTCAGAAGTTCTCATTCAAACTTCATTGAGCAAAGAAGCTGTTCGCATCCAGTGATTAGAATATAAATGTGCTTACAAATAGGCTTTGAAAATCATTAAGAAATCTTCAAATAATACAAATTATTGCCCTATGTGCAACATGCTGAATTTTCACCTGGAAATATAACATTGATCCCGTGCCTATTTTCAAAATGACATTTTGATCATGTCAATTTGTATTTGAAAGCTGAAGTTTAATTGCTCAGTTTCTTAATGAACATCTGAATTTAGCAAGTGTCTTATAATCAGTAAAATAAGTTCAACTCAAGTGCTTATGGAATGTCCAAAGTTTATCATCACTGTTCCAAAGCTGCACAAAAATCAAGTTTGGAGACAGCTTCTGTAGTTTTCCTGTTCTGGCTTTTTTTTTTTTTTTAAAGGGCCAGTTTTCTACAGGATCTTGCACTAGTTCCAGAAATGCAAATGCTGCATTCCTCAGATTGCAGTGATAAATATCAGAGAATATTAATGAAGACACCTGTCTCAGATTCACAAGCTATTCCTCACAAATACACATGAAACTAGTAGGAAAACATTACTTTTAGGCATTTGGTTTGGGGTACAGTCATCAAAATGTTGAAAATAAAAGTTAGGGAAATCTTCAGTCCTCTAAAGCCTAAGCTATTTTATGTCAACAGAATTTGTTAATATTTCTTCCTTCCCCACAACTTCTCTTTTTTACTATAACCACACCTTTTTACAATGTTCAATCTTTTAAGAATGACCTGAGAAGAAAGTAAAAAAAAGTGGTGAAAATAAGTTGGGGGGCGGAGGCGGGACAACGACCAAACCTCTGTGCCATATCTGCTCTTAAATTAAGCTGTATTTACTGGGTGTCCACTGTTAAATCAAAATCTTAGGTTACCACGAAGAACAAACTAGTACGGAGACTTTAATTCTCCACCTGAATCAAACAACATAGCTGGATTTTTTTCAGTGCTACCCAAAATAAAATTTTGTGTATTTTTAAAATGCAGTTGGTATTGTTTAAAAAAAAAATTTCAAGTGCCAACCACCCCAGAAATCTTCAAACGCACAGGAAAGAGCCAGGCCACTGCTGCTGTCCAACTCCTATTTATGAAGCTTAATCATTGTATCTGACTTTTCCCACCCCTGAAGTATTTCTAGTTTTTTTTTTTAAACCTGTTTAACTGAAATTTCATGGCATATGCATACATATTTATACTGAACATTAAAAACCCATTTGCAAAACACCACTTTTGCATTACAATTTAGGGAGAAGAGTAATTTGTACAAAAACATCGCATTCTCCACAACTTTAAGTTAAATGATTGCTTCATGCTACAAGCAAAATGTGTGTTTCCATGTTACAGACTTTAATAATCCAGCATTTGTCTGAATAGTCAACGATTCTGTTATAAGGAGTAAATAAATGGTAATTTAATAATGGTACTCTTCTCCACATATTGCAAGATATTGTTACAGATGAGGAAAGGATTACTGCAGCTGTCAATCTTAACGGATGTGTACCTTTGTAGTCATCCCTTTCCTGTCCATTATTTTATATATAAACTCAATTACAATATAGTTTTAGTTGAGTAATAGCTGATTTTTAGGTTAATATACAAACTGTCAAGATGTAGTTTCAGATAAAACATCTATGCTGTTTTCCAATTCTGAATAAACCCTGAAGACACTTCTAAAATAACTCAAAATTGCTGACTAATCATCCAAAAATACAGTTGTAGTTTCACTATGGACAAGTTTGTAGTCCGTTAGAAAAGTAGATCATACATACAAAGGTATAAAGAACATTTAAGTCAGTCTTTAGCAGAAGGCAGTCCTTGAAGGGATACAGTACTCCAGGCATCCTTTGATGAGCAGTACTTTCACTTTTACTGGTGTTTTACTCCATAATGGCTCTGGAGAATGCAATGGTCTGTTCAGTAGATTCTTCCTCGACTGCGATTACCTCGTCCTCCCCAGCCTCTCCCTCGGCCACCCCGGAAACCACCTCTCTGCTCTGAAAATAAATGCAAACGTTTATCTAATACAGGTCTGTGGTACTTGAATAGCAGATTAAAAATGAAATTGCAATACTATCATGCCTGTTACAGCTGTTCTATTATTTTAGGTACAATTACCTGGGCTAACCCCATCTACGCAACAGTACTTAAAACCTTCTGACAAGACTATAGTATATTGGTTTGAAAGGTTCTCTATCAGTTTTATTAAGAGTTTTTATTGCCTATCCATCATAGCATATCTCAAAAACTGACTTCAAATGGGACTAATGACCTACTTAAAATTAAGTATATACTTAAGTGTTTTGCTGTATTGGTACCTTAATGTTTTCAGTTTAAGGCTCCAACGCCACTGGAAGAACCAGAAGACATAAATGAACTGTTTGTACGTTGGAGTCAGTTTTTCATTTAGCTCCATTAAGAGTAAGTTTGATCTCACTGGAAGAACCAAAGTGTCTCAAGATTTCTCAGGCTTCCGTTATCTAGAGTCTGATCCCAGTGGAAGTCTTAATACATCAAAATGTTTTAGACCCCTACTATTTTTACCTCCCCTTGTAATAGTTATTAATATTGAGCCTTTAAAATTACATTAAGCTTAACTTTACAAAGGGAAGGACAGAACATTGGATATTTAAAATTAGACATATTTGAATGAGGAACTAAAAGTTTACCATCCTCAGCGGATCCTGCACTAACACGGGGACAAATTAGATTAATAGAATCATTACCAGCTATAATTTCTAAAATGATATTAAAAGTTAAAACAGCCTGTAGCCCTAAAGGTCTGCCTACCATGTCTAAAATTGGTGATGACAAAAATTACAATATTGGAGATAACAGAACATTATTTAAAATAATAATAATATAATGTGGAATTTTAGCTTTCAAACAATTTAATCCCCAGATCTGCAAGAGAATTATGTTGCAAAGTTGCTTAGTTATTAGGCTGGTAAACTTATCCTATTACTAGACCAGTGATTAAAATATATATAGATATAGATACTATTACATGGAAAAATCATGACAGCAAATTCTGGATCGTCTGAGGATCTGGAAAGGAACTTGCTTAACTGACATCCTTCCCAGAGGGGTATAATTCACACTGCAAGGTTCTTCCAAACTCACCATAAGAAAAGCTGCCCAGGTTGCTACTGTATTTCCCACTGGGTGGGTTGTATATTTGCCTGGCATCCCTTTTTGGTCCTGCTGGAGCCTTCTTCGGTGGTGAACTTGAGGTTGTATCTTCACTAGTTCTTTTTTGACTACAAAGGCACGAAAATATAAAGAGGTCTTTGAAAGATGCTGCACTATCCCCGACGTAATAAGTACAGACACAATATGCTCAGCCTCATAGATTAGTGTTTATAAGCCAGCAGAGCAGTTAATGGAAGATGGTATTGTGGAGCCTTCCTAAAATCCTCATTTTGATTAAATTATCTACTGTATCATCTCAGCAAGTCTTGACACCTTATACCATTCGCCAACAACTAGAGCTGCTCTGTGGCTCACAGTGTGGCAAACTGGATCCTAAGACTATCACTTATGCACAATGACTACAAGGTACTATTTTGCAGTTGTAACCTTAATTTTATCTAAGCTTTTTGCATGCAAATCTTTGTTTTATAGCTCGTGCTGAACACACACTGACAAGTTATTGTACATCACAAAATAAAGATTCCACGATATATGTATGAAATAACATCACATTAAGCAAGATTTCCTGGTAACTCTTACCCTGCGTCAGCCTTCTGTACTGGTTTCCAGGACAGCGTAACTGTGCTTTTGTAAGAAGGGGGAATGTGAAAAAGGTCCTAAACAAACAAAATTGTGGACATTTTACCATAAAATGAAGTACACGCCAATAACACTACATAAAACTTACCTATATTATGAGTCTGTATTAATCATACTTCCCTATTTCCCTCAACCTCCTTCAAACAAGCTCTTTAAAACCAAAGATGACTTAAGTCCTAGGATCCAGCAACAAGAATTACCTGGATGAACCACTTAAAAAAATTCAGCCACTTTATTCCATGCACTCTAATATGAAATTCTAATATTGTATTAACAGAAGTATCTCATGCTATGATTCTGCACAATACATTAACGTGTACTGTACATTACTACAATGAATTACAATGGCTCCTGTTTGGATCTCTGCTATCCCCACCACGGTGCTAAGCAGCAGCATGGGAATGAGCAAGAGTTGGCTCACACTAGAGTGCCATGGTAGGAACTTTGAAGGGAAAATATAATCAAAATATTACATTAAACTTCAAGTCAACATTTCAGGGATATATTTCTAAGTATAGATAACAAAAAATGGAATGTTACGAGGCAAGACTTGCTCAATCCTTAACTTGCTTTTATGCTTAAATATATTGTAAACTCCATCAAACCTGCTGAAATCAGACACAGCAAGTAAATCCTAAACTGAACATCGTTGTTATAGTACAATTGGCCCAAATTTCTGATCAAAATGACACCGCAAAGGACAACTGACCCATTATAGTGTTTTTTTAAAGTAAATCTTCCCCTCATGATACTGAAACAATATACTGGCCTACAAACAAACAAAGGGCTGCAACACTTAAAATTCCAGCTCCTCAGCAGGATAATCCACCAAATTCAAGATGGCTGGATGTCTTGATAATGATGCCACAAACTTTATACAGTGAGCAAGTAGAGTACTGAAATGGATTTCAGTCACCCAGTCACTGTTACTTTCAATTCAATAAGTTTGTTTAATAATTTCCATTGTTAGTTGCTAACATGTAGCTCCAGAGAGTTCACAAAGGAAATGTACTTCCATGACAGCAGGGGAGCACTCATCTCCTCAGACCAGGAAATTAACAAAAACTTAAGGGAAGAAGTTTAACGTAGTGCCAATGCTGAATTTGATTTATTCCATGGTAGAGATGACAGTGCAGTGTCTTGACAATAAAATTTGATCCCCATCTGGGGAATTTCTCAATAGCTCTCTGTTCCTGAGCCTTCCTTTTTAAGAGATCCTTCTATTACAGACCTGTTCCATACTTAGACATAACAGAAGATTTAAGGCTTACCTTGATTAAAACATTGATGTTATTAGTTATTTTCAAGGCAACCACTTTAATTTTGTTCTGCAAAAGGGGAAAAATACAGCAATTTTAATTCCAGCTATTTTAGAAATTTGAGATTACATCAGATGCATTTAGTGAAGACAGAAGTATTGGAATTTTACTGCACACTTCCTAATAAGTTTCTATGGCCTTGATGAGAGATCTATGGCACATTTCTATAAATGACTTAGTTACAATTTTTAGTTCTCAGTAATTTTGCATTTAATGAAATTCAGTTGGCTATAGAATTCCAGGAACTCCAATTTCCTACCATTCTTTGTTCAATACATTTAGCAGTCTCATTCAAAATGAAATGTATGGCGTGTAACTAGGCCAAACAGACAATCTGTGGATGAACAAAACACTACTATAATCTGAAAACCAAAGCCCAACTGTGACCTGTTGCATCTAGCTGCATGTGGTTGTGGTTTAGAACTGTCCCCTTTCTCCAGAAATGGCATCTGGATAGATTACACTGCCAGTCATGCAACCACTCCATGTATCTATCTGCCACCCATTCAGGCTTGCAATACAAACCCAGTCAAGAGAGCGTAACTGAAGCAAATGCAAGAACTAAGGGATGTTCAACAGTAGCAGCCCAGCAAAAACCTTTTGCAGAAAACTCTCCGTCATTGTCTTGTTTCAATATGCAAGGAAGTATGGCCAGGATCAGGCATAACTACTGAATAATCAGATACTGACTTAGGAAGCTAGCACCACTGGTTTGTTGTATGTGGAGTAACATTGCTTCTGAAATCCATGATTGGTACTGCAATAGATGGGAAACTTAACTGCTTAGAGAACTGCAAGACTGTCACATTAACAAGCCCAGGACACTGAACGTTGCTTTCTGGTATAAAGTGTTGGCAAACTGCCTTTATTTAAAAAAAAAAAAATTAAGGCTAATGCTCCTGAAAGTGACTGACAGTACTGGTTAGAGACAAGCAACAGTACAGCGATATACTATGCCAGCTTCCCGCCGCAGCTCTGCTAAACCAATTCAATCTTATCTGTTGCCCTCACTGTCCTAGTGCTTGGCCACTGTACAGCTCTGCTAATGAGCCTCAGTCCCAATCTGCTGCACTCCCAGCTAATCAGTGCACGCCAGTCCTGATTTCCAGCACCCTGTGACACTGCGGCCCTGTGCCCTCACACAGCTCTTTCAGCTTCCTTGACTACTGACCTGCAACGCAGTTGGTACTCCAAACCTGGACATGGCCAATGGCACCTAATTTAGTACTTTTGTAGTACTGAGAAATACTAATAACAAATTTGAGTTGAAACTCATTTGCACATGAGGAGAATTGAACCTGGGTCTGTAGAGATAAGAGAATAGTGCATTCATACATGCTGTCATCTAGCACTTACTAAATCTAGAAAACATTTGCCACTTTCCAGACCACGAAACAAACTTTATTCAAACTACAAGAGCTTTTTCGCCTCTAAAATACTTGCTATCAGCTGTATTGATAGTATTTGCCTGAAATGCAGTGTCAATTTACATTCATTTAGTAGGCTTAAGCAGCATAGTGATAGTCATTTCCCAGTATCATTCAATTAGTCATCTAAGCAAAAAAGGTTGGCATTTATAATGGTTTGCAATAGCTATTTCTGTAGAATCGATAAGAGAACTGTTCCTGGGGAATACATACCTCTTCTGTTTTTAAGGCTTCACCTGTTTTTCCTTGAAGTGCCAGACGAAGCTGCCGTATATAAACCTGCAACCCTCGGGCAAAATACTGTAGCCTAACAGAAAAAAGAGTTTAAGTATTTAATGAACCCCAACCAAGCCAAGCACAAAACTTCACACATTCCTGTAAAAGAAAACCACAAGCAAAAGGAAAACCGTGATAGGACAAGAGTTTTTTTTTAATTTTTAAATAAATGCTGAAAACATTTTTCAACCAGTTCATTATTTTACTTACTAATCTAATTTATTCTTCTCCTGCACCCAAACAGTTCAGCAGAGGAAGGATCAATAATATTCTACATTGACACTTCCAATATGCCCATTCCAGCTAGGTTTGCAGCTAAGTGATCATTCCAGTCTCTCGTACATTACCTGATTTTGAAGTCTTTCAATTTCTCTGCATTGAGCTTGGACGTGAGGAAGTCTGGAAGCTTTCGCCCCAGCTGATGAAAGCTATACAACAAACACTCCACATAGCTGAACTGCAACTTGGGCTCTTCATTGCCAGCATTCTCCCCATTCTCTGCTTCCTCTGGAGGGAGTGGCATGTACTCCTGATGAACACCAAGCAGAACAGATAAATGAGACACTTTCACTCACCTGTTCCCTTTTCTCCACTCTTTGCATCTCACCCACATTCACAAGAGGGCATGGCTATGAAAATTAAAACCTCAATATAGGATATAACCAAATCAGTTAGCTAAATATGTAAGCAGGTTAGCAGTCTAATCTATTTAACAGTTTCTCTTTAATATATGATCGTACAAAACTCCTCTGTAAAGTCAGTGTTTGGAAACAGCCAGTCCAGCAAACACCTAATTTATTAGTACCACTCTGTGCATTGTTGGATTGCAGGGAGGACCATTTTTCTATAGGCTCTGCTGCAGTCTTGTACAGACTCCAACAAAACTAGTTTAAGCTACATTACATAGGGCCTTATCTATTCTGACAATTCTAACAGAGTCTCCCTTCATTGCACTAGCTCCATGTTACTATCATTTGTTTGCAGGCCAGTGCAGATCAGCTACCAACACTTTTATCAGCATCTCAACTATACATGCTTTGAGCCAGTAAGCGTCTGTGATAGCCTTGCCACTACTGCTAGCACTGATGGATTTTAAGATCATCATACGAACACAAACAATGCTACTTTTTTCAACTTAGGTCAAAAATGGTGTGTAGAGAAATCATCCAGTTCTGCAATGCTACTGAGAGATTCAAAGTGGGCAAAGAGATCTTTGCACTTATTTGAACACAATAACCAGGGGTAACTACCTTTACAACAGAAAGGGACCAAAGAAAAATGGGTAATAAGCTACTGAAGGTCACTCACTTTGTGGAGTGCATTTTTTATTATTGTATCACAGCAAAAGTCTGCCTTACCAGTAATTTATCAAAAAGCTTCTTCAAGTTTGATTCTAACTTTTCCATGTCACCACAAAACGAACTCATTTCAGCAAGTAGTTTCAATACCTACAAACAAGAACAGCTCTTGGTAAAGCTACGAGTTATAATCACATGGTTGCATAATTTTAAATAAAAGTGGATTGCAACATTAACATGGTTTCTTCAGCATATTGCAACATTCAATTGCCAGAAATAGCAATCATGATTTTGGAAAGTCTATAAAATACAACTCATGCCAGGTGAGGGACATTTTACCTTTAATGCAGGCTTTAAGTAGCAGAGATTTGTAGAGAACTAATGAAAATTAACATGTGACAGTAATAATTATACATGTATTTTAACAATTATTATCAGTGAATGCCAGACTAAGTTTGTCTGAATCTCCTGTCTGCAATCTGCCAGATGTTCATTCAAGCCTCCTTCCTCAATGCATTTAAGTCCCTCCCAAAGCTACACTCCCTCCATCATGCCCACAAGAAGTGACACAATAAAAATAATGAATATAAAAAGGTATTCAAGTTATTCCCTCATGGCTTCTCAGTGAATCTTATCTATCTGGATCTGTCTTTCAGATTGTAAGCTCTTTCAGGCAGAAATTTTTCACTTTTTGTTTGTTTGTTTTGCACAGTACAAGCACATTGCTGACAAAGTGGTAACTCTAAGGGGGCTATTTGGAAGACAATGTGAAGGAACAGCAACAGCTTGGAGAGTTCAGTGAGATCACCATATGACTAATGACTGTAGTCATTATTCCTCTTAATTAGGGTAAGGGTTTTGCTTTCTGTATTTACTCTTAGGCATTAGAAGGAAGGTTCTGCTCAACACAGCTCCGTCAGCTGGTAGAGTGCTGTGGTCTTTCCTCATGTTATTAACTGGAAGAGCCACAGAAGAGTAGACCAGCACATTGCTGGAAAACACACTGTAGTTTTTACAATCCCAGAGAGTTATGCAGAGAAACATTCACTTCTGGAACAGGCACTATGATGTGTATGTTTGAGGTTTATTAGCTCTTACAGGCTTAGCTTACCTCTAACTGGATATCAAGGCCCTCCACTGGACTAGTCAGGGAACTGAGGTTTGGTAACACATGCTCACAGAAGTAAGTCACAAACCTTGTAGAATGAACATTTTTCTGTAAAAGTTCAGAAAGACACTAAGGTTACTGCAGGAGTCTGATTTAATTTATCCCCACCTTCCCTGCCCAATGGACACCCATCATTTTGCTACCCCTTAGCCAATTTCCCCCCTCAAAACACACGGGCCCTTCCAGCTAAGAGTGGTGCCTAGGCTACAGGGGATTTTGATAAAATTGCATATGCTTATTTTTTCCTATCTATAACAGTTCCATTTCCCTGAAAACAGGCCTTAAACTACTGCAATATGTCTGGCAATGGACTGAGTTAATCAATGTATAAATTTAAATCCATCAGTAGAACATTTGTCTATTGGACTCTGTGTTCTCATCTCTGCAATATTCCTAACCCTCACTGAGAATGGAGCAAGAGGGTGAGCTTAAGATTCAAACCCAGCTCTCTCTCGACAGCAGATACTGCTAGGTCAGCCCAGTGGATATGGGGTATGTATAATTACCATGTATAATTAATAGTATACCTGGCAAATATTCACTTTTTATGTCTAAAGAGGGGATTGTTAAGATTCCAAAGTCTGAGGGAAAAAAAAAAAAAGACACACAATCCAGGAACTTTTGCAAGGACTCATCCTACTCTGGTTGTGCAAGTGTCAGTGTTTTAAAAAGAAATTAACCTATTTCTGAAGTTAGGCTGAAGCCTCCTTTCAAAGTGGTAATCTATGTCTGATATAGTTGAGAGATGGAGCTTTCACTTGGCCAGAAATCCCTGCCCATGACCTTAAATCCTGCCTTTATCTTATAATGACTTTCCCTTGCAAGACTGGGGCAAAAGCTGACAAAACTCTTTTGAACACAGGATGTCTCAGAAGTTGCTCAGTTCCTTCTGTGCTATAGACACAAAAAGAAAACAACATATTTTCCTTTAACAGACTGTCAAAATCTCCTGGAGTGGAGGAGTGCATCGAAAACAGTTAAATTAGTGCAATTTAGAATTTCAGAGGCTTCTCCATTTTACAAGATGGGGAACTAGGGTTCAGAGATTAAATAACCTACCAAATATCACAAAGGAGGTCTGTGATACAGTCACAAATATAATCCAGTGCCTTAACCACAAGGACATACTTCATTTCTCATACCCCTCTTATAATGTTGAGTTGTGATGTTTTCCCCCTGATTCTGAAAGAGTAGTTCCTAAAAACTACACTGGGCACATAGAGCCAATGCAACAGAACTGCCCATCTGCCAGGGATGCTAACAAAGAACAAAAAGAATGGTATTAAAAGACTTCTGTAACCATGGAAGAAAGTTATCTTTACTAAATTAAGCCTAGAAATTGCTGAGCATGGAGTTTATTAGAGAGAGAGCTCCTAGAGTCAAGTTGGTAAGATTATCTTCCAAAACCAATAAAGAAAATTTCAATTCTCTCAGCTAACACACCAAGACAAATACCACATATGCTGAAGAATAGAAGTGGGAGACTGAGACATCATTCACATCAAATTCTTCAATTTGTGAGAAAGCAGGAACTTAGGGAAGACACAAAAGTTTACAAATCTGAATGGAACTTCTCCAGAACAGATCAGTCCATAATACATGTAAGACTTAGGTCAGAGAAACTGCTGACTATAAGTCACAGATATGCAATCACTCTGACACAATTAGTCACGATGTTAAAGACATTACAGTCAGTAACTTTAATATGGTACTAACTATACAAAAGGAAAGAAATACATACTGAGAAGAGTGGCACTGCCTGTCGAGTGCACTGCAAGAGTCTGTCCACACAATCTGGATCGGATGGATTGAAGGTTTGCTCCAGGTCAGCTTGTTCAGCCACGAGTTCCACCAGTTGCTGCCTCCCGCTCACTGTCTGTAAGCTTTTTAAGCCAGATAATATCTTCATGAAAAGGACAAATTCCTCACCCGTCACATCTTCAAGGACCTTAAAATAAAAGCAGAAAACAGAATCCCACTGAGGCAATTTGCAATACCCATCTCCTATTACACTTAAGGTGGTAAATAGCGCTGTTATCCAATTGTTCAGTTTTAGCTTCCTGCATTTTAAAAAATGGGAAAACATACAGTATCTCTGTATATGCCTCTGGGTTAAAGTAACTAGAGGGTCACACAGACAGAAATGTCATCAAACTGAGCATAGGACCTCACTTTGCTCAGCCAATAATTTTTAAATATCTAGTGTCCTTAGATTACTAACAAAAACTTAATGCCTAAAACTGAAAGAACTTTAACCATGTAATTTACTTCTTATTGTTTGGTTAGTTTTCTTGATTTTTCCATTTCTCTCAGTCTGGACAATGAAAATAGATTATAAACAAAAGTGGAAAAAATAGTTGCTTTTGCATTCACACGCTAACATAATGCTGTAACATCTGGGTTGCAAACATAGCAGGGTAATCACAGAATCATGTATACATGCCATAACATGCATGGCATTTTAAATAATTAAATACTGGAAACATTTCTATTACAAAAAAAGCTGATTTAACAAAACCTAAATCTGGAGTGAAACACAACACTTACCTTCTTTGATTCAGTTAATATGAGCTCCTCTACTTCCTTTGTTAGCACCTCCTCAGGCAGGGTCTTGAGTTTTGTAGAGAGGAACTTGATGGCTCGTTCTCTCACAATATCCTCTCCCTGAAGAATCTGACTGAACAAGCCTCCCAGTGTCCCTGAAATGCAAACAAAATTCAACTAATGCAAACCATTCAACAATTTTATAATTATGATATACAGTAAAATGAAAACTACTTTCCAAATTGGAAAAGCTCCAGAACTTATTTTAAAATTGCTAGTTTTAGAAACGAGGTAAACATACAGCACAGCAGAACACATAATTCTTAAAGGGAGAGATCATGCCTTCCTGTATATTTGCATATCAAATAACATTTCGGGTGCCACTCTATTACAAAGTTGTAATGGATCTGTATTTATATAAGCTAAGCAGCTCAAGATCTCTGACACAGAACAGCAAGTAATAACATTTGCTTAAAATTCTACACTGCCTTGCAGCAGATACAAGTACCATTCCTGATCTCACTCCTTGAGACTTACCAATGACTGGTGAGCTTTAAACAATAAAAACATTATATATAAAAGAGTCTGTTCTTTACCTTTAGCATCCATCTTAAAAATACTTAGCAGAGCATTGTTCACCAAGTTGAATTCTGCAGAATCATCTGGGGGAGAGAAAATTCAAAGTCATGTATCTTTCTGAAATGCTGAAGTAAGGGCAAGAATAAAGGGTCAAAAGAATACTCCATCATAATACAAAAAGGTTTCTGCTCCTGACATCTGGTTACAAAGAGCAAGTCACTGCAGAGTTTAAATGTTTAACAAATATTTCCTGTCATCCTGACAGTGAAGATACAAAATAGAAATGAAAAAATAAATTTCACCAATAGAAAGCTTTAAAAACCAGAGTCACAAACTTTTGTAAGTTAACTATCGTAACTAAATATTTTGGTTAGCTGAAGAGATGGTTAAACCCAGTAGTAACCAAAGTGATACCAACTGATATATTAATGATAAATATTTTTTTTATGGATTTACTTCAGAATAAGTTTGAAGTTCTCCAGTGCTTTCCAAATAGGAAGCAAATTCTTTCCCTCTTATTTTGTATCAAATAGGGCTTCTGCTGCAAAGTGGCATCAAAATGCAAGTCCCTTCTGAAAGGCAATATTTCCCATTTACTGACTAGGAGAGACTAAAATAGTGCATTTACAAAATAACTCTGAACATTTAGTAAATATTTAGCTCTCTACAAAGCCACTGGGGTTTTCTTTTTGAACATAAACTAATATATATTGTATATGAAATACTGAATGATGTTAAACGTTTTAATTTACTGTGCACTGAAAATGTGAAAGTTTAAATTGTGCCAAAGAAAATAAATCCATTGGTCTTTCAGAGCCTTTAGGAAATAAATGATCCCCATGGACACTTGATTCAAGACAGATCCAGGGCACCAATATATGAAAAGTTCATTAGCTCTTGTATTGAGGGCAAGGGTAGCCCAGGCCATGGAAAGCTGGGACAAAAATATTGAGATAACTGTAAGTCATTCTGCATTAAATTAAGATAATCAATCACTTCCCAGCAGAATTGGAGGCTAGCATATTTGCGCTACAGATATGAGATGTGAATGACAGGGGAAAAGAAATGGAGCAAAAACAGGACATGAAGACAACTGTGGCAGATTGCTACATAATAAGCTAATGAATCAACAGAGGAAGAATTCAGTTTCTACAATGGTAACTCTCTTCAACTAAACCAGCCACAAACATCCATGTAACAGAAGCACATGGCAGCAGGAAATAGGCAAGGAAATCATCAGTACATGTTACCTGACTGCAGAAGCTGGGTCAGTATGTCAGCTACCCGGGGAAGATTATCTCCTGTGGCAAACTGAGGCAGCTCCTTGATTGCTTGGCGTCGGATCTGTCAAAATGAAATACTGTCATCATCTGAACAGAAGTCTCAAAATCTTAGCACATAATTACAGGAAGAGTAAGACTGCACTGATTCTAAAAAGGTTCAGAAGAAAAACAGCTAAGTGAGAAAAAAAACCCACGCGTTTGATATCTAAGCCAACATAGAGTAAGATGATTTAGTGTGTGACTTCTGCTACCTTTTACTTCCTGTAGCATCCCTGAATTAAATGCTGAACTCAAATTTTCTGAATTGCATATGCTGATGTAAACTGCAGAACCCATGTGAGGTTTTTGATTTATTTAACTCTGCTGTGCCATTAGTTCCATACCAAAAAGTCTCTGCCCCAGCTATTAATCAGACACTAGTGACAACTCAAACTTCAACATCTGTGGTTGGTTTGGAGAAGTCTTATGAACAGATATTTGCAGATTATAAAATAACTATGATTTCATCTTGAGCCTAATATTTTTGGGCAAATGCCATTTTAACAATTTCTTTGAACACTTACATAAAAAAAATCACTAACTAATCAAAACCTCATGAACAAATTTGTATTAAAAAATAATACAACTTCCATCCTTTATTTGATCATTTTCGACCACTTCTAGATAGGTATTATTGGCTAAAACAGAAAAAAATGGGTTAGTTGTTAGTGTACAAGAGTCAGAAATACTGGGGTTTCTTCCCAGCACAGCTGATACTTCCTGTCTGACCTTGTGCAAATCACCTAGGTCTGATTTCCAGAGGTGCTTAGCCTACAGAACTCCCATCAAAGCAAACTGGAGTTGTGGGTGCTGAGGACTGCTGGAAAATCAGGTCTTTGATTTTTTTTTTTTTTTGTGACTCATGTTTCCAATGTGTAAATGTAAAATGGGAGAAATATTTCCTTACCTCCCTGAGAAGATGTAAGGCTTAATACATGTAAAGTACTTGGATATTAAAAAGTGTTAGGGATATGAAAAATATTTTTAGTTCAGTCTCTGGCTAGAGAATTTTTTCCTGTAATTGGAAAGGGTCGAGTCACGAGGGATAGTGAAGAAAGAAACCCAAGGAAGATTTATCTGGTGATAGAAGATGAGTCCAATTACAATGTGTTCTCCAGACATTATTTGCATTATAAGCATTATCAATGAGCTAAGTGACATGCATCTGTAGGAATCAGCTTATTTCACCCAAAGTGATCAGAATTGTTTTGACTGAAATAAGAGGAAGGCACTAACGTATTGTTAGTTTAATTATAATTTTATGACACACAGACATAATATGCTTGGAAACATATGGACACTGAAGTCCAATTTTTTGCAAGAAAATACTTATATAAAATGGGAAAGGAATAAAAGGGAGCACAAAATAAGAATTAATATAGCAGCTTGCTACAAAATGTCCAGCATGTATCCTTACAGAAACATCTTCATCCTCACAGAGGTCCAGTTGGGCATTGATAGCTGAATCAGCCAGCTCAGGAAAATGTTTGAAGAACTTTGGAATAAACTGTGCTGCTAGTCTCTTCTCCTTGGCACCTCCCTTTACGCCATCCAATATCACCTGATAAGCATCTTTATGCTAGAAGAAAAGACAGACTATATAAAGCAGAGTCTACTTTGGATTTCCCTAGGACCAAGAAAGGACTTTTTACTCTCAGTTACACTTCACTTTCACCATTAATACAGCAACCTATTTGCAAAAAGTTCATGTATATTAATGATAAATTAACCGGACCATAATTTGCTTTGACATAACTGTGCTGACTACTAATCAAACCAACAAAATTATTGATCAAAAAATAAAGGCTTCATTTAATGAAAAAAATTACTGTCCAAACCACCAATAAGGTAGGAAATGGCTTATGGTATTCTACTTCTTTTGAGAGAGTGGCAAAATTTCCACTGACTTCAGTAAGAGATCAGGCCCTTAATAGACAATTGGACCAATAAATCACCTTCTGTTCAGCTGAATAATGTTAAATATTTATACCATCTAAGAGCCAAATGTTACAATTAGATCTACATGAGCAGACCCTTACACAAGCTGGGTCACAATGAAGTTGATAGAGTGCCACATGATTATCAGGGTTGTATGGCAGGATCGGAACCTGGAAGCCTACTATCTAGACAGGAAGGAATTAATTGTAAAAGATACAAGAACTACAATAATTAGTTTCTCTCTCAGATGCCATTTGACATTTGATCTTTCACCTGGCCTTGCCAAGGCATTTTTTTTTTAATTAATCTAGCAAGCCAGGAAATTATACTGAGATGCTTTTCTTTTCATGCCCTAAAGACAATTGCTGGCCAGAACTGGACAAGCAATCTCTCTGTCCCCAAATTATACATCTGTAAGTGACAGTAGTTCACAGATGAATAATCATATTGGTCTTGTCTTATTCAAATATTGTTCCTACCACCTGTCTTTTAAATAAACTATTGTACATAATTTCTATACTTGGAAATAAGTTTCCCCTCTGACCAGTAACTCCTCAATTATTATGCACCAGTTGTCATTTACTTACTTTGGCTATTTTCATTTTCACTCCTACATCTGCTTAGCTGTTCATTGCACACAGGCCCGGATCCTGCAAGCTCTTCTGCACATACTTAACTCTATTTACGTAAAGCTATGCAGGACTGAAACCTTAAAATGCTAGCAGAAGTTTCCCAAACAACATATTATAACTGGAACAAAAAATCAGAATACTTTATTCTAAAGAAAATGAACTGAATTCTATTTTTAACACCCTACTCTCCTCACTGTTGCAGAAAGGATGCTTTACCCAACACAGCCTGTTCTGGATGGCAATAATAAATTTAAAAAACGCAAGACATGTCTTTTTTCTTTTTATGACTGCCACAAGTTTCTCTGGGCCAAACACCGATCAAGGCAGGTCTGTTTTCTGAGACTGCGTTAATAACTCAAACTCCAGAACACCACATTTGAAACAGAGCCCCAGGCCTGACGAGCAGAAGGGAGCTGCAAGGAACCGATTTTTCAGAGGTGATGGCTACCCACAGCTCCCACTAAAACGCAACAGGAGCAGCGGTCGCTACGCACTTCTGGAAGTCAGGCCTTCCACGTCCTGGGGAAACGCTGGCTACAAAGCCCCTCTACGCCTGAGATCCAAGCGGCGTGTAACGAACGCCAGGTCGAGTCCCCTCCGACTGAACGAGGCCGGGTCTGCAGCAACAGCAAACGGCGGCGGCGGCGGGAGCCAGGCTTTCACCGCTAACGCCACTGGCCCAGGCTGAGGCTTTGGGCGGCGTGAGCAATGTTTTAATCAGTGACTGTTTTGCTTACCCCGCTGCCCGCCAAGCGGCTCAGGCCCAGGCCCAGGCCGATCCCCGCCCCCTCAGCCTCAGCCAGCCGCCCCCCTACCCGCAGCCCGCTCCGGGCCTGCGCC
This sequence comes from Mauremys reevesii, assembly GCF_016161935.1. Classification (NCBI taxonomy): domain Eukaryota; kingdom Metazoa; phylum Chordata; order Testudines; family Geoemydidae; genus Mauremys; species Mauremys reevesii. The sequence continues at coordinate 75,871,382 of NC_052626.1, forward strand.
CCGCAGCTTCCCCCCGGCCGGGAGCCGCCGCACGCGAGCCCGGGGCTTTACGGGGCCCTGCAGGCCGCGGCCGGGACCCACCTGCCCCGCGGTCTCGGTGGCATCGGCCAGGATCCCATAGTTGCGGTAAAGCTCCTCCACGGTCGGCATCGTGCGGCTGGGGCCGGAGCTGGAACCGAGGCCGCCGCGGCTCAGGGCTGCTTCTCCTGCGGCTGCGGCTGCTCAGGCGTCTACAGCCACGGACGCTGCGACTGCTGCGACTGCTACCGCCGAGCGAACAGCCCCGCGCCTCCCGCGGCAGCGACCCCTGCAGGCGCGGCGGACTCCCTGCGGCCGGGCGGGGGAGCGCGGAGCCGCCGGGGAACCCGGGCTGGGGACTGGCAAGGCGGGCCGGGAGCGTAGCTGCTGCTGGGCCGCTAGTCTCCCAGGAGCAGCCCCTTGCCCGCCCCAGCTGCCCTCAGCCCGGGCGCCAATGGCGCCGCCGCCACGTGAACACCTGCAGTGACCCCTGCCCTGGCAGAGCCTATGGCCATGGTCAGCCCTGCCGGGTGCCTGTCCTCTGATCGCCTCGGGGCACCGCAGCGATGGCCTTAGCCCAGCTGCTACCCCGGGGTGTCATTAGCCAGCAAGGCCTTGGCCACACACAGACACAGAAAGTCCGACATGATGTCTCGACTGGCCCAGCATGGTGCTGACAGTAAGCTACATCTTCGCTACTGAAATCAACCCACATACCAGGATCTTTTCTCCTATTATGTACAGCATGAGCAGGTTCAGTCTCTGACACATCCACACCTTCTAGAACAAGGTCTGTTTTACCACCAGGAGTAGGATGATCAGTTACAGTCTCTGATTTCCTGGCATTATTTTGATCTAGGTTAGTAGGACACCCCCCTGGTTTAGGTGGGGATAAGTAACAAAAAGAGAACAGAAAATCAGGGAAAGAGTGTGTAGTGGAGTGTAAGGAAGTCTAACAAAATTCTGATTTTTCCCATGATCACTATTTCGATGCTTTTTTTGAAATAGCAAATCAAATTTTTTTTTTTAAAAAATCTCATTTTTTTTGTGCCCCCTGCTTTGCTGGTGCCCTAAGCACGCGCTTAGTCTGCCTATTGGGTAATCAGGGCTGGCTTCAGGCACCAGCTGAGCAAGCTGGTTCTTGGGGCGGCAGATTCTAGGGGGCGGCATTCCGCCCAAACCTAGGGCGGCCCTGACGCTTTTTTTTTGTTTGCTGCTCTGGCCACCCTGTAGGGGGCAGAGGAGGGGGCGCCTTGCAGCAAATTTGGCAGGGCAGCCCGCGTCCTTCCCTCCCCACCGACCAGAGCAGCTCGGAGCCCTCCCGGCAGGCGGTACGGAGGTTGGGGCCGCGGGGTGAGCGCCCCGCTGAAGCCCTGGCTGCCCCCTTCTCTCTCTCCCCCCTCGCTCCCTCTCATTCCCCCCATTAGACCGGGCACGCACTCTGCAGCACAGGGAGTCCCCTGGCTCCGGCCGCCCTGTAGGGTTTTTTTGTTTTGGTTCCCTGCTTTGCCACTCCAGTGCCCTGTTCTCCCCCACCCCTTGCCCCGTTTACCGCTCCAGCCACAGTGTGGTTTTATGTTTCCCCCCCCCCACTTTGCTGCTCCGGCTGTGCTGCAGTTTTTCCCCCCCCAGCTTTGCCGTTCCAGCCACGCCGTTTTTTGTCCCCCCCCACCCCGCTTTGCCGCTCTGGCCCCGCTGCATTTTTCCCCCCCTGCTTTGCTGCTCCGGCGGACCCTCCCCCCCTCTTTTTTTTTTTTTTTTTTGCTTGGTGCGGCAAAAAAGCCAGAGCCGGCCCTGTGGGTAATCCAGCCCTGCCGCCGCCCATGATGTTGTGGCTCAGCCCTGGCACAAATCAAGCACTGTAGCTAAACCAAAAGAAGCTGCTGCACTACGATCCACCTGTCAGTTGGAGACTATCTAGATGGCACATGGCTCCATTCCTGCAGTGGCTGGGACCTGAGAGATGGAGAACTCTGTGGAGAAATTCCAGATAGTCCAGCCTGCAATAGCCTGTCTGTCTGCTGAGTAATGGGTTAATGAGAACATATCAGGCCAATGAGAATACCAATGCTTCCTCCACACTGTCACTTTGAGTCCTGAACATGCACCCTCAATACCTTCTACTTAAAAACCTGGAAAAAAATCACACACACAAATTTTTAAATGGGGTCTGAGTTGCAGGTAATCAAAAGTGCAGCTGTCCAGCAATGCCCTATACTTCTTATCCCCTTCCCAGAACATGAACTTGTTTCCCCACATTCACATACCTAACTAAGCCACACCACACCAGCTACTTTTTCTATGCCCACCTGAGCACCAGTTCCGCACCCCAACTCATACAGTTCAATGAATCCTCACTGGGCTCTGGGCAGCATGACTGTTGTGAGGAGCACTGGCATCTAGTTTTCAGAGATGACACTGGATAAAGAAGCTGATATATGGCTAAGGTACTGTGGTCTTAAGGGATTTCTGAATACAAGAAAAGAAAAGGAGGAGGGAGAGAGAATAAAAATAAACATTAAAGAAAAAACAACAACAATGAGGGAAAACAGACACTTAAAATGTTAGCAGAAAAATTCACCAAGATATTAATTAAAAGGAAAGTGGAAATAAAATCAAAGAAGTGGGAAAAGAAATAGAGGAAAAAACCAAAGGGGATAGAACATGTTCATTTTTTAATTATTTAGTAGAAAATCGACCAATTTAAAAGGCGCTGAAATGTTTTATGATTACATAAAATCAAGCAACATTTTAAATGCTTGTACAATTCTAACAGCTCCTTCCACAGAGAAAAATCTATACATGCACATACAGGCATAACTGCATCTGATAAATAGAGGGAAACTCTGGAACAATCATATGGGACACAAGAGATATTGCCTGACCTGCTTGGTCCTAGTAGAAGGCTGTGATTTTGGAGCTCAAAGTCCACATCAACCCTAGTGTGTTTGATCTATCAAGTAATTGAGTCTCTTGTCTGGATGGATTCACTACCTGGCTCTGCATGCACATATAAATACATGAGAGAGACAAGTATGTGAAGTATTATCTTTTATTAGACCAACTATTGGTAGTGGTAGATACAAGTTTTTATATCTCTCAGAGCTCTTCCTCAGATCTGGAGAAGGTAAGATTGTCTAAGCTAAATACAAGGTGGGACCGATTGTTAAACATAAGGGATTCACACTGTGGCACTCTGTACCACAAAACAGCACCCTGGAACCCTCATATTCATCCCTGTCATAGAATTTTGATATATTTCATACAAAGCATGCCATGTAGGATATCATATGAAAGGTTATGATCTGCTGAAACCCTTTGCTCTGAGGGGTTCAGAGTGTGGGAGGGGGCTCTGGGCTGAGGCAAGGGGTTCGGGTGTGGGAGCAGGTGAGGGGTTTGGCTCCAGGAGGGAGTTTGGGTGCAGGACGGGGCTCAGGGCTGGGGCAGGAGGTTGAGGGGTGGAAGGTATGCAGGCTCCGGGGTGACGCTCACCTCAGGCGGCTACTGGGAAGCGGCGACATGTCTCTCTGGCTCCTAGGCATTGGCACAGCCAGGGGGGTCTGCAAGCTTTCCCTGCCCATGGGCACTACCCCCGCAGTTCCCATTGGTTGTGGGAGCTGAGTAGGGAGCCTGCCAGCTCTGCACCACCTGGACTTTTAACGACCTAGTCAGTGGTGTTGATCTGAGCTGCCAGGGTCCCTTTTAGACTGGACACCGGGCAACCCTATGGGAAGACAAAGACTTGAATTGAAGAAACTAATCCCAGGTTTATAGGGGAAGCCTGTGTATTAAGAACTAGAACCTATCTGCAATATCCAGTGGGCTGAGAAAACTGTTTGATCCAAATACTGTCTAGTGTAATAAGGTTTAAGATTTAGATTGTGCACTTACCTTTTATTTTCTTTGGTAACTATCTCTGACCTTTTATGCTTACTGGTCTCTGACAGACTTGTGAGCCCCATACCAACTCCGCACGAACTCGGGTGCTGGAGAGGTGAGTAAGGACTTGCTTTTTACCTAACATTACCACTTATAATTACTTAAAATCTATCTTTCTGTAGTTAATAAATCTGTTTTATATTTTACCTAAAAGTGTGTTTTGCTTGAAGTGTTTGGGAAATCTCAGCTCGGTGTGTGCCCTCTCTATATCAAGGGTGGAGGCGGGGCAGACTGGGCAATGATTTTACACTGGTCAGGCTTCTGACGTGGGCAAGATGGTACAGTTCTGGGGTCCAAGGCTGGGGGCTTGGGAGACTTGCTGGTGCCTTTCTTGTGTGATTTGTGAGTGATTCAGGGAGCAGTCATGCAATCTAACTGGGTATGGGGCTCCACATTGTGTTGTGCAGAGTGATAACACCACCTGGAGGGGTTTGATGTTTGTCATTAGCAAAGCACTGTGAGAGACAGCCCAGGCTGGAGAGTTAAGAGGGCACAGTGATACCCCAGTTCCACGTTGCACCCCAGGGATCCTGTCACACACACATGCTGTAGGAGACCACTAAAATGAAGTGGGCAATTAAGGGTTAACAGGCAGTAAGATGTATTACAAATTGTTGTAATGAGCCATAAAACCAGAGTCTCTGTTAAGCCCATGGTTTTTAGTGCCAAACAGAGCTATGAATTTAAGTTCCCAGATTCATCTTTTGAAGGTGTTATGCAGGTTTCCTTTGAGCACAAGGGTTGAGAAGTCAGGTCTGGAGTGATCGCTTTTTGAAAAGTTCACCCATGATTGAATAGGTGTTTTTGTCTTTATCATTTTTCTGTGTGAGTTCATTTGAGAGGGTATAAATACATGCACGTATATGTACAATCTGCATGTAAATATCCTCACCTGTGTTATTAGTAACAGTGTAAATTAGAAAAACTGTATTTAAAAGCAGATACTGCGTCCAATACATTCAAGCTCAGTGGTTTGAGCATTGGCCTGCTAAACCCAGGGTTATGAGTTCAATCCTTGAGGGGGCCACTTAGGGATCTGGGGCAAAAATTGGTCCTGCTAGTGAAGGCAGGGGGCTGGACTCAATGACCATTCAAGGTCCCTTTCAGTTCTAGGAGATTGGTATATCTCCAATTATTACCTTAACTCTAGTTTACTTCTCACCATTGATGCTGTTCATTTCCTGTCTGCACTTGTCTCAGTTTAGCCAGTTTCATTTTCTGTTTCTAGTCATTTTCACTATCTGATTCTCCAGCAAATCAAATGTCCACATGAGGAACATAATGCCTAAAGAGACAGGCAGATTATTAGACAGATGTAGTTGAAAGGTTAGACAGGCAGACAAGTTCACTAGCACAAATAAAAGTGCCTGAATTCTCAACAGTATAGGGAATGTTTAAATAATTGTTCATTGAATTTTAAAAATATTTCATGGAAACATTTTGTAACTCTCTTGTTTTTCTTTTTTATAAACTAAATTTCAATCCTAAAGTACCTGACAGGACCTTGACTATTGTAACAGGAAAAAAAAAAAATTGGCCAAATCATCCTCATCTCCACTAGGTGGCATTAAGCTTTCATGGTGGTTTCTCTCCTTGTCCCCAGACTATGCAGACCACAGAAAATTGAGTTGCAACAGCCAGTGTCTTTGCAGGCAATGAGGGAAGCATGCACCGATTAGGCTCAAATGGCCTGTAAAATGTAACAAAAGGTAAAGGTGGCAGCAGCAACTTCCCCATATCCAATGAGGCTTGTCATCCTGCTGATTTCAGAGGAACTTTGAAATGAAAGAGGGTTCACCCTTACAACACAGCCTAAGGCCAGACTAAGCAAAACAGAGGACATTTTCTTCACCTCATTCTTTCCAATAGGTTGAAACTTGCATTCTATGGCATTCTGAAGCACTGGTCTCTGCCTCCAGAGATGATGGTGCATTATTTATATAGTGTTACACAGTAAGGCTGTAACAAACATAACCATGGACGTAAATGTTTAGCTATGGATTGCTGTTTATATATGTTTTCCTATATATGATTACATGACATGTGTCATGGTTATAGGGCTGGATGCACCTCTGACCCCTCTCTGGTCTCTGAGTGCACCCCTGTGGTCCAAGCCTTGTGTGTTTACCTTTCCTGGGGTTTCAGAGTAGCAGCCATGTTAGTCTGTATCCGCAAAAAGAACAGGAGTACTTGTGGCACCTTAGAGACTAACAAATTTATTTCAGCATAAGCTTTCGTGGGCTACAGCTCACTTCTTCGGATGCATAGAATGGAACACCTATTCAAGTAACACCATCATAGGACCTAATCACATCAGCCATGCCATCAGGCGCTCGTTCACCTGCACATCTACCAACGTGCTATATGCCATCATGTGCCAGCAATGCTCCTTTGCCATGTACATTGGCCAAACCAGACAGTCTCTATGCAAAAGAATAAATGGACACAAATCTGACATCAAGAATCATAACATTCAAAAACCAGTGGGAGAACACTTCAATCTCTCTAACCACTCAGTGACAGACTTGAAGGTGGCAATTTTGCAACAAAAAAACTTTAAAAACAGACTCCAAAGAGAGACTGCTGAACTCGAATTAATATGCAAATTAGATACAATTAACTTAGGTTTAAACAGAGACTGGGAATGGTTGGGTCATTACACTAATTGAATCTATTTCCCTATGTTAAGTTCTCCTCACACCTTCTATGGGTCATCTCAATTATCACTTCAAAGGTTTTTTTCTCCTGCTGATGATAGCTCATCTCAATTGATTGGACTCTTCCAGTTGGCATGCGTACTTCCACCTTTTCATGTTCTCTGTATGTATAAATATCTTCTGTCTGTGTGTTCCATTCTATGCATCCAAAGAAGTGAGCTGTAGCTCACGAAAGCTCATGCTGAAATAAATTTGTTAGTCTCTAAGGTGCCACAAGTACTCCTGTTCTTTCCTGGGGTGTAATTTTGAGATTCTCCCACTCTTAGACCAGATTCCAGGCCACAGGGTTAGAAACAGGTCTCAGGCTTCACATCTGTGCTTGTCCATCTGGGCATGGTACCTACAGTTCTTCCCTTTGGGATTTTGTGACCGGTGGTAAATATAGTGACCCAAACCAGCCTTCTCAAACCACAATATTGTTCAAATCTTACCATAGAAACAAAGTGTAACATAAGAGAAAAAGAATTTTGAAAACAAAAAATCTGCACACATATCTTTAAGCCCTTCCACCCTGTGAGGGGAGACTAGGAAGAGCTAGGGTGTCTGTGGGTGTCAGTCTGTTTCTCCCAAACAACAATTTCTGCTGGACAGACTGTGCCTTTTTAACTATTTATAGTCCTCTTGATCAGCTGGTGGCCAGCACTGGCAAAACAAGTAGCATCCTCACAGTTAGCTCAGGCATTATCTCAACATGCCATCCTCCCCAAAGTGTTTACCCAGAGGTGTCTTATCTGGAGTTATTTTTTTGCCTTCTGACTTATTTCCACACATCCTGCTATTAAGCTAAGCCAACATATTCATACAATAAACAACCTAATAACCAGGTCAATATACAGTATTCATAAATTATTACAAAATGCAACTCATAGCCACAGACTTAAATGTTTAGCTATGGCCTGTTCTTTATATGTCCTTTCAGGTATACAATTACACGACAAGTATTATACTATTTCCAAGAACAGAAAGTAAAAACTATATATCATGCAACATAAAACATTATACAGAACTACAAGGAAGACAAAGCTTAATTTACATACATTCTACTTGATAGCAACTACACATTTCCCTTTCTCCTATAATTGGAGCAGAGAGCTCTGTTCCCTTTAGGCCTTCTAGTTCTGGTGCTTACACGAGGAGGCACAGAGCTTGCAGTACACAGCCTTGGTGCTGCAAAGCTCAGCAAAGGGATTGGGTTCCAAGCATAGCTGGGTTCTAACCAGTACACTGAATCCCAAACCCCTCAATCAGGACCTGAGCTTCACATCTGTCTCCTGACTCTGAGAATAAGATGGACCAACACCCTGGGTCTGAACATCCTAATTTCTAGGAATGCTTAGGTCCGGATTGGAACATCAGGACTGAGGCCCACCTCTAACTTTAGAAGGAGAAGGAAGCTGTCTGGAGCACAGGGAGCAGGTCCCAAGCTAAGAATGGGGGAAGGATCCAAATAAACTGGTTGGAAATGAGACTTGGGAAACAGAGAAAGTGAGAGAGCAAGCAGGTAGAAACGGGCAGAAATGGAGGCAGGGTCAGAGCTGTGCTGGGGCTTATAGAGTAGGGTGAGTTGCTGTGGAAAAGTAGAGTATTGAAATATTTCTAGAAGGCAGGGACTGATGGGAGTGGAAGATGAGGTTAACCACAAAGTTTTGAGTGGATTCACAGAAGATTGAACTGTATCTAAGAAATGGGCTGGAGAACAATACTGAAAATATTATGCCACTATGTAAATCAGTGGTTTGCCCTTCCTTTGCAACACTGTGCTCTACTCTGCTCAGGTGTCTCTAAGAGGATAACACAAAACTGGTGGCGGCTGGGTGTTTGTATGTGTGTGTTTCAGAGACTGGCAAAAAGAGTGATTGGGGGATGAAAGAGCTTCCCTTCATTGCCACTCTGTGGGAAAATATGCACTCTTTCAGGATCCACACTATTTCTGTCCTTTGTTCTTCTTCCCTCCTCATCCTCCTTTCTCTTCTTCTCTGTCCCTTTAAGGCTCATCTCTCTCCCTGTTTCTGTGTCTCCTTCCCTGCAGTAACTCCCAGTTCCCAGCCCTAAGGGCGCCTCTCTCAACCCCTTCCATAACAACCATCAGCAATGAAATAGCTAATGCTAACATTCAAGTGATCATTGCTAGGCTTCTGTGCTAACATGGCAATGATATTGATGAGGGGTGGAAGAATTCACACCTCTCTGAAACATTGTTTCAGGCTGTCTGCAAACTCAGGAAGACATCATTGAATCAGTTACAATTGGGCCCTGTTTGGAAGGGTATCTTCGTAACCACAAAAACTAGAACCTTATTTTGTAAGTGAGAGCTTAGATGCTTTAGAATGTGAATATGTCATGTAAGCCTCATAGATGCATCACACACGCTGAATCTGGGCCATTGGCCAAGTTGTTGACTCTCCTAATACACCTCCCCCCGCCACGCACACATATTTGGTAGCGATGCCCATTTGATAAATTGCAGAGACATTTGATAATTAATATTATTCATACACCTTTGACCTTCACACTTGTGCTCTGCCTGCTAATCTGTCTCTGCTGGGATTATCTCTAACCTCTGAGCAGCTTCAAACGGATGCCTTTAAAAATAAATACATACATAAATAACAACCAGCAAAAGCAATGTGTTCTGCTTTCCTTTCAATGGAAGGATCACTGTGGTCACGGGAAGAGGACAAGTTATAAACAGGCCTGTGCCAGTAATAGACTTAAGGTTTGATATCCTGTGATCAAATAGGTCTAGAAAAAGAAGATTAATATACCTAAAACTGAAGGAATCCCAGTTTCACAGGAGGACAAGAGCAGACCTTCTCAGAGGTCCAGAGAGGCCTGGGCCACTTCCAGCTTTGGAGGCCCATAGCCATAATAAAAATAAAAAATGATGACACATGAAAACAAAATAAGGCACCAAAAAAAGAGTGAGACATACCTGTAATTTGAATATTTTTTTATTTAACAAACGCTTTTCTAGCCTTTTTCTGTGCAAATGGGATATGCATAAAAACAAGTTGTAAAACTTATCAAATGCCAAAAAATTAACAAGTGTCTAAATTTGAGCCCCCCTTTGAGCTTGAGGCCCAGGCCAAATGGCCCTCTTGGCCCCCCCCGATTGGCCCTGGACAAGAGCTTCTGCTATCTCTGTTAGAGCCTTTGAGATCAGATCTGAAAATCACAACATTATCAGGGGCGGAAAAGCTATTTTAGATCTTTTATATAGTTTGCTAAACTGCGAGCCAGATCCTCACCTTGTGTAAATCAGAATAGCTGCACAGATTTGACTGGAGTTATGCTCATTTACACCAGCTGAAGATCTTTTAATCTGTATTCTTTTAATTTTCCCTTCTCTCTCTGCCCAGCTGGGTTCTTGGCACTAAGAGAGCCTGGCTTTACAAGCAAAGGGATATGAAAAATAGCCCCAATAATTTTTTTAAACCCTAAAACATTTCTAAAATAGTGCCTCCATAAAATCAGAGACATATAGTGAATACATGATGGTGTGGAAAAGTATAAAGGTTTTTACTGGTATGCGTGTTAGAGATGTCCTGCCTGCCTCAGTCATAAAGTGTGTAAATAAACATTTATTACTTCTCCACTAGTATCACTAATCACTGTCATTGCTCTTCTCTGGCCCTTTGTTATTTATATTATGTCTTTTTCAATATGATTGGACCAAGATTACATGAACTATCCCAAGGTGAGAATGTACCATGTAGCCATGTAATGATATTAAAATATTTTACATATTTCCCCCAGCTCCTTTTTAATACAGCCTGATACTGTATTGTTTTTAGACCATTTTTGCATATTGAGCAAACATCCTCCCTGATGAGCCTGCCCAAATCTTTTTCTTGAGAGATGACAGCTACTTATTCAGAAGCTGTTCTATAATGTATGTAAGTAGATTTAAATCCACAGAAGGTAGTCTACAGATGTGATCAACAATTGGTTCTAAATCCAATAGGTGGCACTCTGTAACCATCATTTCCATACCCAACCTGACTCTTCCTTTCATTAAGCAAGGACAAAATTAACAACAGAGCCCAAAATTCAAGTTTTGTGAGAAAGGATTTTACAAACACCTGGCCTGAACAGAAATAGTTTAATGAAATAATAATCAAAAAACCCCAATTACAATATTAGGTCTTTATTGAACCATTTATCCGCAGTGTTGAGAATCAAGGCACACTTTGCTCTGAAAAATGCTACACCTACTGTTGTTGCAAGTGACACCTCATGTTTCTATAACTGAAAGAGTTTAGAGAAAGAAGATATTTTCTTCTGTTTTTTTAGTTTGCATTTTGCATTCAGTTTATGCATTTGACTAGAATCAGTTTCATTGTTTAACCTGATGTAGTGTATCCATATTAGGGTGCTTCTCTTTAAATAGTTTATGAGCTTCTAGTGGTCCTATGTTTCAGAAACTACCAGAACCCTGCCAGAGTAGTAGCTAGTAGCATTGCTGGTTTTGGTTAGATATATTCCTGGAGGTTTCATCACATGACATATTCTTTAATTAATCTTTAATTCCTGGAGACTCCAGGACAATCCTGGAGGATTGACAACCTTATCTAGGCCTTGCATGTTGTAGGTAGTTAGTAAATACTCTTGTTTGGACCTCCGCAGGTGCAGGTGGGTCCTTCCTTTTATGTTTGTTATGTAAAGAGCAAAAGTCACACTCATTGCCATAGTCAATTAGTTTCTTGTTTATGTGGGATTTTCACCCAGCAATTGGAGAGAGAAAAAATCTTTCAAAAAATAGGAAAAGGTGAATTGAAAAACCACAGAAATTGGCAAGGCAATTTAGGGGTGGATGTAGGACCTGAAACTACTTTAAACACAATGTTTTTGTGTTTACTAGATTCCAAGGGGGTAGCAGGCCCATTAGTGAATTAGGTATTTCCAGAAGCCAGAGTAGAGACAGGCTTTGTTTACACTAGAAGGGGTTTGCCCTATACCAGAAAACCCTCCTAGTAGAGATGCAGCTTATTCCAGCAAAATAGTTTTTTTTTCCTGTATAGCTTATACCAGTTCCATGAATTAAATAAGCTAAACGAACAAAAAGACATTTTTGGCAGTTCAACTGTGTCTGCACAAGGCCCTTTGCCAGTATTGATGTGTCAGTTAGGGGTGTGATTTTTTTTTCCAACCAAAAGTTGGCAAGGGTAGATCTTACCTCAAACTGATCTGAATGTTCATATACCCAAGTGCTGGGCCTTCCCTTTAACCAACCACCCTCCTGGGACCTCACTGAACATTATGCTGGTATCAATGCGTTCCTCCTAATACTACATTACATTAAGAACAATGGGGTGTTTGCATGTGTTACCCTGTGCATAGATGTATGCATGGTATGAGACAGGTTTGTTTGTGGGTGACTATGTGTTTGTGAAATTTGATGCATACACATGTGAGTATTTGTGAGATGTGACACACAAGTATGTGCATGTGTGGAATATGATGCATAGAGCTATATATGACTGTGTGCAAGCAGTATGATTTGTATTGTGTGCACTATGAGAGGTTTAGGTACATGTGTGTTTACTGAAATGCGATGCATGTGTATGATGTGTGGGTGTTCATGTATGATGCAATGCACACATGTCTGTGTGTGAGGGATACAAGTGTACAATCAGGGGCGGCTCTAGACATTTTGCCGCCCCAAGCATGGCAGGCAGCTGCCTTCGGCAGCTTGCCTGCGGGAGGTCCCCGGTCACACAGATTCAGCGGCACGCCTGCGGGAGGTCCGCCAAAGCCACGGGACCAGCGGAGCCTCCGCAGGCATGCCGCCAAAAGCAACCTGCCACCCTCGCGGCGACCGGCAGAGCACCCCCCATGGCTTGCTGCATGCATGCTGGTGCCTGATGCCCCCCCTGTGTATAATATGTAGTTGTGTGTGCAGTATGATGCATTTGTGTGTGCATGAGTGTGATGTGTAGGTATATGTGCAGGAGAATGTGTTCATGTACCATTTGTGGCAAAGTACCTTCTTGTCCTCAGCAGGCTCAGTCCTTTTTATCCTTGGAGACACAGGCTTGGGCAAGGCAAATCCTTACCAGTAGCACAGGGTCCGGCTATTCCTTTCCCCAGTCAGTCCCTTGTGCTTGTTTTCTTCCCTTCTGGGGAGGGAGTGCAGCCTTCCTTCCTGGGAAAGTTCAGTGTCTTGCTTCACCCAACCTACTGGCAGCTTGCCCTCGCCCTCCCCTGGTCCATGCAGGGGAGGGTTTAAAAAGGTCTCAAGCAGTTGGAGCCAGCGGAACCTAATTAGTTCCCTAGTAACCCCTTTTCCAGCTAAACCTTATTTCTCTGTGGTTATCTCTCAGTGGATTGGGAGAGGCCTTTTAACCTCCTGGGACTAATTACTACCATACACCCCCCCACACACCCCCCTTGTAGCTGTTTTTCCTGGGTTTACCACACATTGTATGTGTGTGATTGCAAAAATGTATAGGTTTATAAGTTTGTGATGTATAATGTGTTTATACTTTTTAGTGTGTGTGTGAGCTCATGTATTACATGATGCACAGGTGTGTGTAGGTCTTAGTATACACTGTGATAAATAGACATGTATGATGTATTGCCTGGACAGAGAGCTATGTGTGTATGATTAACAGCACTAAACGAATTGTACACCAGCCTGTGTACTGTGCCTCGGAGAACTATCTTCCTCATTACGGACTGGGTGACTTAGGCAGATATCAGGGTGGGTGGGTTCCCCTCCATAGGGAGCTCATAAAACCACAGGGGGGACCAGACATCACAGCATCTCCCCATCCCCTTTCACACTGTAACTCTTCATCTCTCTCCGCTGTTTATGCAAAGCTTACATGCAAAGCTTTCTGATTCTGTGTTTCATGGAGTGTATGAATATTCTACCTAGAGTAGAGATTCTTGTTGTCGGCCAGGAGAATGTTGACAGTGCCTTTTGTTGGCTCCCCTAGGGAGTTCACACAAAACACATTGGAAATTCAGCAAACCACAGGGTCCCAAAATGCTTCCAAACAAGAACAAATTAGAAAAAAGCATCAAATTGAAAACATAATTTTCAATTAGCGGCCATTCAGTGGAAACAGGAATGTGGAAGGGGGAGAGCTGGCATGTGAGAGAAGCTGGGTTTGTTAATATGCTTTGTAGATACTTGCAGGCTAGTGTGCTTTTTTATTTTTCCCTCTTGTAAGTGCTCACCTTGCAGTAATTTGGCAATGCTCTCATCACTGCTGTGTGCTCTGCTTTCTTATTACCACTAAATAGGATCTCTACACAATAGGAGTTAGACTTGAGCTAATGACCTGTAGGATTCCTTTATGTGTGTCACATGGGTGTGTGAGGATGTATATTCATGTGCCATATGATGCTGTCTTCTTCTTCTTAGCATATGCGTAACATGCCTCAATTGGCACGTGACCAGGATTCATCACCGAATTTGGTCCGTTGGTTGGATCATGAGCTTGCCCAGGCCAGGTGCTGATGGGGAGTGCGACGGGAATGCTGATCCATGTCCCCCATATGATGCAGTGATACATGCAAGGAACACCAACTGTTCCATCTGTATTTTGTGGTTCCTGCAGCTTTTGTTGACTCCACGAAGCAACTTTTAAACCTAATTTCCAACGAGAAATAACTTGGACCATTTAAATGGTACTGCAGTAATTAATTGATTATTATTAATAAATAACCATGTAGCTAGAGCTGGCTGAATACTGAGAAAATGGGGTCCTTGACCACTCATTCAAACTCCAGCTGGCTGATCAGTTCAACCATGGTGTGTTCCCTTTTTATTTGGCATTTGCAAACATTCACACAAGCAAGTTTTATTCACACAAATATTTGGGGAATGATTGAGACTGTTCATTGTACAAATATTCATATTCACAGGTGAACAAGAGTATTGACAAATTGTTATTTGCTAGTCACCATTCATCAGTCTCCTATATAAAATATGTCATTCATCCAGCTGGGAGGCAACAACAATATCATGTGACTTACGTGGCCAGTCACATGCCACAAATAGTGTAGAGTGAATAATGAACAGTTCATGAGCAACTAGATTCTCCAAACTGTTCAATGACAGTGTGCAGGTGCTGAGTGATGTTGGTAGCCTGTGATATATAGGAGATCAGACTAGATGACCTGGTGGTCTCTTCTAGCCTTGAACACTATGACTTTATGAATGCTTATAGGAAGGCAATTTGCAGGAAACAGGATTGGTTCATGAACAATTTGCAAATAGAAAAAAGGACTGTATTTGTCAGGTAATTTATTGGTAACAAACAATTTAGCCTTCTCTTACATGTTGGGCAAACCTGGCTAATGTTAGATCTTTGATGTGGAGGCCTGTGGGAGAGGTCAATGACTCAGCAGTCTGAATGTCTTTTGATGTCATAACTGATGGTAGACAGATCAAAAGGGATTCTCTGTGCCTCACTTATGGCTGATGGTAGAGATTTGGAACCAGTTCCTCAGCTAGAGTAAATCAGCGTAGCTCCATGGACATCACTTGGATTATGCCGATTTACTCTAGCTGAGGTTCTTGCTCTTAAGGTTAACAAAATGCTTTAAAAACCCCATTCCATTCCCATTGTTCTGCCATTTGCTGGAGTAATCTGCAAATCCCACAGTAGTGACAACAATGAGATCACAATGGATTTGTTCCCATTTCTTTGTGGTACTGTTTCTGGACAATGGTACTAAGTATAATGTGAACCACTTCTGTGTCAATGGTTCAAATCCAACCCAGATGGGCAATGACTGAAAGCTGTTATGATCTAATGGCTGGTCAGTGACCCTTTCATTAAATGTGGTGAGTATCTCAGTCCAGTTCCCAGTGGAGAGCTGTGCACAGCACAAAACCCACCATCCCTTTTGGCATTAGCTTGCACCTTTGTAAGAACCCTCAGCAGAGATACTGGTGACTGAATGGACCACAGAGACCAAACTTCCCTCTCATCCCTGGAGGAGGTTCCTCCAGGGCAGGCCTGAGCATCTTTGGTGTTACAGTCTGTGGGACTGTACCTGTTTTGTGGATAGAAGATGCTAGTCTGCGGGGCTGTCATTCTAGCACCTTTCACTTCTAGGGTGGGATTGGTCACTGTTGCTGCCACTGCTGCTGGAGGAAGAGGATGCGGTTGTTGCTGCTGGTGGAGAGAAAGCATAGAGCTCTCCCTTCACCTTATATACTGTTCCTTCTATTTCCTGCCTTCCTTCCTGAACTATGGCAACTTTGACCATCTGCCCTGGTTTTGCGAGCACATGTGAGTGAACATTCTCTCCCTTCCCCCCACCTAATCTCCTTTATTCCCCTCTCCCCCTAGTTTGTGGTGCGCTGGTGGGCCTCCTTCTCCCTCCCCTGTCTGCCCATCACTGTGTTTGTCTGCTTTCCTCTGCTCCCTTTAAAGTTCTTTTTCATTCATCTCTCCAACCTGCCCCCCTTTACTCCCTCCGCCTAGGTTCTATGCACATGCTGTTTGTGGCCTCATGAAGCTGCGAGACTTCCTTGTCAACCTCTTCCTGGGACTGGCCAAAATGGCCATCTACCAGTCCTAGAGGAGGAAACGCAATGGGGCCTTCTCTGCAGCTGTGAGGCCTTTTTCTGTTCCTTGGTCATTTCACATCTTTGGGCAGAGTTCCTCCGGGCAGTGTCCACTGACTTCTTGGACTCCTCCATGGGTGTTGCCTGTGGTTCTCTCCTCAGTCTTCATCTGGTTCCTTTGTTTTACACCCCCACACTTGAGGGAGTAGACATCTTGTTTTGGTGGGCCCCTCCAATTCTTAGAATCATAGAATATCAGGGTTGGAAGGGGCCTCAGGAGATCATCTAGTCCAGCCCCCTGCCCAAAGCAGGACCAATCCCCAGACAGATTTTTGCCCCAGATCCCTATAATGGCCCCCTCAAGGATTGAATGCCCTCTTCTGGGATTTTAAATAGGCTGGCACTTTTCACTGGCACTAAATTCATTTTAACAAAAAATATTTTAAAAAAAGTTTAAATCTTTCAAATGTATCACAAATATTTGAAAGTTTAAATTTTTTTTTAAATAAGGTGCATAAAGATCTCTGGTTTGGAAACCTTTCATAATTGGAATGTGGGTTGTTATATCATGTATCACTCTGTGTGTGTCTAGTTGCAGTCCCCATTGCACCCAGTGATCCCTGCAATACGTGTATCCCTAGCTTGAGCTCTGGGAACAATCAGCTCTCAGCAGCTGCTTCAGGTCTGGGTTGAAATGTCTTGATTATTTATTGCTTAGAGTTCACCTAATAATACATTCATGCCATAGCATGTGGAGTCCTGGATAAGAGACTTGTACTTCTCTTATGAGGATATAAACACGAACATTAGCTGCCGGCAATGAAACAGCCAAAGGTTAAACTACTTGAGATGCACTCACTATAGAAATGTACAATGCAAACTGTTTTCTCATTAGTCTTATCAACCCCAGTGAGCTACTCAAGCTAATCCCCTTCCCCTGCCATTGAGTTTGGCCCTCTGAGCAGCCATTTCCTGTGGAAATGGATTAGTTCTATGCAACTTGAAAAGGAATAAGACAAAATTAAAGGCTTGAGCACTGAACAGAGCAGAAGTGCCCAGATTTCCTGGAAAGACTTGTGTGTTTCTCAGAAAATTACACAGCATAGATGAATGCATCTGGTTCCAGATACAAATAGTAACTGAACTGTTTTGTTCCCCCTTCTCTCTGTTGATTAGCTGTTCCGGGAACCAAGAGGCAATATAGATCAATGCTGGGTTAAATGTGTTTTTGATAATGTATAAAATGGAGGTCTCAAACTGCTTCATGGTGATTCAACATCTGTGACACTTTCTGAGGGTTCCACTGTTCAGGTCAATCCCAGGTCACATAATTACATTCTACCTTACTAAATACTAGAGAGGAGTCTGAACCAGAATCCCAGATCTGGCATCCTGTACCTTAGGAAAGTTTGGATTCAGATCTAAAGCCCAGACTGAGCTTTGTGGTTCATGTCCATCTCTACCACTTCTTTCTCTCTCCCTCGTCCCCCCATGTTATATTTTAAATGGGTTGTGTGTTTTTCTGTACACTATTAAGCAGCTGAAGTGTTCTCCCCGGAGGTTGCTGCATTTCACTGGCAGGTAAAAATATTTCTATATACAGTCTGCAAATTGTATTGGAATAATTGCATGAAAAACACACCACTAATGTAGTTATTATTGTTTTAATCCTTTGAAGTCTGCACATACAGAGGGTGTTTGATTCTCCACTGGCTTGCTGCTTGTGTTGTCATTTACACCAGTGCAAAAAAGCTGTAAAACACTAGCAGCTTAGAGTGGTAAAGTTGTATGCTCACTTTGCCCGGGTGTAAATTATGCCACAAGCATAATTGTGCTTGTGCTCCAAAGCACAAGCACCTGGGTGCTCCAAAGTCCCGAAGCACTTTTTGGGCTGGTAATCTGGGAACTGTCTGCTTT
This sequence comes from Mauremys reevesii, assembly GCF_016161935.1. Classification (NCBI taxonomy): domain Eukaryota; kingdom Metazoa; phylum Chordata; order Testudines; family Geoemydidae; genus Mauremys; species Mauremys reevesii. The sequence continues at coordinate 75,889,502 of NC_052626.1, forward strand.
CAGCACAGGAATCTCAGTTTCACAGTTCAGGCATTGCTGCAACAGAGGATGATTATGTGAATAAACTATAGAGAGCAATTTTGCACTAATTGGGACTGGGGGTGTATAAACTAGTTAATCTTTTAGGCCTTTCCTGTTTCTAATTTCTGTGGGCCTCTGAAGTAACTATGTTATTTTCTAGCCACATTTAGGGCAGATTCACTTGAAAGTTTTTATGCCACCAAGTTGAGTGAAGGTTAATAGATCTAGGGTCCATGCAGTCTTGACTCAGGTGAGCAGCCCTATTGACTTCAATAGGAGACCCATGTGAGGAAGGGCTTCAGGGTCACACTTTAGTCAGGAAGAGATCTGTCAAGCTCTTCTTCATATAGCTACTTAGCCACTGATTGCAGTGCAGTGATACCACTGAAAGGTCCCCTGCTGAAATAAGTTGTCTTGTCTACAATAGTTTGTTCTGGAGGTTCATACTTGTCACCAGCTGACTATGGCTAAAGTCCTTAGGCAAATGAGATCTCTGAAGAGAAATGGTAATCTAAAAGATTAGGAGTGGATTCTCAAATGGAATCCATCATTCTGCCCATGCAAGGCTGTGCTTTAAGCAGCCCCAGAAAACCCTGTAGCCAAAACAGAGCCCGAGGGCCAATTTATGGAGCAAATACCAAGTTTGGAGCCTTTATTACTACTCCTCATTCTGTTCATTTAAAATTTCTATGACCAGTTAAAAGATGGAAAACTTTTACAGTGCATGGAAGTCCAGCTAGATTCAGTAATGAAATAAGAAAGAGCTACTGAGGTAGAATTCTGCAATACTTAGTTTTGATACATAAATACAATTTTCAGAAGCATTTTGTTCCTTAACCCTGTTTTGCTGATTCAGTTCCTGGTGTTTTAGTATTTCACTGACATTTGAGAAGTGATTTCCAACTTTCCGATTCCCTTGGCTCTGGGATCCCCTATGGCACTGAATTAAAAAGAAACAGAATTAAGTAATACATAATTATTAACATAATGAAGAGGTGAAAAATACATGTACAACCCCTAGTCCCACATCCTCATCCATCCAGACAGTGGCAAAAGAACAACCAATCACTGAAGTACTGAGGGAACATCACAGGTTTGCAAGTGGACAGTCAGAAGCCAAAGCTGGCTGAGATACCCTGGTTGAATTTACTATGAGCGCGCTGTGAGCTTTCTCTGTACTGATCAGTGCTATGGTTCAGAAGGTCTCATATCACTTCCTCTATTAGTGAGGCTGCTCCTTTAAACATCCAAATGCCTAAGCCACTTCCCATCTGCTGGAAAAGATACACTGAGGTTAAGCAGGTGGATATTAAACTAGATGGAGTGAGGAGGAGGGTGGAGAAATTGTTTCACCTGTTCCTTGTGAGGCTTCTTTAAGATTTGTCTGTGGTTAAATGAAATAAGATACCTTCTGTAGGTTTATGCTGAAACCATTCCAATGAAGAAGGGTGCTTTCGTGGCCAAGGCATGGAACAGGGAGTTAGGACTCCATGGATCCTATTTCCAGTCCCTGGGTGACCTTGGACAACTAACTGAGGGTCAGGTTTTCAGACACTGGCCTCTATCTTTGCAGGGCATTACTTAAGACTGTGGTTTAAGTCACTTAGGGATAAACTCCTGTTTTGCAGGAGTAATAAGGGATTTAGACATCTATGTGATCTGAGCCACAGGCAAAAAATTGCACCCACCCAAAAAGTTCCTCATTCGTAACACAGGGATAATAATAATGTTTATCTCATGGGTTTCTTGCATGGCTTAATACATGAATATTACTAAAAACATTGAAATCCGATTAAAGGAAGTGATAGACGAAGTGCAAAACAGTGTTATTGTTATTGCCTAGATGCCCTGGTAATGGGCATTGTGTAAATGTATCAGAAAGATAGAGAGACACAAAGACAAACAGATGTTGAGCACCATTGCTCTATAGGCGTGGAGGACCCTCAATGTCTTGTAAGGTTGATCCCACAGAGTAGTACACAGAAGATGGGCCTTCCTCTCCTGAAAGCAGCCCTCTGCTGGGGCTGCTACTTTTGAGCCTCAAAGATGCTGCTGTGGAATCCAACCTTGGCCACCTTATCAATGCACTTCTCATGCTGCCTCTTCGTTCGCTCAAGACTGATCCTCTGGCAAACAATCTCAGCTCTGTCAAAATAATTTAGTGCTGCATCCTTGCTGCATGTCTAGAGTTTTATCTTTGCTACTGTAGCGGGAAACCAAAGTTAGGCTTGTGCATGTACATTATAGACCTAAGTAACTGCAGATAGCAAAGAGGGAAAGGCCAGGCTTATCAGTCCATAACACATCCCATGACCACGAAAAACCATTTTGAGAAGCTATCCATCACTTGGAAGGGCTGTGAGCTGCTGAAGAGAAGTACAATGATGTGGCATATGTTCCATGATAACCTCTGTCAGTGAAAAACACTTCTCTGCTCCAAATATCAGGAAGGTATTGAAGAACTTTGCTCCTGCTTAGTGGATTTGCTTTCTAATGACACATGGAAGATACTGTAGGGAGATTGAAGTCATTTCTGGCCTAGCCTGAATCAGTTCAATTTCTTTTCAGATGACTTTGCCACTGGGATCTTTTTCAGGCTCCTGGTTTGTGGGTTCAGCCAAGCATATACCACATATTCCACAGCTTGTAATTTTTAACTTCTTGGAGGGCAACATTTCTTACAGTGCCCAGGCAGAATGTGCATGCCTTGCATCGGGAACCTTACCAACTTATGAAACAATCTTTCTGGGTCTGATGCTGTAAGATGCCCTGTTAACTTCCTTGGAGTTTAATGGAAGTTGTGGGTGCTAAACATCTTGAGCAAAGAGTCTCAGTATTTTCCAGGATTGGGCCCTAACTGCAGCTGCTGTGCTGCCTGCTAAGATCTGAATTTGCATAAGGAAAATCTGTTTCTCTTGCAACATCTGGAGACATAAGACCTATCCAAGGCAGTCAGGGAGGGTTGTTTAGTCACAAACATGGAGTGTCAAATTCAGATTTGGTGTAAGTGGAGTGCAACTGTACTGAAGTCAGTAGACGGAATCTGGCCTGAATCTGGCTTTTCATAGTTTAACAATATGTTTGTAACTTTTGAGTCTACACAAGCATTTTATTACTGATATGGGAGTCCAAACAGGTTTTAAAAGTTGTTTGGAGGCTCACCCTTAAGTGATATTTATAACCCATTGTATTTACACTGTAAGCTCTTTGAGGCAGGGGCTGTCTCTCTTACTACACTTTTGTAAAGAAGTAGCACAATGAAGCCCTGATCTCAGCTGAGGTCTCTAGGCACCACTGAAATATAAATAAATAGTAATAATAAGATAGCTGTTACAGGATAGAAGGTTCAAGGAACCTGATATGCCATGAAGGCCTCTTTTATTGAGATGCCCTAAACTTAGGTGCTGGGATCCTGCATAGAGTCATTGCTCATGCAGACTGGTGAATCTTGTTAATTCCAAAAAGAATATAAGAGAAGAAGGAGGGTCCCTCTGAGGCACAGTGAAGTAAGGTTGGACTGCTGGTGTGTTGAGACCACTGGCTAGCCTGCTGACCAGTTTTGTCTCACAATTTCCTTACACACCCCTGTCTAACTATTTGTATCCATCTGTTGTCTTTTGTCTTATACCTAGACTACAAGCACTTTGGGGCAGGGACTGTCTTTATTTTCTGTGTTTCTTCAGCTCCTAGTACAGTGGGGTCCTGGCCCATGCCTGGGGCTCCTGGGCACAGCAATAATACAAATAATAAATAACAACAGTAAGGATTGGGATAGAGGAGGTCCTGTAGGAAAATCCCTAGGGACAGATACATTTGGGTAGAAAACATAGGCTGAAGTTTGTTGTTGTTTAAGGTAAGCCCCAGGAAGGGGGTGAGATTGGACTATGTGCAGGTGTGTACACGCTGCTCAGAGCAAGGTGGGAACTTCACCTGCTCACAGTAGTGTTTCAGTACCATGCCAATAACTGACAGCAAATTCCCAGCTCAGAACATTGTTAATGGTGACAAGGCTATGCAGGTGTTTGATTTTCCTAATAGATAGCAGGCAACATAAATTGCCCAAAACAAAATAAATCCTGCTTTCATCAGCTTCAGTGCTGGGTTCCACACAAAAATAAAAGGCCATTTACAAAACAAATCCATCAAACATTCCATTACTTACAGCTGCAGAAGGAATATCAGAGAGCCATGGATAATGAATTCAATGAAAGTCACGTGCTGAGAGCATGTTAGAGGCTACTCTTTATGGGACGAGCACATCTAGTTATCTTAACAATTACAGGCTGTTTGAATATTCAGTCCATGTCTTCTCTATTAGCATTTTTTATTTACTAAAAATACCTGAATGGTCTTATTCCAAATAAAAAGCAATGTCAGTGGTGAGGCTGCCTAAAGATATTACCTCACCCACCTTGTCTCTTTAATATCCTGGGACTGACATGGCTTCAACTATACTGCATTTAGCAATCCTACACTAACAAACTGTTGTGTGTAGTCTCAGTGCTTATTAGAAACTCCATAATAACAAAACAATGTGTACATGCAGCCCCAGTGCTCAGAAGTTATCCTACAATAATAAGCTAGTGTGTGCCTACATCCTGAGCAGTCAGAATGAACTCTGCCAGAACAGTCGAGTGTACACAGTTCTGGTACTTTAGGAACAACTCTACGATAACAAACCAGCTGGCTAATGAACCTAGAATAGAGGAAAAATGAATGATATAAGTTTCCAGAGCGTGGAGTTGTAAGAGAGGGGGGAAAAAGAACTGTTGATTCACAATTCTGGAGAGAACCCTCTTTTTAGGCAGGTCAGACCTTTAGTGACACGAGGTTGACATTATTTACCTTTCTAGTGCCATGCCTCACTGTAGGCTGAGGAAGGATGGGGCATCATACTTGTCACATATAAATTCACTCATAGAATACAAAGGCCTATTGACTGGAGCATATTCCCTGTGGTTAAACAATGTTTTGAATTCTCTGACTGTCAAGGTGGAAGCCAGCTCAGCATATAAAGGAGTAATCAGACACTTAACTATGGTGACTTTTGTTTGCTTGAATGCAAATTGAGTTAATGCAATTGCCTGATCTGAGGTCTGGCAGAACTTTCCCCCCAAAGCCATGGGCAGAAATCGTCAGGGTTTTCACGTCCCTCTCAAACACATCCACAACCACACTGAATACAGTAATATTATCTGGCACTTTGGTCTCAAAGGCATGTTACAAAGGAAGTATCATTGTCCCCATTTTACAAATGGAGAAGCTGAGGTGAAGTAACTTCCCCAAGGTCACCCAACAAGCTGATGGTCAAGCCAGAAACAGAACTGTAATCTTCTGAATATCACTCCAGAACCTTATCCACTGGGCCATGGTATTGTCTAGACAGCTAAGAGAACTGAAGCTATGGAGACAACTCACGGATTTTACAATCTTCTCAATTAGCACCAACAATAGGGTAGCAAAGGGTTCCAGATGCCATCAGAATGAATTTCATTAACAAGTCACCAGCTTGTCAGAATGGTCAGATCTTTGCCTTAATAACTGCCTGGGTTTTTATTATCAAGGACAATAGATACTGCAGAGCCCAGAGGGCAGCAGCCTTCAGATTATGTGGAAGGGGTGTTTGTGAGCCCCTGGCTGCTCCCTCCGTTCCATGATAGAGGGCAATAGGGTGACAAATTGGAACAGCAACACCTTGCTAAACTGCTGCTCCTTTGCAGTCATTGGTAAAACTCCTATTGATTTCAGTAGTTTAGAATTGGGTCATGACAATGGAGCCATAGAAAGAATGCTGGATTTCCCAGTGTTTCAGTTGGTGTGGCTTGGACAGCGAGCTGGGAGGGGCTGTGTACCTCACCGTTGCAGTTAGTGAAAATATGCTAGGGTGGTTTTGCTTCTAGGTCACACAATCATGGAATTAAAACAATAAATTGAGGTTTTAATGCACTCAAAGGAGTCAATCTGCAAACACACTCTTAATTGGAGAGGATAAACTATCAGTCAGAAAAAAAAGAGCCTGCCACACTGTATGCTGCCTAACACCTGCTTCCTAGGGGGGGAAAAAGAATCAGAAAGCACCAAGGGAACATATGAATTGAATTGTATTGAAAATTTACTTAGCCAACCTTTAGGGACCAATTTTTGTCTCTCAGAACTGATTTCACTGCACTATTTGTCTTGGTAATGTAACCAGAATTGCTTTCTTCCTTCTGGGAATTCAGGTGCCTGTTGCTCTAACCTCTTCTGAGCTGAAGCAGAGACTGTGCTACCTATCAGGCAAATCCTCAGTCATTACTACCAATCCTTTCTTCTATCACACCCAGTTTCAATGTGCCTTCCCCCCCAGCCACCCGGTAGAGGAGGCTGCCATCAGGCCCAGCTGCCCACTAACCCCTCTGTCTGAGAGATGTTGCAAAGTCCCTAACTGTGCACCAGGCAGGGCAATTGAAGGGGAACAATCTCCTGAAGGGAGGTCCTCTCAAGGGGTGGAGGTGGGGAGAGATCATCATATCCTATGAACTGTTGCTGAGATTTGTTTTTTATTTCTAAATCCAGTTTGATTTATTTGTTGTAAAGACCTCTGGTAGAGAGTGCAATCTTGAGCTTTCTGCATCTTTTGGATGCTCTGGAGGAGCATTGTTTCCTACAGTCTTTCCTACTCACAAAGAAGCTGGATCTTCACAAAGGAAATCCTTGGCCTACTTCCAAATCCAAGAGTGGTGGCAGTGCTTGAGTGAACCTAGCTTTGCATATTCATACACCAGCAATCTGAGAACTTGAAGGCTAGACCGTTGGATACAACTGAGCTGCACTTTGTGCAGGACCTAAAGATGGTGCATGGATACAGTTATGCTCCTTTGATCCTGGGACCAGGTGAAGGCCAGTTTGATCCTCAGCATAACTTAGAGCATTCTCAGGGCTGCTCTAAATTGCACCAGTACTAATGGCTCCATGGAAGCTGCTCTTTGATTCAAGATTGCCAGAGTGCAGCAAGCTGGCTATGTCAGATTTACAGCAGCCAGGGATTCCCCTATGCTAGAGGAAACACAATTTGCCCCAGTAGTGCAGCTTTTTGGTAGAAAGGGAGACTCAGTGGAAAGATGAGAAAGGAGGGTGAGTAATGTGGTCAGAACAATCTGCAAGAAGATGATAATTGCTTCTGTGTTTTGTATGGAATGCAGGGTACTGATGTCAGTGTCGGGGAAGCCAGTCAGAGGGAGGTTCTAATCAGGGGCGGCTCTAGACACCAGCGCGCCAAGCAGGCGCGTGGGGCGGCCGTTTCCCGGGGGGGCGGCATTTGGCTCCGGTGGAGCTCCCGCCGGCATGCCTGCGGCAGGTCCACCGGAGCCCGGGACGAGGGGACTTGCCGCAGGCATGACTGCGGCGGGTCCCGTCTTCCCGCGGCTCCGGGTGAGCTCCCGCAGGCATGACTGCGGCAGGTCCGCTCGTCCCGGGCTCCGGTGGACCTGCCGCAGACATGCCGGCAGGAGCTCAACCGGAGCCGCGGGAAGAGGGGACCCGCCGCGGGATCGGGGAAGGGCGGCGCAGCGCTCCGCGCTGCTTGGGGCAGCCTACTTTCTAGAGCCGCCCCTGGTTCTAATAATCCAAATAGAAGACGATGAGGACCTGGATGAGAACTTTAGCTGTGCAGTCACATGACATTTTTCAACTAGTTCTCAGTTACCATTAATTTTGCAAAGAGATTTTTTTAAACTATATTTATAGTTTTTTTCCAATGCCAGCAACTCCTTGTGACAAGAACCAGCCTTTTCTATTGCCTTGTGCATTACCTTAAAAGGTCTGTCCCCCTGAGTATCCTTGTTATCATCTCATGCCTTTCCTTGATCTTTCTGAGAGGCCTGGTCTACACTACACATTTAAACCGGTTTAAGGAGCGTAAAACCGATTTAACGCCACACCCGTCCGCACTAAGAGACCCTTTATATCGATATAAAGGGCTCTTTAAATCGATTTCTGTACTCCTGCCTAACGAGAGGAGTAGCGCTAGTATCGGAATTACCATATCAGATTAGGGTTAGTGTGGCCACAGATCGACGGTATTGGCCTCTGGGTGGTATCCCACAGTGCACCACTGACCGCTCTGGACAGCAATCAGATCAGAACTCGGATGCAGTGGTCAGGTAGACAGGAAAAGCCCCGCCAACTTTTGAATATTTCCTGTTTGCCCAGCGTGGAGCTCCGATCAGCACGTGTGGCAATGCAGTTAAAAATAAAAATAAAAAAAGAGCTCCAGCATGGACCATGCGGATGTGATCGCTGTAAGGGCAGGCAAATGTGTTCTATCAGCGCTCCGTTACAGAAGACGAAATTCAAAATCATTTTTAAAAATTCTCCAGACAGATGCCATAGCAGGGACTCAGCGCACTGCTGCGTGACAAACGTAACGGAAAGCCAAAGAATCAAATGGACGCTCATGGAGGGAGGGAGCGGGGACTGGAGGACTCAAGCAATCCCACAGTTCCTGCAGTCTCCGAAAAGCATTTGCATTCCTGGCTGAGCTCCAAATGCTTCTAGGGTCAAACACAGTGTCCGTGGTGGTTCAGGGCATAGCTCGGCAATTTACGCATCCCCCCACCCACCCCCAGAAGTGAAAGGGAAAACAATCCTCTCTTGACTCTTTTACATGTCACCCTATCTTTACTGAATGCTGCAGATGTAGGAACGTTACATTTCCTAAGCGCTAAGGGGGTTGGAATGCCGCCCCTGGATTTAGAGCGGCTGAAATGGTTCCCACACCCCCCACACTTCCGGTCAGGAGGTACATAGATTAAGCGCTGATAAGGTGTGTATTTCTGGAGTACATAGTGCAAAGCACCAACCAGGAGAGAGGGCGAGATGTTGGCTTCAGTTTGTACATGCGTATAATAGCATGATTTATATAACCACTTATAATAAATAGACGTGGACAGCCCCGTTGGGGGCGGCTCCACGGAAACAGACTGACTGACTCGGCTCCGTCATTACTACATCTGGTGACCCCGACGTGATACCCCCTGCTCATCGGCTGGAACAGCCCCCGGTGCACCGACCTTCGCTAGAAAAGCTTCATTTCGTGAGTATGGGGGGGAATTTGTCAACTCAGCAGAAAGTTCATGCGAAAGAGTTGAGAGCTATTTTAAAACAGGCTGGCGGGCCAGCCTCCCTGAGCCAGTTAGAACAGTTGTTAATGGAAATTAATTGCCAATGTCCTTGGTACCCGGATCGCGGGTCATTGTTGGTAGATGATTGGATAAAAATAGGGGCGACACTGCACGCAGAGCCTAGAGATGCGGTGCAGTGGCTCCTGCTTTGGCAGCGATGCAAGGAGGCTCTGGAGACAATCGGGATTGGAGCGTCCTCCAGGGCTAGCCTTCTCACCCCCGCGCCTTGGGTCCCCCCTCCTTACCCTAGGATCTTGCCTCCCAAGCCGCTTCAGGCGGTACCCAACTGCCATGATGCATGCCCGGGTACGGAGGGCACTTCACAGCTGAATCATCGGCTGTCTCCCTTTCAGGCAATGATACACAGGGAGGAGAAGGGAGAATTGAGCAGCGAGGAAGAATTGAGCAGCGAGGGAGAATTAAGTAGCAAGGAGACAGAACAGAGCTCCACAGAGATAACAGAGCTACTGGCTGCCTTCCCAGTAACACATCTCCCTGGCAATGCAGAGGGGGAGGTCATAGTGAATTTCACAGCCCTCCCCTATTCTGTTCTTAGAGAGGCGAGGCGAGCAGTTACCGAGTCTGGATTGGAATCCACCTTTACCCGAGGCATGTTAGAAGGGACTGCAAATGGGTATAGCATGCTCCCCCAAGATTGGAAGGATTTTTGTAGAATGCCTTTAAGCCCCGCACAGTATGTTATTTGGGATAGTGAATTTCAACAGGGGCAGGCATTGGGGGGGGCCTATACTCCCGAGCAATTGTATGGAGCAGGACAGTTCGCCGCTATACGAGAGCAGGCAGATAATCCTGATGCCCTGTGGGAATTAATGAGGAAGCTTGCTTATCGGTATCCCCCTTGAGGGACTGGCGGATACTGGAGCTGATGTTACAGTCATCTCCGCTCGGCAGTGGCCATTCACCTGGGACAGGTTTGAAGTGCCAGCCATTTGGGGAGTGGGCAGATTGCAGGCCGCTCAACAAAGCACCCGATGGATTGCTATAACTTTGAGAGAAGGGGGAAAGGAGATTTTCCTTAAACCCTATATCATGGATATTGCTGTATCCCTATGGGGAAGAGACTTGTTATTGCATTTTACTGTTTATGATTGAGGCCAGAAATTTATTCTTAGCCTTTTGTAGTTAATTTATTTTGTTTATATTTTACCATTTATGATTGAGTTTATTGCCCTTTCCCTTGTATGGCTAACCAGTACCCCTGTGTGGGTGGAATAGTGGCCACTGCCCCAGAAAAAGTTTTTTGTATTGTATCACTTATGTGAGGAACAATACCAGGCGGGCCATGTGGAAGAATCCACTAGTCCCTGGCATTCACCTGTTTTGGTTATCAAGTAAAATCTGGTGAATGGCGAATGCTCCATGATTTTAGAGCGATTAATGCATGCATTTAACCCATGGGACCCCTGCAGTGTGGAATCCCAAATCCCAGTTTTATCCCATATGATTATTAGCTTATGATAATAGGTTTTAAAGATTGTTTTTTTTAATGATTTTTTCTTGTTTTAAAGATAGGGAGCTTATTTTCCCCGGGGAGGTGGTGGTGGTTTTTATTTAATTTTTTGGACCCCTGCCCCCGGGCATGATGGGGCTGATCCTCCCTCGTTCCCATGCCGGAAAATATGGCATTTAGATAGTTCCCAGGGTAATAGATAGTGATTATGTGGGAAGTATTTATGTTTAGATTTGGGCTTTTATGCCAAAATAGCAGCACCAAGGGGACTCATGGACCCGGATGGTGATTTTTCCCTTCCCTTTTGGCTAATATATTTTGCTATTGCCTGGCCGAGTCCTGCCGTTTTCATTGCAGCTTTTTCTTGGCTGTTCGCCAAGCCCTCCCTTCTGCTAAGTGGTGTCCTTGACTGAGTCAGTGTTTTGGTTTTTTTTTCTTTTGGCTTTTCAGTTAACCCATTTTGTTCTTTTCGGATCCTATTGATAGTCATGTATTTTTTCATCAAAATGCTGAATTTTTAGTGAAGCATTTTATGATTCCCCTAATTCAAGCCCAATGTATTGTTTTAATTTGTAATCATTGTGCAAGTTTTTTTTTATTGCCCCAAATTGGGTGTTAATCCCCGTGGCCTTTTATTTAATTAAATTTGGCAAAATGGATGTCACGCTTTATTCCCCTTTTTTCTCCTTGGAAATATTTACATGTTACCATTGATACCTATTCCCATTACATTTGGGCCACCCCCCAATGGGGCAAATAGGCCAAACATGTAATTAATTACATTTTTGCTGCGGTGGCCGTAATGGGCCGCCCCCCCCGATAAATAAAAACCGATAATGGCCCCGCCTACATTTTTTACAGATTTTCAGATTTTTGCACGCAGTGGCAAATTAACCACGTTTTTGGTATTTTGTATAATTCCACAGGTCAAGCCATTGTGGAATGGATCTATTATACACTTAAAGAGTACCTACAAAAAGCAAAATAAAACAGTGGGGGATGATGGGCCAACCATGGGAGCCAAACAAAATCAATTGGCGATAGTATTGTTTACCCTAAATACTTTAAATGTCTTTCAGAATTTCACAGTCACTGAACGACATTTTAAGACGGAAACCCCGCTCCCATGCCCATCTGTTAAATATAGGCAGAGCCCAGACCCTAATTGGTATGACCCCGTTCCATTGAGAATTTGGGGACGGGGGCATGCCGCTGTGCTTACTCCCACAGGTCCATTGTGGGTCCCTGCCAAGAATGTGCGACCGTGGCACAATGACGTGGCATCAAAGCCTCAAGAACTCGATACCCAACTTCAATTTGACCCTAACCGAGACCTTTCCAGTGTGCCGAGCCACAAAGACGGCACCAAAGGTTACCTGGGGGCAGGTGAAATGACTGGCACAGCAGGCTCAGCAAACGCTGGAGAATAACAAGGCCAAGCCTACCCCCGAGAATTTTACTGCTGCTATTTTTGCTTGTTTGACCGTTAATTCTTGTACCATATTGTTGTGTTGTTTTTGTGTGTCATTGGTTGGGGCTGAACCCGAATTGCATAGCCGCATGCGTTATAATATATGGGCTCGACTTGCGATCCTTGCCAATCAATCTTCCTTTTGTTTACAGCAGGCCCCTGAGATGCATGGCCTGCTGGGCACCTGCCTGGTCCCAGTATGTAAGGCACCAGGCGATGCTGTAGATGCATTGGGGATGTTGAATTTTATGAATGCCACCGAGATTCGATATTCTTCTATGAGCCTGTGGGGCCAAGCCACTTATGTGAAACCCGCGGGTGCTTTGTCCCTTTTTACCCCGTGGGTAGCCAATCATGCCAATTTGACCTGTGCACGGATGGTTAATTGCACACGTCACAAGCCCCCAAAAGGATGTTTGCGGGTGGGTACCCCAGGATGGAATTGTACGCGCTTTCAAAATGTGTCCAGCAATTACGGGCACATCGCGTTACCGGAGGGTTGGTTTTTTACATGTGGTCAGAGGACCTTCAATTATATTCCAGCCAATATTTCAGAAGCTCAATGTTGCCTAAGTAGGCTCACATTGATACTCCCCACGAGGTCAATGTTGACTGATTCCCGCACTAATGAGACCCGTACCCGACGCCGGCGAAGCTCAATTACCATGAGGCCAGAATGTAATGCCCATGTCAGCCTTTTCAGTCAGGCCGAGTACGTTTCTCTGGCCGTTTCCTTGGTGGGTCTCCCTGCGTTAGGAGTAGCCAATCATCAACAGCTCAGTTGATTGGCATGTGCCCTAGTGAAAAATATTAATTATACGTCTGCTGCCTTAGCCTTGCTGAATTAAGAATAGGAGGAGCTTCGCGATGCCATGTTAGATAATAGAGCAGCAATTGATTATCTGCTATTGCTTAGCCATGTGGGTTGTGAAGAGGTATATGACATGTGTTGTTTTAATCTGACAGACAATTCTAAACGGATTCAAGCACACATAGATAACCTCCAAGAATTGGCACAACACATTCAGCAGGACAGGAACCCATCATGGTGGGATAACCTTTGGGCGTGGCTACCATCCATGGGATGGGTCCGAACTGTTCTGCAATATGTTTTGATTGTTACCGCCTGCTTGATTGGTTTTTGTTGCTTAGCTCAGTGTATTCCTAACATAATTGGGCTGTGTTTTACACCCTCTCGGCGCAAACCCCTGCCTACACCCCAAGCCGTCATGTATGCCTATAAAATCCTGAAACATGCGGACCAGGCACGGGTCGATAAAACAGAAAAGGAGGGGATGTAGGAACGTTACATTTCCTAAGCGCTAAGGGGGTTGGAATGCCGCCCCCGGATTTAGAGCGGCTGAAATGGTTCCCACACCCCCCACACTTCCGGTCAGGAGGTACATAGATTAAGCGCTGATAAGGTGTGTATTTCTGGAGTACATAGTGCAAAGCACCAACCAGGAGAGGGGGCGAGATGTTGGCTTCAGTTTGTACATGCGTATAATAGCATGATTTATATAACCACTTATAATAAATAGACGTGGACAGCCCCGTTGGGGGCGGCTCCACGGAAACAGACTGACTGACTCGGCTCCGTCATTACTACATGCAGATAAACGCGATGCTGCAGCAGTCAACACCAACATCCTCACTCCCCCCCGCCCCGCCATGGGTGGCTGATGGTGCAATATGACTGATATCCATCGTCATCATCAGCCTTTTGGCACATGGGGCAGTGCAAAAGGACTGGTAACCATGCTGACTAGCATCCAGTGAGGTCGACCATGGGCGCCTGTGTAAAAAACTCTTGATTTTTTATGGTAGATGGTGCAATATGGCTGGTAACCGTCTTCATCATAGCAACAGGGGTCTGAGCTCCATCAGCCCCCACCTTTCATGTGTAAAGAAAAGATTCAATTGTCCCTGGACTAGCAGCGGGATGCTGGGCTCCTCTCCCCCACACTGCTTAATGTCCTGTCTGGACTATCATAGCAGCTGGAGGCTGCCTTCCACTCATTTCTCACTAACAAGTCACTGTGTCTTATTCCTGCATTCTTTATTACTTCATCACACAAGTGGGGGGACAATGCTACGGTAGCCCAGGAAGGCTGAGGGAGAACGGAATCAACAGGTGGGGTTGTTGCAGGAGGACCCCCTGTGAATAGCATACAGCTCATAATTTCTGCGGGATCTGACACAGCTCAGCTGTGCTCTCTGGTTCTATGATACACTGGTTCTCTAGTACACTTGCCCCATATTGCTTGTCTGCCGTTGCTTTCCCAGAGGAAGGAGTGACTGACGACATTTACCCAGAACCACCCGCGACAATGATTTTTGCCCCATCAGGCACTGGGATCTCAACCCGGAAATTCCAAGGGGCGGGGGAGGCTGCGGGAACTATGGGATAGCTACGGAATAGCTACCCACAGTGCAACGCTCCAGAAGTCGACGCTAGCCTCGGACTGTGGACGCACACCACCGATTTAATGTGTTTAGTGTGGCCGCGCGCACTCGATTTTATACAATCTGTTTTGCTAAACCGGTTTATGTAAATTCGGAATAATCCTGTAGTGTAGACGTACCCAGAGTCCTGTTCTGCGAGATTGATTTGACCATTCTGTGCATGGGAAATACTCACATGTCTACTCTACCCAGGCCTCTTGTCCAGGCAATTTCTCACCTGCTGCTGAGGTGATCTATGGGAATGATATATATTGATTAGTGGCTGGACATGAAACTGCAAGGCTGAAGGGCATTTCTTTTATTGAGAGCTGATTCCCTGTTTGCTCCATTTTCCTGTTATGAGCACCACAAGCAAAGATTAACGTCGGCTGTTCCACTTGTTTAAGCAGCTGATGTCTCAGCCCTGGATCCCACCTGGGGCTCCCTGCTGGACAATAACATTGGAACATTACTAAGCTAAGCAAAAAGCCATAAACAATGGCAAAGTTTGAGCTTCTAGGTGGATAAAGAATATATAGGCTTTCTTCAGGAGCAGAATGACTACTGAAGCATGGAAAACTAAACCCCACTATGGACAGAGAGATAACACTCATTATATTTTTCTATAATATCCTGAAGGATTCCAAAGTGCTATGCAAATAGGCATCACAGAACTGCAGCCACCACTGGGGTGGGATGCAGCTGTTTTAACAGCAATGCTCTATAATGTGAATAGGCACCATTGCCCTCTACTGATGAATATGTCGGACTTGTTCAAGTCAAATCATATGAAATGCAAATGATCAAATGGTCAGATATTATGGATGGATAGATGTGGAGGAAGACGTTGGAAGAATCTGACAACTAGGAAAAGCAGAAGGGAAACACACATGGAACCATTCAACCTAGTCATCTACAGTAGGTATTCTGCTTTTGTCAATGAGGAGGTAGAAGAGATAGGTAACAGGCCAAAGACAGACAGCAGCCCAATCAATGACCAAAAATGGAGCTTCTGGAAAAGCGAGAAGGAGCAAGTGATCCTGACTGGAATTCCACAATGAGGAACCTGGCTTGAGAAAAATATGATGGTTTAGTATCTACTATTGTCTGAAAAGCTCCAGATTTAAGTTTGTTGGGCTTTTATTGCAGCACAGGTCCAGAATCATAATGCAAAGTAGCACACTTGAATCTCAAGTACAGTCAGAAAAATGAGAAATAGAGCTCATGCAGCCATCAAGGCTTCCAATTATATTTTCTCGCCTCATTCCACAAGAAAAATACCAGGCAAGCCTTGAGCTACATTGCAAACCACCGAACTATGAACATTACATCTTGTAGCTGCCATAAACTTGCAGAGATGGGGAATTTTGCAGGGTGTGATTAGGCTGCCATTTGTTTGACTAAGCAACAGAGAAAGGAAAGAGAATACCACACACGCCTCCTGCCATTAGTAGCTCTGTCTGTCTCCATCTGTTATCCATCTAGAGCCTGCCTGAGGGAATTTACAAGCTCTTCAGGATGCAGTGAGTGAATGCTCTTTGGCCATAAACTTGAATTCTGATTTTAGCACTGGATCCACCCTCTAGGCCTTGCAACAAGTAACAGGACTTTTACAGGCCTCTGGTGGAAGTCAGCTGTTACTTTTAGAACATTTGTAAACTTCAGCATGAATTCTGATCTAGATCTTAGTCAGGTCTCATGGATTCCTGGGAGTGTGACTCCTTAAGAATGACCTCCTCCTTCACCTAGTCTGGGACTGAGAAAAAGTGGCTGAGCCTCATAGGCTCAGATGGACATGCCAAGCTATCCTTGAATAATCCCTTTAATGGTCTGTACACAATGAAGTGCTCATGCCCTCTCAAACAAGGGAGGAAGAAGGAAGGTTTGTTCTGAAAGTTGCATGGAACACAGCAGACTGAGGAGGGATCTGTTATTTTCTTCTAGAAAATTACTGTAGTACCCTACTAGGGTGACCAGATAGCACGTGTGAAAAACTGGGACAGGAGGTGGGGGGTAATAGGTGCCTATATAAGACAACGCCCCAAATATTGGGACTGTCCCTATAAAATCGGGACATTTGGTCACCCTATTAACCCTATTGTAGTGATCCAAAGCAGTGCAGAGTTATAGGCTGCTGCTGTGGAATACCACAGTGGGTTTGATACGGGCTTCTATTGTCTTGATTGGGAGCCATATAAAGGAGACTATAACCTGTGCCTTGAGACTGTAAGGCTTTTATGAGGATCCTAAGCAAATCCTGGGTTTGTGTTTGTTTAGCACTACAGCTCTGAGGCTTTATGCACTCTGCTGATTTCTATGTGCAGTCTGCAAAGAGGGAGAGGTTTAAGGGTTCAAGAACACACCACAAAAGGGTGACATTTTGAGAAATCTGCAAAAGCGTTTTCAGAAGAGAAGATGGTGGCAAATTACATAAATTCACATGTATTCATTCTGCTGACATACAGCTCAAGAGCAATTTTAGGTGGAGCAATCCTGCTCCCAAAATTGGAACTATCTGAAATGAGGCTCTGTTGATCCCCCTGAGCTAAATCTAGTCTGATTCTTCAAATAGCTTATGAAAAAACTGAGTCTTAGACCTCCAAAATAAGGCTCTCACTTGCCCCTCACCCTCAGAGCACATTTACTGGCCTCCACATATGCTTGCTGGTGAGGAGGGGAGAATCCAGGATATTGCTGATGTGAAACCAGTATGTTTCATGTTACATTTCCACATCACCTTTCATCAGGGAAGGACACTAAAGACTAGTCTACACTAGAAGCACTACATTGGCACAGTTGCACTGATGCAGCTGTGCCACTGTAGTGCGCCTGGTGAAGACACTCAAAGCCAATGGGAGAGAGCTCTCCCGTCGGCATAATAAATCTACCTCTGCAAGCGATTGTAGCTGTGTCGGTGGGAGAAGCTCTCCCACAAACTTAGCGCTGTCCACACTGGCGCTTAGGTCAGTACAACTTATGTTGCTCAATTGCTTAGTCACACCCCTGAGCGACATACATTATACCAACATACGTGGTAGTGCGTACAAGCCCTAAGAGTTTGAAGACTATGGGCTAGTTTCTGCCTGGCCCTTAGGCACATGTGCAGTAGGTGAGAGGAAGGGAGTAAGGAGCCTTCCTTCCCCGTGCATAGCCCTGGGCAGAATTGCAGTCCTGGTATTTCAGCAGTGAGCAGGGACTGCTTGTAACTACTCCAGTGCATGGTGACCCAAAGAGGGCAATGGAGGAGTGAAAAGTAGGGAGAGATATGGCTTCACTTCCCACTCTGTTGACTAGCACTCTGTTGGGAGTTGAGCAGAATATTCAGCACCCTATGGAATAGTGTAGGCATTTGCATGCTCTCTTGCATGTCTCCCCTCTGGGAGACATTCTGACTGCCTTGAGTCCTTGGGGCAAATTCATCCCTGGTGTAACACCACTGAAATTGGATTTGCACTAGGGATGAATTTGGCCCGCTCTGCTTCATATTGGAAAGGAGGAAGGATAGTCTTAGTAATTAAGCAAACTGGTGAGTCCTGACTCTGTTCTCCATATGGCTGGGGAGGTTTATTGCCACTGCGATCATTACTTCATCTACCCATTTTAGAGTAAGTAAATATTCCTCTGGTCTAGTCGGAAGTCGAACTCTAAGCTAGATAGGCAAAACCTCATTACCTTTCCCCATCACCTAATGTTACCAAATTAACTCTATCCCTGGGACATATTGGAGTGGTGTATCCGTACAGTCCTGCAGGTAGCCACATTAATCACTTGTCGGGGAGACTAGAGGAGAAAACTGTATGTCATCAGTCATAACCTTTTAACCAATTTCGCAGGAGCTTGCTTGCTTTTGGAGCCAATGGATGGATGGCTTCCTTTGCTCTTATGTCAGCTCCGAATATTGTAGTCACACAGATACCCCAAGAGAACTGTTTCAGTACAGAAATAAAAACCCGTCTGACCGCACAGCTCTAGTTGTCACCTACCACCCCGCACTGGGTATCATAAAAAAACTACAACCCATACTCAATGGGACCCTATCCTGAAAGAAATCTTTCCTGAATCCCCTCTTCTGGCCTTCAAACAATCCCCAACCTCTCCAAGCTCATCGTCAGAAGCAAGAGTCTCCACAGATCAGGAGAAACAAACTCAACGTGGCACCAGACCCTGACAGAGCAACAGATGCAACACCTGCAGACATATCTCCATTGCTACAATGATCAACACCCTCACCCAACATACCTTTCAAGATCCATGGGTCCTACACATGCCTATCACAACATGCACATCCAGTGCATTAAATGCCCCAAATAGCAACTATGTGGGTGAAACCCGACAGTCACTACACTGTTGAATGAACTCAAGGAAAGTGGTAAAAGACAAAAACACCACATCACCTGTGGGTGAACACTTTTCACAAAGTGATCATTCTATATCTGACCTATCAGTCCTCATCCTCAAAGGAAACCTGCACAACACTTTCAAAAGATGAGCCCTGGAGCTTAAATTCATAACTTTGCTAGACATTAAAAATCACGGCCTGAATAGACACACTGGATTTACGGTTTATTACAATAATCTGTAACCCATTAACAACCCCCTCCAGCTGCTTCCCTCTCTCCCACCCTTTCCTTTACTGTCCTCTCTTCCCTATGTCTGGAGGGGTATTAATGTGCCACTTCACTTTGAATGGTTCTTTGAAATATGTGTTAACTACTTATGCTAAACAATCTGTTCCATCTTGCATTTAGCAGTGACACTCTGAGCTAGTTACCCAGACCAGAAGGAGAGCTCTGTGTAAGCTGGAAAGCTTGTCTCTCACCAACAGAAGTTGGTCCAATAAAAGATATTACCTCACCCACCTGGTCTCTCTAGCGCCTAATACTATCTTTTCACTTTTAATTTCCTGTTCTAGTTTAAGCAGATAATTGGAGAGAATCAGAGAAGCGTGCGGAGGAGGCAGGAAAGCAATTTAGTGGCCTGCATTATTAATAAAATAGAAAGCCTGTGTCCTGCTGCCTTCAGCTAGAAAGCATTTGGACTGCTGCTGAGGGAGAGAATATGTAGGCAAGGATGTATCAGAAGCCTGTCAAGAGAAGTCTTTCTTTTTCATTTGTGGAAGGGCCTTCATGATGCTTTAACTTGAAAGATGTGGGTAGGACTCGGGTGCTCAGATGTTGAAATGAGCTAAGAGGTTGCCACAAGCCTTAGCCAGAGCAGCAGACTTCCAGAATAACCACTCTGATGCCAGTAGAGCTCTGGATTTATACTGGTGTAACTGAGGCCAGTATCTGACCCTCAGTAGCCTTCTGGCTCTATTTGTGAGGGCTACACATTGATCAAATCCACTGGTTTTTTTATCTTTCAGTCAAATTCCTTTAAGCTAAAAGTAATAACCTTTGGTGAAGTGGGGATAATAGAATATTAATTCAAAGGTTATTTCAAAGGCTCCCGATATTCAGAAAGGCCTTTTGATTTTTATCAACTTTACTGTCATCATCTCCCTGAACAGTGAGAAAGAAATCTGCCCTCCTCCCCTCTTGCATTTTCTTCCTGGGTTTCCCTTTGAAATTTTTGCTGGTATTTTCTGTTCTTTCTGGGAGACTTGCTCAGCCCATTGTCTCAGAATTTGCCAGGAGAGCAAGGACTGAGTAGAAAGAGCTCCCCTCTCTCTTCCATCAGCATCGCAATAAAGCTTTCATAAAGCTTGTATTTAAAAAAATTGCAGTTACTGTGGCCAGGCAAAGAATGCTGGTTTGGCAGCCCTGGAGTTTGCAGTCTTCTTTCAAACAACAATATACCATAGACAGCTGTAGTGCAAGCTTCTTCAAGGAAGGAGGGCCTTCTCTTAAGATTTCTGGTCCAGCAGGAAATTAAACAAGCACCTTTGTTTGATCCTCTTCTCATGAGATTTCCAGTCCATTTTTCAGACTCAAGAGCATTGGTTAATTTGCAGAGCTTATATCAGCACTTTATTGTCAGGTGCTTATATTTAGCATAAGCCTCCGAACTTTTGTGCTCCCCCCATCACTCCTGAGTGCTCTTCTCGAGTCTGTCGTTGGATGTTTCTATTCCATACAAGTGCCTCAAGGACCATCATTACTGTACAACTGACAAGATTGACTGTTTAAGAACTTTCATGATCATCTTGTGTTTATTTTGCAAATCTTGATCAGTACATCCCTCCAGCCTTCCTTACCCCATTAAATAGCTCTGATGAGACAGTAGGAGGAAATCAACTAATAGATTTACCTCAACAGCACTAAACAGGTGTAGCAGTTTTTTCTCCTATTTAAGAGTCCTCAGCCAACAATCCCAAGCATGCCACAGAGAACAAAATAAATAAACCCATCTCCTGGGGGATTGTAAGTGGAGGGAATTTTATACCTAAGTCCCTTGTGGGGAACATTGTTGGGACTTTGGGATCTAATTAATATGGTCATCCTACCTCCTTGCTTGGGAAGAAGGGCAGAAGAAAGGCATTTTAATAAGTTCCCTTAGGTTTTGGCGGGTATATGATAATATTCAAAGCCAGAATTAAATTATCTAAGTGAATCCACTCAAGGGAATGACAAGAAAATGGTTGCTTACTGGAGCTGCTCTTGTAATAACGGAGTGGGAATGGATTCAGTGTGTCTGGGGAAAATTTGGGCTGAAGCCTCGAAAACAGGAGGTTGTATGGGGAAAAAAGGAAGAAGGCATGAAGATGAGGGTCAGAGAAGGAGATGAGGGAGAATTCAGTGGAATTCAGAGCAAAGAGGGTGAGGGGGAGTAGAGAGGAATGAATGGAAATCTAGGTGGAGTGGAACTGTGCAGAACCCTGAAAAAAACAGAAGAGCAAATTTGAAGCTGATGCAAACAGAGAGTTTAGAGTTGGTCAAAAAACACCAGTGTTTTTTGTTAAAATGTTTGTTAGTTGTAAGATTTCCACTGGGTTTTTTGGTCCACAATTTCATTTTCAACATAAATTAGAACAGAAAAAAGTATTTCTCAGAAATATTGGCTGAAAAAGCTTTTCCATGACAAAATTCATTTAAAAAACAGACACAGTAACTTTCCAACCTGCTTTAGTCAGAAGGAAACAGAGTGAAGGGATTTATATAGAGAAGTGATTAACCTTTCCAGAGAATGAAGGAGAATATATCCAGATAAAGGACCAAGGAAATTCAGGGCCTTGGAGTAAGGACCTTGGACTGGCTAACATGTATGTGCATTTGCTGGCTGGAATCAGACATTCTCAAGTGCTTGCTCTTTAGTGGCTGGAGCAGAGCATCAATCCTCCTGCAAGTGCTAGTGAAAGGGGAAATCTCCTTCAGTTCACATTGGAGAGGCCAGTGTTTTTGGAACAGAAGTTTGGGAGTTACATTCTACCTGTCTATGGTGAGCCATTAGACAGAATTGCCTGTATATTGTTTGCTTTGCAGGCTGGATTTGTATTCAGTTCTTAAACACAAGCCACATCACTTGCTTTCTTGGACTCATCGTTGATTCGTAGGCTGGCAAGCATAAAGTATTAGCACCAACCAGCTGCTTGCTGCTGCTGTGACTGATTGTTCGACCTAGCCAGTTCTAACAGGTTTTGTAGCAAAGTACTTGGAGTTAACCCAACTCTGTTTCTGGAGTTACTTCATTTCAAGTGTCTTATTAATAGATTGTCTTAAAAATACCATGAGCACTCTGCATGCACAACAGATGCTGCCATTCTGCTGCATCAGCCAAAGGATCCAGACTCTATGCCACAAGGAGAAATGGCATACAGTATAAAATATGAAAAGCTAAGTTCTGCTCCACCTTGCACCCCAAGGCAAACAGCACAGATCTCTAGCATCAGTCTATAGAAATAGCCAGAGCTGATGTTTGTAATAATTGGCTACGTATAGAGGGATAAGGAAGCTGATGGTTAAAGGCTAATGACATGGGCCCCAATCCTGGAATCAGATCCAGGTGGGAAGATCCCTGGGCTCATGTGGAGTCCTACTGAAGTCGTTGAGACAATAGTTTACAAAGAAGTTGATTGCCTCTTTCTAAATAACTGCATGTGGGGACTTGTATAAAATCTAAGACAGATTCCATAGCTGTCTCTGCTTCATTTTTATTGCTATTTTTTAGACCTGAGAAACACCCCCAAAGCTTCCACAAATATTTCCTTGTATAACAAATTGAAATGGTTCTAGTTCATAGGAAGTCCCAGG
Source organism: Mauremys reevesii (assembly GCF_016161935.1). NCBI lineage: Eukaryota > Metazoa > Chordata > Testudines > Geoemydidae > Mauremys > Mauremys reevesii. The sequence continues at coordinate 75,912,260 of NC_052626.1, forward strand.
AGCATTACCTTAAACAAAGGCTGTTAGTTTAAGTCCAATAAAGACAATTGGCGACGTTATTTCAAATCCATGGCTACAACAGAATGTGGTGAAATTTTCCATTTGTCAATCAGCTCTAGCAATAATAGTTGGAAGATAGCTCTTTCCCCTGCTTAGTATAACTTTAGCTGGACTGTCTCCATTCATCTCAAGAAGGGGGAGGTGAGGACAGAAGGTGATTTAGGCAGAGGCTTGAAAATAAGGACAAGGAGCTAACTATTCCAGGGCCCTAACAAGAAACATGGAGCAGATCTTCCCTCAGCATCTTGTTTCCTTCCTCTCTCTCGTCCTCATGAATTTTAACTGTCCATCCATGACTTTGGGTATTTTAAAATAAAATAGAAAGCACAGCATTTAGGACCTGATCCAAATCCATTCATTGCAAAATGAAAGCCTCCAAGTGAGTTTGGATCAGGCCCTTAGTACATTAGGTACATTAGTTTGTTTCTTAAACTGCTCCATCCACTTCCTGAACAGACTCCTTTTTTTTTTGCCTCCTTCCTCTTCCATAATTCCTACTGCTATTGCGATTTGTTTTATAAACTACCTCTTTCTGGGCTGCTTCTGTTTTGACCCCATTTTATGTCCCTCTTAAGCCCTTCCCCGTTCTTTGATAATATTAGCAAACTGAGTTGCCTCACTGGATTGACTATTCCTTGCTTATTTCAAAGAGCCTTTTGCATTGAAATCGTCAAACCCATCACAGGTGCCATTGTAAATCAAGCTGACAGTCAATTACAAAATGGACAATGTATTTGAACAAGCCTAGCATGGAAAGCCCAGCCATCTCTAATATGCTTATGGAACTGCAAATATCCCATGTTTTTAGGACACATGGGTTCCCTTTGCATGTGTATAGGTAAACTGGAATGTGATATAAAGAGTCAGCAGAATTGTAATAGAGCTCAGGGGAGCTTAGCCAAAGTGATTAGGAAATACAGAATCTGTAGGCTTCAATTGGTGGTTATTTTTTACCTGAAGACAAGCTATACTGAGCCTGATGCATTAACCCTTTAATTGCTGGCAGGTCTCTGGCAGAAAGCAGCAGCATTCTTTCACGTACCAACATTCCTCTAGGTGCTTCAAAGGGGAAACAGCAAGAACATGGGGCACCAGTGCTGGTGCTTTTGCTATTGTGTATCTGGTATGTTAATCATCAGTGAAATGGTTAATGCACCTTGCACCATTTTTAAATTTGGTGAAAGAAATGTCCTATAGGAGGCTGTGCCCCCAGTCCTTTCTGTGGTATGTGTGTGTGTATATATAAAAAAACACCAGACACTACTTTGCAGAAGTTTTATGCATCTCCATTTGGCAAGCCCTCTGGCATTTTCCCCTCCAGCACACCTACAGATGGCTCGGCTTGATTCTCCTTTCACTTATACCAGTGTAAATAAGGAACATCTCCATTCAAGCCAGGTGAGATAGAGCACTGTGGAAGAGGTGTGAAATCAGGTGATCAGACTGCACCGTGTTTCTAATGCATTAGAAGCCAAGGTAGTTCCACTTGGTTTATTACCTTGTTAGTGTCATCGGAGATGCGCAAAGCTCTGGAAACAGCAGTTGGTGGCTAACTACTGCAGAAGGAGCACCAGGATATACAATATTAGCAGAGTGGCGTGAATATATTTCCATAATCCTGTGCCCAAGGAGCTTGGCTAAAGGAAGAAGTCTGAGTTTTTCTGCTTCTGGACAGTTGAAGGCTGGGTTGCACTGGATTGCACTGGTAGAAGATGGGCAGTCACTCTGGCCCACGAGTGGTAGGATAGGACACATGAAATGTGTACTCTGTGTGATTCTTTTAGTGTGTGGTTCACTATTTTATGAAGATAAACCTGATTCATTAATATCAGCAATAATGATAATATTGGAGAAAACAGGAAACTATGGGACTGCACTGAATTAGGAATCATGAGAAGAGAGATTTATTTATATCAAGTGTAGGCTCCATGCTGACCAAGGCAAATTTTTCATGTTGACAGTGAACACACATAATCTGTGATTTTACCAGCTGGGCATGAAATTAAAGACAAAGGGGCTCTTAATGTGCTTGCCACAAGAGACCCTCCCCACCCACCCCCATTGCCACCAGCATGTTAAACAACACAAGGTAAAATCCCAAGGAGAATTATACAGTAACTCCTCACTTAACATTGTAGTTATGTTCTGAAAAATGCAACTTTAAGCAAAACGAGGTCAAACAAATCCAATTTCCCCAAAAGAATTAATGCAAATAGGGGAGGTTAGGTTCCAGGGAATTTTTTTCCACCAGACAAAAGACTACATATCTATATCTATATCTATATCCAGACAAAAGACTACATATCTAGATCTAGATCTAGATCTAGATCTAGATATGTAGTCTTTTGTCTGGTAGAAAAAAATTCCCTGGAACCTAACCTCCCCTATTTGCATTAATTCTTTTGGGGAAATTGGATTTGTTTGACCTCGTTTTGCTTAAAGTTGCATTTTTCAGAACATAACTACAATGTTAAGCGAGGAGTTACTGTATAATTCTCCTTGGGATTTTACCTTGTGTTGTTTAACATGCTGGTGGCAATGGGGGTGGGTGGGGAGGGTCTCTTGTGGCAAGCACATTAAGAGCCCCTTTGTCTTTAATTTCATGCCCAGCTGGTAAAATCACAGATTATGTGTGTTCACTGTCAACATGAAAAATTTGCCTTGGTCAGCATGGAGCCTACACTTGATATAAATAAATCTCTCTTCTCATGATTCCTAATTCAGTGCAGTCCCACAGTCCTATCTAGATATAGATATAGATATAGATATAGACACACACACACACACAGAGTATAAATTTTAAACAAACAATTTAATACTGTACACAGCAATGATGATTGTGAAGCTTGGTTGAGGTGGTGAAGTCAGAGGGTGGGATATTTTCCAGGGAATGCCTTACTGCTAAATGATGAACTAGCACTCGGCTGAGCCCTCGAAGGTTAACCCACTGTTGTTAATGTAGCCTCACACTCTACAAGGCAGCATGAATGGAGGGAGGGGAGACAGCATGGCAGACAGAGACAGAGACATACACCCTGTGTGAGAGAGAGATGCACATTTCCCCTTTAAGTACACTGACCCCACTCCAAGTACATTGCCTTTTTAAGTAGATCATCAAGTTGAGACAGCAGCTGCTGCCAGCAAGCTCCCTCCCATGTCCCCCCCTGCTCTATGGAAATGGGGTGAGTGGGGTGCAGGAGCAGGGGAGAGGGGGACACCCTGACATTAGTCCCCTGCTCTTGCACCCCACTTACCCCATTAGCACAGCAAGCAGGAGGCTCCTGGGAGCAGCTCCAAGGCCGAGGGCAGGAGCAACACATGGCATTGGTGGGAGGGACAGCTGAACTGCCCGGCAACTGACAGCCTGCTGGGCGGCTGCTGCACAGGGAACTTAGGGGAGCAAGGAGCTGATGGGGGGCTGCTGGTCCACCCTGGTTCCAAGCCCCAGCCAGCTAGCTCCAACAGGCTGCTCTTTCTGCAAGCAGTGGACAAAGCAGGAGGCTGCCAAACAACGTTATTGCGCAACTTTAAACTCTAATTGATCAGCAACGTAATAACCAAACAACATTAACCGGGATGACGTTAAGTGAGGAGTTACTGTGCTATGAATAGCATAGTTGGACTAGCAAAGAATAGGTCTGTCCCCAGCAGCTTGCTTGCCTCATACTGGTTCTTCAGGAACATCCTGACTCTGCTTTGAGTCAGTCTGAAAAAAAAAGAAAGACTGACAAAAGACACAGCATAAAGATTTGATTTACTGCAATAGTCACAGATAGTGAGATGGCTTCTGTGCTTCTCTTCTCCAGTCATTAATGTTACAGCATTACGTCAACTGATCCATTTCAGTAATGAGATGTTATGTGGCAGTCTGCTGAGAGGGCTCATGAATTTCACTTTCTTGTACTATTTAATCTCTTTTGCTCTTACTTCACTCTCTGTCTATCTCTTTCCCTCTGTTTTTCTGTGATCTGGGAAGCCAGTAAGTGATTTCCTCCACAGGCTGGAATACCATGACATTTAGTGGACTAGACATTTTCTTTCCTCCTGATGAAGTTTGCTTCATGTGGGAGCCAAATCCACTCTGTTTTCAATTTCACCTTCAAGGAAAACCTACAAATACTTTCTGTTACTTCACTGTCTTTAAGGGAAATGAATTCTTTCAGAGCTCCTGTGCTAGACAAAGGCAGCAGAGGAAAGGGCTGTGAATTGCACCATGCAATATGTGCACATTTGTTCTTACAAACTTCAGTAATTTCCTCAGCCTGCCAAATAAACTGAGCATGAGTTTGGGAAATAGGAATGCGTTTTCCTGCTGCATTCAGCAACCCTTGCACGCTGGACTATAGTCCGCAGATTAGATGAGTGAGCAACTAGGAGGATCTATTTTCCATTACTAAACCAGAGTCTCTTGCATGGCAGCACAATGCACTTCTATTTCTGTCAGCTGTATGTGTCAAACAGTCTGCGACATCCCCATAACATGTGTGCCTCTTGCATATTACCACAGTTGAAACTTGGGACCCTTTCACCCTTAGACAGAAATTCTGTCATGTGAACCAAAATGAAGTCTTGCCCTGGTTAGGCCAGTAGAAGCTGTGCTGAGGTTGTTTCATCTGGAAGTTGCACATAGCATGCCTTATACCGACAAGATCAAACTGAGCCTTATGACAGGGAATGAAGGCTGGCTGTGAGGTTCCCAATGTGGCTTTACCTACGTGGAAATGAAAGGTAGCAGCTAGTTTGCAGGTAACCACCGTGCTCTGAACTTAATGTGTGATCTTGGGCGAGTCAGTGGCGGAACTGGGAATAGAACCTACAAGACCTGATTCCTGATCTCCTGCTATTGCTACTAGATAGATTATACCGGGGCAGGCAACCTATGGCACGCGAGCCGAAGGCGGCACGCGAGCTGATTTTCAGTGGCACTCACATTTCCCAGGTCCTGGCCACTAGGCCGGGGGGCTCTGCATTTTAATTTAATTTTAAATTAAGCTTCTTAAACATTTTTAAAACCTTGTTTACTTACATACAACAATAGTTTAGTTATATATTATAGACTTATAGAAAGAGACCTTCTAAAAACGTTAAGATGTATTACTGGCATGCGAAACATTAAATTAGAGTGAATAAATGAAGACTCGGCACACCACTTCTGAAAGGTTGCCGACCCCTGGATTATACAAACAGCAGAAGTTGTCCTAGACCTGTCTATGGTGCTGAAATATGAGACGTGTGTATGTGCCCATCGTTGACACTATTATATCATTCAGCTGAAGTATCAAGGTATAACTAGGAAAAGGACTGAGTAATGAACACATCATCTGAGTTAAAAGGCTAACAATGGAAATATCCAAACATGGCCTAAAAATACAATTATATATCTAAAATTATTTCAAATTGAATAAACTGTCAATCTGTTTATTACACTGAGCAGTTCAAAAGGATAACAGGAAACAGTAGGGAACAGTAAGGCTTGGTCTACACTAGCACTTCTGTTGGCAAAACTTTTGTCGGTCACACCTGTGATCGACATTAGTTTCACCGGCAAAAGCGCCAGTGTGGACAGCCTGAGATACCTAAGGTCTAAAGTGAGACTTAATTGGTGCCTAGGCCTTGTGTTGCCTTTCTGCACAGGAGTGAATTTAAACAAGTCTGCCTTTGGCTTCCAGATCTCAGCCTGCAGTAGCAACAGCTACACAAATGCCCGTGGTTAAGAACTAATGAAGAGATCCTCCATGCGTAGCCAGTACCCAAATTGCTTGTGACGCTGCTGTATGGCTAAAACTGTGTGTAATGACATTATCAGGAGAGAAACATAGATAAGTCCATCCCTGCTGAGCTACATGGGTCTTTAGCTTGACCCAGGCTCATCTAAGCATATCTAATATTTCCATTAGTTCAATTGGTTCCATTTTTTAACAGGTGCTGGAGAGAGAGACTTTCTGGAGACAATGAAATATTTTAAAAAAATGATTCAATCTTTGTGGCCAAGGCTGCAGTCAGTCCCTACCATGTCCTCCGTCTCTTATTTGGTGTGAGGCCGTCTCGTGTGTGTGGTCTGCAGAAATCCCTAGAGACATATTGGTTTAGTGAAGTATCCTTGTGCAGAATGGGACATTTATGAACATCCTTATTAGTGGAAATAACCCAGGCAGCACATTCTGATTTCATAAACTGTGGGGCTTTTAAGTGGTCCCTATTAAGAGGATTTTGAAATTAAATCTAATACAGTTTCTTCCTCATTTATATAACATGTGAGGGAGAATTTTTATCTAATGGTTAGAGCACAGGACTGAGAGTCTGGACTGCTAGACTCTACTCCCAGCTCTGAGGAAGGGGATGGGGAGTATGGTCTAAAAGTTAGGCTAAGGGAAACAGGAAGTGAGGACCCCAGCCCTAGGCATTTCATTGCCCAGGGCAGAAAGTGTTTTCAGTGCCCTGTGAACAACTGAGCAAATCGAAAGGAACAACAGCCTGATTTGGTGCCCTCTAAGTTGGTGTCCATGGTGACCCCCATCCCTATTGCCTGCCCACAAGGCCTGTTAGGACTCTTGCATTCTATTTCCATCTCTGGTAAAGAGTGTCAAGTGGGTAGAATGGGACATTGGGAGTTCTCCATGCCCTTTTGATAGGTGCCCCTTGTCAAAGGACCACTCTATCACCACTTCCTGAGAACTGTTTTGCAATTTTCTCCCTCTACCTAGAGAATAGAGATGGGTTGGAGCTCCAGGTATCATATCTCTGATATTCCCATCCCTAGTATCAGACTTTTCATCAGGCACATTGAATCAAAGACATCTATAATGTTCATATCATGCTCCAAACTGCTGCTTTCTAAATGTTAGGATGGATCTGTTGATTTTAAAAACCTTTAAATGTGCAGATTCTGGCTATATTCAAGACTTCCCCCCCATCAGCCTTGGTCTGACGGATTATTTGTGCTCAAACACCATTCATTATTTAAGATTCCCACAATTATGCCTCAAGACAGTAAGAGTGGAAATGCACCCTCTGTGGAGAGGGCCAGTGCAAGACCTGTTCAACACTCAAGTCCTCAGTGTAGGGATTAAATAGGCTTAAATAGTGCTTAGGACTTTTGCTGTGCCTCTGAGCAGGGGGTTTCATCCTGAATGATTGTACCTTGGCTTTGCTGGGCCATAGGTTTTGGAATTCACTCCCCCCTCAGTCCATCTCACTCTCTTGCTTCTCACTTTAAAAGAACAGGTGACTACATAATTTCAAAGGATTTTTTTGGCCGTTGGCCATGGTTGAATAATTACCTTTACCTTTTCCCATTTTTCAGACCACTACCTGTTTGTATTTAGTGAGTTTTTAGTTTCTAGAGCTTTGACTTCATTTTCAGCATTGCTGCTTAACGCCTGGAAAGTCGCCCTACATTAAATGACATCCAAGATGGCAACTCTAAATGCTTCAGAGGCACAGTGTTGGCCATTAAATAGTCAGCAATTTCCAACCATTAACAGAGTGGTATTTTGAAACACCAGTTTCTCCCTAGAACACTGTGTGGTGTCTGTTAGCAATTATCACATCAGTATTTGCCATCACCAAAGCAATAGACCCAGTGAATCCATTGGTCTTGAACCTAAAGTTCCTCCGATTTATTTGTCCCATTATGACTGGAATTTTACATTATCCTCACAAGTGCACATCTCCTCAGGGGCATGAGGAGTCTGTAAAGATGGGGAAAAGGGAAAATGAGAAATCATGGGTATTAGTAATTTCATTGCATACTCCAAACATTTGAAGATAAGTCCCACAGAAAGTGATCGGTAACTTCTTGCAGCCTCAGTGCTCTTTATCTTTAATTATGCAGTTTGAAACAAACAGCCTCTCCTCCCCCCCTCCCCACCACCAACAAACCAAAAATCACTTGTGTGGCACTCTGAAGCTTTCATGCTTAATGAAGTAGGAAGTGCTTTCCTTTTGCACTCTGTCCAGAGCCATTTCATTTGAAAGTCAATATTAAAGCACAGAATCTCACATAAGTATCCCTTGAAAGACTTGGCTGCTCTAAAGATCAGGAGTTAATGATTGTGTCTCGCAGCAGGGGAAGTGACTTTTTTTACTGTATACTTTAGGTAATACAGCTGCTCAGTATTGTAGATTATTGCATTTCCTTCTTGAGGATTTATATTAAATAGCTGGATGTTTCTGGGCAAACAAGAAACATTCTTCATTTTTTAAAAGCCCCTCGTGCCCCCCCCCCGCCTCCCCGCATTATGGAGATGCACATATGATGGAGTTTAGTTTTTCTAGGTCAATTCACCCCGATGCAAAGGGTCAGCATAAAGCCTATGCATCACTGAAGTTCCATTATGAACATTTAGGTAAGTGGGACTTCAGTGGTACGTAGGCCTTAAGCTGACTCTGTGCACAGGGGAAAAATTGCACCCTACATGTGAAATCATGAAAGTATGAGATCCCCCATCATCAGCAAAATCTCCATCTTATCAGCAGGGGCAAGTGCTACTGGTCATTTTAATGCCAAGGCAGGTTATTTAAGTTAGATTGGCTCTAATTGGCATGCTTTTAACTGTAAAAGTTCTTACATGAAGTTGTGTATCCCCCGAAAAGTATCACATACACACAAAAAAACCCCTCAAACGCAAAAATATCTCCCCAAAACCACAGAAATCATTTCCAATTAGACTTTTTAAAAAAAGTTTTAGTGGGACTTAAGTGGCACATAGTCCTTAGAATGGACATTTGCATGGGGATGAAATTCAGCCTTAGTGACTAGTCTGCACTGTGCATTAAATTTTACATTCATAAGAACATAAGAACATAAGAAAGGCCGTACCGGGTCAGACCAAAGGTCCATCTAGCCCAGTATCTGTCTACCGACAGTGGCCAATGCCAGGTGCCCCTGAGGGAGTGAACCTAACAGGCAATGATCAAGTGATCTCTCTCCTGCCATCCATCTCCATTCCTCTGACGAACAGAGGCTAGGGACACCATTCTTACCCATCCTGGCTAATAGCCATTTATGGACTTAGCCACCATGAATTTATCCAGTCCCCTCTTAAACATTGTTATAGTCCTAGCCTTCACAACCTCCTCAGGTAAGGAGTTCCACAAGTTGACTGTGCGCTGCGTGAAGAAGAACTTCCTTTTATTTGTTTTAAATCTGCTGCCTATTAATTTCATTTGGTGACCCCTAGTTCTTGTATTATGGGAATAAGTAAATAACTTTTCCTTATCCACTTTCTCAACATCACTCATGATTTTATATACCTCTATCATGTCCCCCCTTAGTCTCCTCTTTTCCAAACTGAAGAGTCCTAGCCTCTTTAATCTTTCCTCATATGGGACCCTCTCTAAACCCCTAATCATTTTAGTTGCTCTTTTCTGAACCTTTTCTAGTGCTAGAATATCTTTTTTGAGGTGAGGAGACCACATCTGTACACAGTATTCGAGATGTGGGCGTACCATGGATTTATATAAGGGCAATAATATATTCTCAGTCTTATTCTCTATCCCCTTTTTAATTATTCCTAACATCCTGTTTGCTTTTTTGACCGCCTCTGCACACTGCGTGGACATCTTCAGAGAACTATCCACGATAACTCCAAAATCTTTTTCCTGACTCGTTGTAGCTAAATTAGCCTCCATCATGTTGTATGTATAGTTGGGGTTATTTTTTCCAATGTGCATTACTTTACATTTATCCACATTAAATTTCATTTGCCATTTTGTTGCCCAATCACTTAGTTTTGTGAGATCTTTTTGAAGTTCTTCACAATCTGCTTTGGTCTTAACTATCTTGAGTAGTTTAGTGTCATCTGCAAACTTTGCCACCTCACTGTTTACCCCTTTCTCCAGATCATTTATGAATAAATTGAATAGGATTGGTCCTAGGACTGACCCTTGGGGAACACCACTAGTTACCCCTCTCCATTCTGAGAATTTTCCATTAATTCCTACCCTTTGTTCCCTGTCCTTTAACCAGTTCTCAATCCATGAAAGGACCTTCCCTTTTATCCCATGACAGCTTAATTTACGTAAGAGCCTTTGGTGAGGGACCTTGTCAAAGGCTTTCTGGAAATCTAAGTACACTATGTCTACCGGATCCCCCTTGTCCACATGTTTGTTGACCTCTTCAAAGAACTCTAATAGATTAGTAAGACACGATTTCCCTTTACAGAAACCATGTTGACTATTGCTCAAGAGTTTATGTTTTTCTATGTGTCTGACAATTTTATTCTTTACTATTGTTTCAATTAATTTGCCCGGTACCGACGTTAGACTTACCGGTCTGTAATTGCCAGGATCACCCCTAGAGCCCTTTTTAAATATTGGCGTTACATTGGCTAACTTCCAGTCATCGGGTACCGAAGCCGATTTAAAGGACAGGTTACAAACCTTGGTTAATAGTTCCGCAACTTCACATTTGAGTTCTTTCAGAACTCTTGGGTGAATGCCATCTGGTCCCGGTGACTTGTTAATGTTGAGTTTATCAATTAATTCCAAAACCTCCTCTAGTGACACTTCAATCTGTGACAGTTCCTCAGATTTGTCACCTACAAAAGCCAGCTCAGGTTTGGGAATCTCCCTAACATCCTCAGCCGTGAAGACTGAAGCAAAGAATCCATTTAGTTTCTCCGCAATGACTTTATCATCTTTAAGCGCTCCTTTTGTATTTTCATCGTCAAGGGGCCCCACTGGTTGTTTAGCAGGCTTCCTGCTTCTGATGTACTTAAAAAACATTTTGTTATTACCTTTGGAGTTTTTGGCTAGCCGTTCTTCAAACTCCTCTTTGGCTTTTCTTATTACACTCTTGCACTTAAGTTGGCAGTGTTTGTGCTCCTTTCTATTTGCCTCACTGGGATTTGACTTCCACTTTTTAAAGGAAGTCTTTTTATCTCTCACTGCTTCTTTTACATGGTTGTTAAGCCACAGCGGCTCTTTTTTAGTTCTTTTACTGTTTTTCTTAATTTGGGGTATACATTGAAGTTGGGCCTCTATTATGGTGTCTTTAAAAAGGGCCCATGCAACTTGCAGGGATTTCACTTTAGTCACTGTACCTTTTAACTTTTGTCTAACTAACCCCCTCATTTTTGTATAGTTCCCCCTTTTGAAATTAAAGGCCACAGTGTTGGACAGTTGAGATGTTCTTCCCACCACAGGGATGTTGAATGCTATTGTATTATGGTCACTATTTCCAAGCGGTCCTGCTATAGTTACCTTTTGGACCAGCTCCTGCGCTCCACTCAGGATTAAATCTAGAGTCGCCTCTCCCCTTGTGGGTTCCCGTACCAGCTGCTCCATGAAGCAGTCATTTAAAGTATCGAGAAATTTTATCTCTGCATTTCGTCCTGAAGTGAAATGTTCCCAGTCAATATGGGGATAATTGAAATCCCCCACTATTATTGGGTTCTTAATTTTGATAGCCTCTCTAATTTCCCTTAGCATTGCATCATCACTATTACTGTCCTGGTCAGGTGGTCGATAATAGATCCCTACTGTTATATTTTTACTAGAGCATGAAATTTCTATCCATAGAGACTCTATGGAACCTGTGGATTCGCTTAAGATTTTTACTTCATTTGAATCTACACTTTCTTTAACATATAGTGCCACTCCTCCCCCTGCACGGCCTGTTCTGTCCTTCCGATATATTTTGTACCCCGGAATGATTGTGTCCCATTGATTGGTCTCAGTCCACCAGGTTTCTGTGATGCCTATTATATCTATATCCTCCTTTATCACAAGGCACTCTAGTTCACCCATCTTATTATTTAGACTTCTGGCATTTGTGTACAAGCACTTGTACACAAATTAGTCCCCCTTGGGACTGATGGGTTTGCTTCTCACTTATGCTGATTGGTGGGGTTTTCCATTGGCCCCTGGGAATTGGGGTATATAGGGAAGACATGATGATCAAAAGTATCTGTTCTTTGCATTAAGGAACCTTTTTCTTCTGTGTTTGTACAGCACCTAGCACAATGGGGTCCTGGTCTATGACTAGGGCTCATAGGTGATATGGTAACATAAACAAACAAACAAACAAATAAATAATGCTTAAATTCTAATTTCTGCAATTCTGCGAGTACTGATCTCAGTCCACCTCTCCACCCATGACACAAGCCTTTAAAATGATGGACAAAACACCAATGTTCTGATTTAAAAAGAAATTAAATCACGCAAATCGTGGGCCAAATTCTCTGCTGCTGCAAATGGATGCAGCTCCACTTACCCCAATGGAGTTTCACCCATTTACATCAGTGTGTGCAATGGGCCCAGGGTGTGCAATAACTGCAATTGCATATGAATATCAGGTACTTGCATCTGTAAACAACCAGTCAGACACCTAATTTGTATGTATAACCATAGCAAATGCATGTGCAAATTAGTTAATGCCAATCAGTCACTGACAATCATAGAAAGACAGAGCTGGATGGGACCTATGTGCATACATTGTTTTAATGTGCAATTTGCATCCCTACAACTTTGGAAAGACAGACCCCAAATGAAGGACACAACAAAATATAAATACAGTAATGGATTATTACACTGACATTAAATTTTTTATTTTGAATCAAAATTTCTGTAACTCCCACTTTACTTTTAAGATTTATAATGATTGACAGAGAAGGGCAGCAGCTGTATTGGGACCTAGCAGAGTTCGAGTTTAAAACAATAGCTGCCTCATTTTGAGGGACAGGCTAGAGATGTGCTAGAAATGCAGTTGATAATGCCATAGAGCCACCCCCCCCCAAAAAAAAACCATGGCCCACCTGTTTCATAACTGCTTCTGCATATAAAAAAAGCTGGGGGCAGGTGTTAGTGGTAAGCAAGCAGGGCAGTTGCCCAGGCCCTGCCATGAAGCTGCATTGATCATCTTTCAGCCCCAGGTTGGGGACCCCAGGGCCCCCCCAGGGCCCCCCCCCATGCTGGGGCTTCTGGGGCCCCAGTGAGTCTAATGCTGACCATGCTTGAGGACCCCCTGAAACCTGCTTCCGGCCCTCCAGGGGGCCCCAGACTCCTGGTTGGGAACAACTGCCATAGAGCATTGCAAATGAAAGCCATGACTAACTTACCAGACGTACCGAGTGTTGAACTAACTCTGGGGAAAGAGCTCTTGAATAAAAGTGTGAAAAGCCTTCACCCAGTGCATGGAGACAACATTAGAAATTAAAGGGAAAGCCAGTTAGACCAACTATTTGAAGTGTTTTTAAAAACCTACGAAGCATCACATGTGGTGCCTTATTGACAACCACAACAGGAAGACCAGAGATTCAACTCTCTTCTCCTTTTTCCAGGTGAATGCTGATGTATGTTGGCAGGGGGCATTATGGGTAGGAAGCCTGCACTGGCATTTCCCATGTACAGGGGAGCTGGAACAATTTGTATAGTGGGGTGCTGAAAGCCATTGAACCAATTGTAAACTCTGTATATGATAGAAACAGCTTCAAGTCAGGGGGTGTGACAGTGTAACCCGGCAGCACTCCCAGCACTCCTAGTACCAGCACCTATGCCACGTAATATTTGTTCTGTGGTTAGAGGCCATCAGGCTCTGCTGCCTTTGTGCAATCCAGTGTGTTTCACCAGCGCTAAATCAGCTTTTAGAATCAACCAGTAAAATGCACATGCACAACTGCCTCTCTCAGCACATGCACAACTGCCGGGCAGAGGTGAGGGTGCAGTCTCTCCAGCTTCATAAAATGTGTTCATGCCACATTTCCTCAGCAAATCAGAGACATTCTCCTGCATTTAGAAGGGACTAGTCCTGAGAGTCTGCAGGTAAGAAAGTGATTTATAAATCTTATTCGATGACAATAAATGCCTGCCATGAGGCTTTTCAGTTCCATGTCTAAAGATACAGAGGCTGCAATGGTGAGATGAAAATACATATGGTATGTCAATTAAGCAGTTACTGAAATCTATGATTAATCTGTGAAGTATCCTTTCTAAGGAAATCCCCTGTAATTGCATTATTATGCATTGTGCCTTTGGGCTTTTCTAAACTAGAAAAATGGGTTCAAGTTAGGTTAGAGCGTGTTAGCTGACTGGGACCTAACTGTGCCCTTTTTGCGAGTGTGGATGCACTGTAATGCCTGTTATTGCAAGGTAGCAGGTTGAGTGTACCTTAGGTTCCCTCCTGAAGCAGAAAGCATCCACATGGGTGCATGTGTGCTACAGCATGTGTGCATGCCTTACCCACCAGGCCATATGCTCTCTGTGCACACCACCACAGAGTGTCACAGCAGGATGGCCAGTTTAATGGGAAGGATCATAGGTGCTACCACACCCCCTGGCTTGAAGTGGATTCCATTCTGTACTGGGTTTACAGTTTGGTTCAATGGCTCTCAGCACCCCCACTCTACAAATTGTTCCAGCACCCCTGGGAAGGATGCAGGTGGGTGCTGCTGCTGCAGCACTTGCTGGTCTGCTACAGCTGGTTATAGTGAGATCTTATTTTAGACATGCAGGGGAAAGGGCGGTAGGACCAGACAGTCCTTCCCTCCACTTGGGCATCCACAGACACCCTCATGACCCCTTGCATGCCATTGCTGGGCATAAGGAGTGAGAGCCCATGCAAGTGGGTTGCTACAGGGCAATGCACATGTCCAGCAAATGCACCCACCACCAAGCAGTCGGTTAGTTGAGCACCCTGTTTCCATTGATCAGGATCCTCAAGGATGGCCCAATGTCATGGGAGACATGGGGTTTGTTTGCTACTGCAGGCCCTTGTCCTGTGTGGAATGGTAAGCTCACCACGTCTTGTCTTCTGGCTATGGTGGGGGATTTTTGTGTTTTTGCGCATCAATGTACAGAAATTGGGACAGTGCAGTGTTACTAGCATGGAGCACTAGGAAACCCTTCATGTTAGTGTTTTCTTGCCCTCCTTACTTTTCCCTGTGGACTTGTTTTATCTCTGTGGGTAAGCTTCTCTCAAGCCACCTAGGCCATATCCACCAATTCCTGTGTGTGCACACACTTCCTATGTTCTCTATCATGCTGGGATATGGCTGATGCATGGTGCAAGTCCAGGGTATCTGATCTGAATTTGGCTGGCAGACCAACATCACTTATTACCACTGTGGGCCTGCAGTCAGCCATGGTATATGGGTTAACTAGGGGTAGGCTGCTCTTGCCTAACCTGACATGTACTATTTCGTTTTCTGACTGGGGTCTCCAGTTTTCCTAAGTATCTGTGCTGAGTATCCATATGTGGATAGATCAGGAATAAGAAATGTCCACTTTCAGAGTCCTAATGCATGCTTGCCCTGCCTCCCGAATCACTGCTACACACACCCTGCCTTGCCACACCCATGTCATATCCCCAGACTCATTTGCCTTCTCTGGTACCATGTGTAGCATGGCACATGTGGATTTGCTCTGCAGTGGTGCTTAGGTGGATACAGAGCATCATCCAGGCTACGGATTCCTGCTTGGTTGCGTGTATGCTCCTCACTGTGCTCAGTAACTGGGCATGGTGATATATGCTGACTGCTGAATATGGCCCTCTGATCTCACCTACACTGGTGTAGATCAGGGTATCTCCAATAGACTGTGAGATCAGAATCAAGCCAGTTAACCAGCTGTTAAAAGTACCTGAGAACTGCCTTTTGCGTGTTTGCAGGATTTTAATTTACAACCAGTAAGTGGAGCTAAAGCTCCATGAGAGATTATTTGTATAAAAAAACATACAGATAAAAATTGCTGGTGGAACTTTTTTCTACCCATCTCTTTGTATTTATTTAGTCTTTTTGTTGCACATAAACAGTCACACTGCTGGGAGCTCTCAGTGTGATCTTTTAACTTTTCTATTTCATTCCTTGATTCATAGACAGAACATAGGCTTGGTGCCACATTGACTGGGCAGTTAGCATGGGAAAGCACTATTTATTTCATAAGGTTTCTTCTCTTTGCTGATTTCACACACAAGTTTCTCCTGTCCAATTCACGTGCAATTATTTTATGCATGTAAGTAAGTGAGCAGTTGGGTTTCTGAAGGGGACACTCACTTTCTTATTCAATTAATTTGATGAATGTCTGCAGTGCAAGGGCTCTGGCCATAGGTTTGGGGAAAAGGGTGCTAGTACTATATTAATAAGCATAGTGTCTCACCCCATCTACAATACCCCCAGGGTTTGATCCTACACCATAAGAGTGAATGGGTGTGTCATGGCACATTCAGCTCACTGCTGGGTGGTGCCTTCTTCTGGCATTTCTGGGGGATTAGTTCTGCCTAGCTCAGCATCCCCTTTTCATCTGTCATTGCAGCTCTCCTCCTGTTCATGGAATTCCAATACAGAAGTTTTGTGACTCAGTCCTCCAGCGAGGTCACACAATGATGTTCCCCTCCTGGGGGAATCTTTCAAAATCCTTCTGTACTAGTAGCATCAGGCAGTCCTCACACCTGCTGCCCTGACTATGTCACTCCCACAGTGACTCAGGCAATGTTCCCATGCACTGCTCCTAGCAACATCACTCTGCAGTAGATAGTAGGGGAACCCAGGCCCAACCTCTAATGTGGGTTCTATTAGCAAGGAGTTAAGGTCTTGGACTTCACCAACCCTACTGCTCTCTTTTCTGGACTACTTCCTACCATGTTTCATTAAGCTTGTCTGTCATCAGCCTCCCTGATTGGACCCCTCTCTTCTAAGCCTGCTAAGTAAACTCTTCCTTCTCCCTTAACTCTTGGAGACTACAAGCTTGCATGCTTGCTTCCTACCAGTGTTGCCAGCTCCACCTGTTCCCTCATAGGTGAGCTTCCTTCTAATTTAAAGAGACTCTGATTTGAATTAATATTTTGTTTTGCTGCGGGGGGGAGGCAATGCCCCACTGGTAGAAATGCCTCTGGCAAAAACCCTCTATAACACTCCCTCGAAATGCACCTTCCACACAGCCTAAATCTCTCCTGTTTGTGGCTTAATTGGCTGATTGGGACCACTTGGCCTAATTCAGCTCTTTCAGAGTGGGTGTGGGGAGTGCACCTCATCAGAGGGCATTTTTTCCTTTGATTTGAATAGGAGCAGGAACAACCCACAAATGCATTTATTGGTCTCTGTTGTTCTGTGACCTGGAGTGATTTCTCCTGTCCCCAGCT
The DNA here is from genome assembly GCF_016161935.1 of Mauremys reevesii. Taxonomy (NCBI): domain Eukaryota; kingdom Metazoa; phylum Chordata; order Testudines; family Geoemydidae; genus Mauremys; species Mauremys reevesii. The sequence goes on from NC_052626.1 coordinate 75,929,397, forward strand.
GGGAGGATCAAATGCCAATGTTATTCAGGCCCACCTCCTGTTTATAAATGTTAGCCATGCAGTCTGCAATTAATCCCCAGTGCAGAAAAGCACTTAAGCACATGCATACCTTTAAGCATATAAATAGTCCCATTCATGTGCTTAAAGTTAGGTACATGATTATTTTCCTGGAGGAGGCCATAAATAATTTATTTTGAGTTAGATGACCAAACAGCAGAAAATCATAGCACTATTTGCAGAAAATATTCTGGGAGCAATCCACTGGTTGAAATACAACTGCACAAAACATTTGCTGAGTAAGGGCAAACAGCAAACAAATTTGGGCTCTGACTTGGAGTCATCAAATGTGTTACTTACCTTGCCTCTAATTCCATGAGTATTGCTCCTTCTTTGTTCATTTTAACCAATCCTTACTTTATTGGTACCCCACAAGTCTGGTACAAAGAAGAGCACCAATCTCTGCTGCAGGATATGCTTGTAGGGGCAAATTAATGCCTGGTGCAAGCAGACCTGCCTTTCACTGGAGCTGACCTTTAATTTCTTCAATCCTTGACATGTTCTGAAAAGGTCCAGAGCAGAGCACATTCTGCCACTGTGGGATTTTCTGGAGTATCAAAGTGTAGAATTTCTGGTAGGTAGTTTTTGAGAAAGGTAATTAAATCTTCACCTTCCTACAGACACCGTAGGCAGTTGCATTCCTGCTGACATACCACTGAGATCAGTAGAGCGATACCAGGAATCAACTTGTCCTATTAGTGTCAAACTCTGAGCCCTCACTTGGTTTTCTAAGGGCATGGTTACACTTGCAGATGTTGAGCGCTTTGAGTTAAACCAGCCTTTGTAGAGCACAGTAGGGAAAGCGCTGTAGTCTGTCCACACTGACAGCTGCCAGCGCACTGGCATGGCCACATTAGCAGCTCTAATGGGACGTTTCCAGAGGCTGATCAGAGCGCAGTAATGCAACACCTTGTTCACACTGATGCTGGAGCATCAGCGGGGGCACATCAAATGTTATTCTCCTCACCGAGGTGGAAGACCAGGAGCGCTCTAGCCGCGGAGTCAGAGCACTCTAAGTGCCTTGCCAGTGTGGACGGGTAGTGAGTTAGTGTGCCCAGGGCTCCTTTAATGCGCTGTAACTCGCAAGTGTAGCCAAGCCCCATGTGTTTTATGGAGCAAGAAGCTTGGTGTTGGGGGAACACCACAAATGTTGCATTTTGAGGGAGTGTTATAGAGGGTTTTTGCCAGAGGCATTTCTACCAGTGGGGCATTGCCTCCCCCCCCCAAGCAAAACAAAATATTAATTCAAATCAGAGTCTCTTTATGCTAGTTTTCTGCTCCCTCCACAGCTGAGACTTTGACAACAGAGCTTTGTCCAGAAGAAGGATCTGCGTGGGGGCAGCCTCTCCACTGCCATAGACTATATGATGTCAGCCAGAGGGCTCCACATTCAGCCAGAGGGCTCCACAGTGGCAGCTGGAATAGCTCAGTGAGGAAGCCAACTATTCAGGGAACATCCTGCCAGCCACAGCAGTGAGTTTACAATGGTTCTATTGGGCCTTGATTCTTTGATGAGAAATAGTTATCTGGATAACAAGACTAGATGATGGCCTGGTCTATAATAACACAATAATAACAGGATATTACAGTCCGAGGTGCTGTCAGGTGGTATAGAAGCCAATATTTTATTTTACTAATGAAGGACCCATTCTCCCCACTTCCTGTATTAATGTGTTTCTTTTTCAGGGGCAGGGCACTGAAATGGTTTAGGTGCTGTATCATCTATAGATATGGGATTATATTCATAAACATAGGTCCTGTTCACCTGTTGGAGACTTTAGACTTTGTAAACTGATATTCATGCTTTTAATTCCTGGCAGATGTACTCAGTATTTTTTCTATAAAATTTTCCAATAAAACCATTAACTACGACCAGAATAACAAAAGGGTCCTACAGTAAATGACTGCAAGTACAGTGAAGTGGTGATTACTCCACCCCATCTCTGGCTGGCAGCAGGATGGGGCTGGGACTGGGAACTAGATACTGAAATCTAATCTTGGCTCTTCCAGTGACTTGCTGGGTAGCCTTGGGCAAGTCACAGGCCATCTTGGGCCTTACTTTCCCTACCTGTGTAACAGAAATAGTACTAGAGCTAGTTAAATTTTTCTGTCAAAATTATTTTTGATGAAAACTTTGGGTTTTTGATGAAATGAAAGTTTTTCACAAAGAATCTGCTTTTCCATTGAAAAAACAACAAGAAAACCAAAATCTTCAGCTGAAAAAAATTCCTTTTTTGATAGCAAGACAAATTTTCTACAGAAAATTAAGACAAAAATGATTTTGTTCATTTACACTGAAATTTTGTCCCTCACACCTTCCCCCTCATTTCCTTGCTGTGTCTCTCTCACCAGAGAGTTGTGAGCATCTATACAAGCACCTTGCAGAGGATAAGTACTAAGTATTTTGATTAGTATTACTCCTAGAACCAGACTGTGCATGGAAGCTTAGTCATATCATGTAGCAGCAGACTGTGGGAAATACCATGCCAGTTCTGGAGTGTCATTTCTAACCTTCGCTGCTTTGGGCAGCCACTGAAGCTGTTTCCTAATCTTCTGCTTCCATGCCATGGGCCTGGGTCCCTTTTCATACCATTTCACTGAAATCCAAGCAAATGATCAATGAATGCAAAGCATCTGGGACATGCCAGCTATGAGACCTCTTCGTAGCAAGTAAACATCTGCACCCTGTGACAAGCAAAATGTCACCATCAGCTGATGGCTGGTGTTTTCTCTGCCAAGACGTGCCAGATAGAGCCAAGTTTATATGCTGTGTTATAAATAGAGATTGAGCTCTGGCATTTGCTAGGCATACACTGGCACATTTGCTCTCAGTGTAATAGAGGATATTAGGTAATATATAATTAAGGGATTAAAAGCACTCTTGCAGTTGTCTGAGGGGAAAGATAATGCAGAGAGAGAGAGAGAGAGAGAGAGAGAGTTAACAAGGTGCTCTTTGAGGATTGTGACATTCTATACCTTGGGGAATGCCCTGTAACTCCCATATTCCTCATTTACATATAATTGTGATATTGCATATAAAGCATGCCATGTGAGGTATCACGGGAAAGGTGATGATCTGCTGAAAGCCATTGTTCCATCTAAATAGGTGTATCATTAATGGATATAAAATTATAAGAATTGTGTTGTATGGTTTACACTAAAATATGCTGTGGGTTTGAGAAGTGCCCAGATACTAGCTCTCCAGTGACAATGACAAGGGAAGAGATAACCAACACCCGGGTAGGTGCTGAGAAGATATCACCAACCATTGTCCATCACAGAAGTTACAATTCAATGACTCACTCGCAGGAGACACTCCGGGGTATTGCTTCACCCTGTGACTCAGCAATGCCCATCAGACATGCCTGGACTTGTGTTCTCCAAGTACATGGGATTAAGGGTATAAAACAGAACAGCATGGCCCCAGGCTTGGCCTTTTCTCCTTCCCCCACCTATGCTGCAAGCAACAAGGACACTCAGAAGACTGAAGACCCCAACAGAGGAGATTGGCCCAGGTTTACAGGGTGAAGCCTGTGTACTATGAACTGCAGTATCCAGTGGGATAAGAAAAAAACGCTTAATCTAGATGTTGCCCAGTCTAATAGGGCTGAAAGTTTAGACTGTGTGCTTATATTGTCTTTACTTTTGGTAACCACTCTGACTTATAATCACTTAAAATCTATCTTTTGTAACCAATAAACTTGCTTTGAGCAGGGGGTTGGACCTGTTAGTTTACCAGTTAGTTTGCCTGAAGTGCTTGGTAAATCTACAAAGGCTGGTGTATATCTACTTTCCATTGATGAAGTGGTGAACCAATTAATAAACTTGCATTGCTCAAGAAAGGGCAGTGCAAGATGCTATATTCCTGAGGTACAAAGTTGGGAGCTGAGGGGATTAGGCTGGTGACTTTCTCTGTGTGATTCATTAGTGGCTCTGGGAGCATTAATGCAATCCAGCTGGGTGTGGGGCTCCACATGCGGTTGTGCTGAGTGATCACAGCGCCTGGATGGGTTTGCTGCCTGTCACTAGCAAAACATTGTGAGAGACAGCCCAGGCTGGAGAGTTAAGTGGGGAACACTAGTCCCACAGTCCCAGGCTGCACCCCAGGGATCCCATCACAGGGATGAATAAAAGGAAGCACATTCTTGCCAGGACTCAGGACACCTAGGGTATGTCTTCACTGCAATGTAAGACCAGGGTACAAACTCAGGCTTAAGCCTAGCCCCCCTTCCCTCTATACAGTAATCATGCTAATGCATGGCTTGGACCTAGGATACCAAGACCCTCTGCCCCTACGGGCAGAGAATTCGAGTCTGAGTCAAACTAGCCCTACTGAGTCAAGTCCTATTAATTTGCAGTGTAGACACAGCTCCACTAGACTTGTGCTCTGGGAGGCTGCCAAAAGTATCCCACAATCCCATGGGCTGACTTTCTTTGTCCTCTGGACAGTCAAGTTTGGAGGACAGTCAAGTTTTCCCACACTGCACCACAAAAAAAGAGCTGAAGTGGCCTCATTTTGAGAGGGCTGTAGGAAGTCTGGGATATTGGGCCTGCATAATGCAATGTAGATGCTGGGTCCCCAGATTGGGGCCCAGGGTTCAACAATTCCTAACAAACGAGTTACAAGTAAGTGTAGATGCTCAAGCCCTAGGTTAACAAACCCAGCAGGGTCTGCTAACTCAAGTTCTACTAACCCTGGGCTCATCCTGCAGTGCAGAATACCCCTAGTTCTAACCAGAACACTTGTGAGTTTGGAGCTGAGTGAATGGCCATAAAGATGAGGGGTAAATTTCACAAGTGGAAAGTTCAGCTGCGTTGGACCTCCCACAAGCAGCCTTGGCTGACAACAGTCCTATGAAACTCTGGCTGGACTTTAAAGCTCTCTTTCTATGGCAGAGGGTAAAGTAGCATTCATTGCTGCCTCTTCCATCCCCGTGTCCCTCAGACACAGTGGCTCCAATGAGTGCAGAAGGTGCAAATATTTTCTTATTAAAGCAATTTCCATCCAGAATTATGGCCCCATTGTTCAAGACACTGTGCAAACATGCTAAAAGTCAGCGCTTGCTCCAAAGAGCATACAGTCTAAATTCAGACAAGACACCATTGGTGGGTATAACAAACAACAGAGAGGAAGGGGTATGGACAATGAGGGTAACAGGAACACAGGATTATACAGACTAGCATTGTTGTAAATTCTGAGTTATCTTTTTTAAACAATGCAAATAAACAAGACTTTTATTGATTCCTATAGGCCAAATGTTGAGCAATTATCAGTTGCCTGTTTACCACAGGCATCACAGAGAAGTGCCTCTTGAGAAGTGCCTTGGAGCAGAAAATGGTGAGGATTGCAATGGTGGTCAGTTCCTATGGGCATTTATGCCAGCCTCCCCTCCCCCCCGAAAGATTTGTCTCCTGCAAAGATAGCTTTATCGTTATGGTGGAAAGTTCCACTGTGCCCGAAGAGTGTGGTTATCAATCATGGTCTTCATTCTTGGGCTTTCAGTGATTTTTCAAATATCCTGAACCCTGGACATTGAATGCCTTGAAGATAAGGACTGAGACTTTGAAATTTGCCTCTGTATTCTATGGGAAACCAATGTAGAGAGCAGAGGACAGGTTTGTTGTGCTGCAACATTCTGACTCGTTTGGGTTTCCTAGAGGATGATGGTTTCATGGCTAGATATTGCATTATTGTAGGCTAGAGAAGAGGTGACAAAAGTGAGTATAATTGAGGCTAGATCGTCATCCACAAAGATTGGACAGAGTCTCCTACCCATCCAGAGACGGCTGAAAGTGTTATTCGCAGATGCTGTTATGTGAGCAGGAGCGGCTCTAGCCATTTCGCCACCCCAAGCACGGCGGCACGCCGCGGGGGGCGCTCTGCCGGTCGCCAGTCCCGGTGGACCTCCTGCAGACGTGCCTGCGGAGGGTCCACTGGAGCCGCCTGCCGCCCTCCCGGGGACCGGCAGAGCGCCCCCCGCGGCATGCCGCCCCAAGCACGTGCTTGGCGTGGTGGGGCCTGGAGCCGCCCTTGTATGTGAGAGACTAGTATCAGTGAGGAATCCAGGACTGAACTGACTAATTGTAGTTCTGTACCTTTAAACAAAGAAGCCCGTACTGTGGCTGCAAACTATTCAAGTGATGTCTTCTGCCAGCATAATCTCCTACTTGCTTGGGTTCAGCTTCAGGAAGATTTTCTTACTCCATGTGTTTTGATCTCGTCCAGACAGAGCCATCTTGGTTGTATGTGGTGAAGAGTAAGTAGAGCTGTGCGTCTGCTTATTGCTGGCACTTGAGTCGTTTTTTTTCTCTAATCCTCCTCCCCGCCTCCCGCTAAGCAATGAAACAAATGCAAGCAATGGAACAAGTTAAAGAAATAAGGCTGATTTGCTGCCCGTAGAATCAACAAGCACTGAAGAGCTCATTGCTGCTGTTGCCCTTCTCTTCCTGAGGGTGATGAAGAACAGAACAGAAGCTCAGATCCCATTTTAGAGGGGGTGGATGGAGAAGGAGAGCTTGTTACTCTAACTCAGATACTGGAGCAGGATTCCTTCTATGAGTGAAAAGAGAGGAGCTTAAGGCCTGAAACACTGAAGTTGGAGTTATTTTGCTATTGCATCAATGGGAGCAGGAGCAGGTCTTTAGACAGGGAAAACGGAGGGAACCCAGTCTGGGATGTCTTTGACCAGATCCACTTCAATCCCACCTCCAGCCCCCCAAATACTTATACTATATTCACAAGACATCTGCTTCACACAATAGTGTTGTTAATGCTGAATAAACATCTATTAATAGTCATCTAGTATTTCTATATTAGACTGCAGTGCTCTTATTAAAGTGAAATTAAATGAGACCTGCTGTATAGAAGTCTATGCATGATACTGAGATACCTAACACACATATATGATTAAACAATGCTCTCAATTGCCACTCAGTCACACAGTCAAATATTTTTTTTTTAGCACATGATGGACCAGAGCTGTGGGCTCCTCACAATCAGCTAATGCTAGTATGGCTAATTCCTGTTTTAATTCTTCTGGATCCCCAGGTCTGAGAGCCTTAATGTAATACAGTAAGTGCTCCATGCTATAATCTTTGCTATTGCCAATGATAAGCTGGATTTTGTTGGATGGTCTTTCACTCAAGATGCTTTTCACAACCAGCAGCTGGGCACTTTTCCCTGTATGATATTACTGCTCCAGGCTGCAGGAAGACTAAATATTTCAGCGCCATAAGTACCAACCTCTTTTCACACTCCCTCACGCCATGTAAGAACTGCTTATGAGCAGCTGAAGCATCTTTTTTTTCCTGTTAATGAAATGTAATCTGCGCTACAGTGTTTTGCTCATCGTATCAGCAGAGGCAGCTGTTGCACAGAATGCTCCCATACTTAGTAACCGGGAGGTCAAAGTCAGAGTGAAGGTTGTTTACAAGCAGGGCATGCCAGTGCGGGCAGGCATCAGGTTTCCCCTGATGAGTTTAATAATTGTTGCTTTTGTGGAATTCAAAGTAAAAGGAGAAAAAAAAAGCGGGGGTGGGGAGGAGGGGATTAGAAAGAAAACTGGTTTGCCAAAGCAGGGGCCCAACTCGGCTTCTATTCAAGACAATGACAGAGCAATAGGCCCCTGATCAGGGCATTAGTCCATCAAGTCTGGTGTCCTGTTTCAGCACTGCCCAATACCTGATTCTTGTTCAGAGACAGGCAAATCTCCTGACAGAACACCTGGAAGATTGTGCAATGCTGTTTGGGATTGGATGGGAACTCTGTCCCTGATCCTGGTAGAGAGTGGCTGATGATTTGAAGGCTGTGAATTTAATTACCCGTATTGTAGCCTGTAAAGCTACAGATATTTTTGAAATCAGTCATAAAATTATCCAATCCATTTAAAATCCAGCCATAATATTTAATGCCTTGTGCTGTTACTGCAGAGAAACTAAAAATACCAAGCAGAATGAGCAGTGGTTAGAAAGGATAGACAGTCCTATTCATCATAGCTGTTGGTGTTGGAGCATCTTGTGGTGATTGGACATAGTGTAAGACATGCACAAAAGGGAGTGTACCATGGTTTAACTTTTTGGACAACTCCCCCCACCCGCCCACTCTTCTTCTCCAGAGGTGAGATTTTTAGATAGTCACTGCTCTTGCTGGCTGAGGTTGCTGTGGTATGGGGGTGAACATTTTGTTTGCAGCCCTGTTTTCACACAGACCCCTGAGTCTCTGCTCTGGGTTACAGGTATGTGCTGTATGTTTATATTGACTAAGATAATAAAAAATCCTGTGTTTTCAAAGGGTGGAATCCGCGTTTTGACCATATTATATTTGGCAAGCCAGCCAGGAGGGGCTATGAGCCATTGGTTCATTAAGTTGGAAAATAATGCTTCCAGAGAGTGGAATCTAGAAAGCAATATAGCTAGCAGCTGCATCTTGGAATCGTTATGGGGATATACTGAGCACAAGAAACAAAGATGGCTGATGGTGAGCTGCAAAGTCTACACATACAGCTAAGAGGGACAGTTTTGGGTTTATGAATGCTCCTGCCACCTTCTAGAGGTATATGGAAGAATGCCTTGAGGGTCTTAGAGATAATAGAAATCTTGAGGAAAATGTTCAGCATGTTCAGAAAGTCCTCCAGCAATTAAAAAAAATGGTATCAGACTAAAGTCTGAGAAGTCTGACTTTTTTATTTAAAAGGGAGGTCTGATATCTGGGTAAGATTGTAACAGCTGAAGCATATAAAATGGACCCAGCTGACACCCTTGCAGTACAGGCATTGACAGCGAAAAAAGCCTTGCAGCATGGGTGAGTGGTGGAAGTTATTGGGCTTGCTAAATTATCGCCAGCACTTTAAGGATTCTCACAAGTGGAAGGCCTCTGTATGACCTGTTTTCTTGTCTACCTCACAACAACAGTAAAGGCATCTGTGGGCAAAAAGGGGTCTTTCAGAAAGCAGAGGAAGAATGGGGCAAGTCGAGTGCCTTCTAGCCAGCCAATCATCTGGTCAGAGGAACATTGGACAGAATTAGAAAAGTTGCTTGGTATTCTGGTACAGCCCCCAGAAATAGCCTATCCAGATTTCCCCCTGCCCTTTACATACAAATGCATCTGGGAGCTGTGCTGTATCATTGACAGGAGGACAACTTACAAGTGATAGGGTCCTAGAGCCATAGCCTTTCTCCTGGAGAAAAGAGATTTAATTTGCATCTGGGAAACTGTAGTTTCTGGCTTTGAAATGGGTGATTTTGGGAGTATTTTTATATTATGTGTCATCCTTCACTGTTTACACAGATAATAACTCATTGACATACATACTTACATCACACAGATTGAATGCCACTGGACAGTAGTGGGTAGCTGAGTTGGCTGACTTTAATTTCAATATCAGATACTGGCCTGCAAAATCTAATGCAGATGCTGATATTTTATTCCTTATGCCACTTGATATGGGTACATTCATGGAAGGGTATATTGAGGAAACAGCTATGGATGTTGTATATACTCAAAAGACCAAAGCTGACTGCGAAGAGTTACAAAGCGATCTCACAAAACTGGGTAACTGGGCAAAAAAATGGCAGATGAAATTCAATGTTGATAAGTGCAAAGTAATGCACACTGGAAAACATAATCCCAACTATACAAACAAAATGGTTGAGTCTAAATTAGCTGTTATAATTCAAGAAAGAGATCTTGGAATTATCATGGATAGTTCTCTGAAAACATCTGCTCAGTGTGTAGCGAAAATGAAAAAAGCAAACAGAACGTTGGGAACCATTAGAAAAAGGATAGATAATAAAACTGAAAATATCATAGTGTCCCTATATAAATCCATGGAATACCCACACCTTGAATACTGCATGCAATTCTGATTGCCCCATCTGAAAAACATATGTTAGAACCGGAAAAAGTACAGAGAAGGGCAACACAAATGATTAGGGCACATATGAGGAGAGACTGAAAAAGACTGGGACTTGTCATATTAGAAAAAAGATGACCAAGGGGAGATATGATATAGATGTCTATAAAATCATGAATGGTGTGGAGAAAGTGAAAAGGGAAATGTTATTTATCCCTTTACTTAAAGCAAGAACCAGGGGTCACCCAATGAAATTAGATGACAGCAGGTTTAAAACAAACAAAAGGAAGTATTTCTTCACATAACACACAGTCAACCTGTGGAACTTGTTGCCTGGGGATGTTGTGAAGTCCAAAAATATAACTTGGTTCAAAAGTGAATTAGATAAGTTCATGGAGGATAGGTCCATCAATGGCTATTAGCCTAGATGGTCAGGGATGCAATCCCATATTCTAGGTATCTCTAAACTTCTGACTGCCAGAAGCTAGGACTGGATGACAGGCAGGGCCAGTGCAACCATTTAGGTGACCTAGGCGGTTGCCTAGGGTGCTGGGATTTGGGGGGCGCCATTTTCTTCGGCAGCAACCGTGGCAGCTGGATCTTTGGCCGCCCCGGTCACCGCTGGCATTTAGACGGAGGGATCTGGGGCAGGGGAGTGTGGGGAGGGCCGCTTGCAGCAAGTAAGGGGGGGCGGCAAGCAGGGGAACTCCCTGCCCCAGCTCACCCTTGCCCCGCCTCCTCCCCGAGCACGCCGTGGCTGCTTCACTTCTCCCACCTCCCAGGCTTGCGGTGCCTAAGCTGATTGGTGCCGCAAGCCTGGTAGGCGGGAGAAGTGAACCAGCCACGGCGTGCTCGGGGAGGAGGCGGGGCAGGGGTGCTTATGCTCGTGTGCGGAGCAGGGGTGAGCTGGGGCGGGGGGGGTGCCTCAGGGCAGAGGGTGCGGGGTGGGGAGCTGCCGCAAGGGGGGGCACCTCAGGGTGGAGGGGGGGGAGCTTCTGTGGGGGGGCACCTCAGGGCGGGGGCGCGGGCGCAAGGTGGAAGTTTCGCTTAGGGGGCGAAACATCCTTGCACCGGCCCTGATAACAGGGGATGAATTGCTTTATAATTGCTCTGTTCTATTCATTCCCTTTGAAGCATTTGGCATGGGTCACTGTCAGAAGACACGGTCCATCTACCCAGTGTCCTATGTCCGACCCAGTATGGCCATTCTTATGTTCTTAAAAATCACTACAGGCCCAAGAAGAAGGATATATCCTGGATAGCCGCTACGGATGCCGCCGTATTGAGAGGAAATGAGCTAACAAGTGCATTTTCAATACCTAAGCCCATCTCTCAGAAAGAACTTTGTGAAGCACAGCAAACTGACCCAATAATAAAAGCAATTACTGAAGCAAAATTCAAAGGATCCATGCCAACAGTGAGGAAAAGCCACAGGTCAAGACAGCTTTCTAATTTATGTGTGAGTGGAGGAAAAAAAACCCAAACTTGTACCTTGATAAAGATGGTGTCATTTATTACAAAACCAATCAGTTGGTAGCACCTGAAAGGTACTGCAAACTAGTCTATGCAGAGTTACATGAAAACATAGGACACGACTAAGTTATTGACCTTGCTAGAGACAATTTCTATTGGTCCCATATGAAGGAGGATATTTGAAACTATGTAACCCAGGTTTGTCAGTGACTCAAACAGATGAGACCAACCAACATACCAAAGCCCTGTTACATCCTTTCAGTACCACAGAGCTGTTTGAACTAGTCTGAATTGATTTTCTTCACCTTAAGAAAAGCAGTGGGGGGTTGGGGGAAAAGGGTTTGCATGTATCCTGGTCATTATGGACTCTTTACCAGGTTTGTGTAGTCTTACCCTGCAAGGATCAAATCCTAGAAAACCACAGCTGACATTTTTAAAAGATTTTGTTTTAAAATTTGAATTCTCTAAATGAATTCACTATGACCAAGGTGGGGAATTTGAAAACTATCTGTCCCATAGGCTGCGACACTATGGCAAGATTGCAGGGTTGAGAACAACCCTATATCATCTTCAGGGAAATGGGTAAGCTGAACGATTTAATAGAACACTACTCGGAATGCTGAGAACTCTCCCTGAAGACTAGAAATCTAATTGGAAAGAATCCTTAAACAAGCTCATATATTTAGCAGCTAAAGAAGGAATAACTTATTGATACAGAGAGCAATTATATGAATTTGAAGATACATTTTGGATAAAGAATGCTGAGAGAGCTCAAATAATGCCAGACTTCCATTTCACCTGACATCTCTGCTTTTCCTTTCTCTCTTCCCATCCCCCATCCTGAGTCCCCTCCTGCCCTATGTGTCAGTGTTTTTTTTATTATTATTGTTATCCCTATCCTAACGTATTACATCAGTGCAATATTGTCTGATTTGTCTTGTCTGGTCTTGCAGCTTTGACAAATTGTAAGGTTGCTTAATTGTGCAATTTGATTGGCTATCCTGTGAAAAGTATGGTATGTGGTAACATATGTCATTTACCTTTTTGTATTTTTTATTGTTCTTTCTGAAAATAAAATTTAAAAAAATCCAATCGCATAACTGTATACATTAGGAAACAACAGGATTTTCTTCATTTTACCTTTTCTCACTTGCCGATCAACGGTAATTTGGTTTAGCGAGGAATCAGGAATTTGTCAAGGACATGGGTGGCAAGTTTGTAAAAATTTTGGTGGGGCCCAGAACCCGCCCCCAACTCCGCCCCCCCAACTCCGCCCCCACCTGCCTAAGGCTCTGGGAGGGGGCTCGGCGGGGGAGGTCTGGGGTGCAGATCCTGGGCTGGGGATTAGGGTGCAGGAAGGGTGCTGGGTGCAGGCTCTGGGCTGGGGCAGGGGGTGGGTGTGCAGGAGGGGGTGAAGGGTGCAGGCTTTGGGATGGAGTTTGGGGTTGGGAAGGGGTGTGTGGGAAGGGGGAGGGAGTTTGGGGATAGGAGGGAGTGCAGGGTGAGGACTGTGTGGCTGAGGATGAGGGGTACATGATGCAGGAGGGGGCTCAGGGCTAGGGAAGAGGGTTGGGCTGTGGGGTGAGGGCTGTGGATGAGGGGTTCATGATGCGAGGGGGCTCAGGGCTAGGGAAGAGGGTTGGGCTGTGGGTGAGGGCTGTGGATGAGGGGTTCATGATGCAGGAGGGGGCTCAGGGCTAGGGCAGAGGTTTGGAGTGTGGGGTGAGGGCTGTGGATGAGGGGTTCATGATGTGGGGACGCTCAGGGCTGGGGCAGAGGATTAGGGTGCGGGGGGAATGAGGGCTCTGGCTGGGGCTGAGGGTTTGGGGTTGGAGAGGCTCAGGGTAAGGGCAGCCTGCCTTGCCAGTACTGGCGAAGGGCAGGCACTAGGACCCTGCGGCAGCAGACAGCAAATCTGCTGGGAGCCCTCCGGGCAGCAGGCAGGAGACGCGCGGTGCGTTCTGTCAGGCAGGGACCCAACACACCGCGGCGGAGGGGGGGGGAACACGCGGAGGGGGTGGCAGGCGGGGCTGGGACCTGCTCCAGGCAGGTCGCGGCGGGGGAGACCTGCGGTGGCCGGGGCCGATCCAGGCAGGACCGGGGCGCGGGAAGAGACCCAGCTCCAACTATTGCTGGAGCAGGGCGCCCAGCCCTGAATATTGCTGGGGCCCGGGCCCCACACAAATATATAACCTGCCGCCCATGGTCAAGGACTCTGGTGATTATGTGCAAAAATGGAAAGCACAGATGAGAGAAGCTTTATATTTAGTCACTGAAACCTCCAGAAAACCAGCTGCTAGAAACAAGGGTTACAATGACCGCACACCTTACAGTTCCACTCTCTCCCCAGGAATTTGTCAGAGCATGGGGGAACCTGCATAATTAAAAGCCTACTAGGAAAAGCAGATCCACATTGTTACCAAAGGGAGAGGGGAATCATCTGGAGTACAAAGTGGTTCCAAAGGATCATCAGGGAAAAGCAAAGGTATTACATCACAATCTCTCAATGCTCTATGATTACTTGCCTATTCATAGTCCAACAGCAAGAAGAAACCCAAGAAAAGCACAAGGAGTGATACATTCCCCAGTTATCCAGGAACAGAACTCCTCTCACAGTTCCGATGATGACATACATGTTCAGTTCCTTAATTCTCAAGGTCAGGAAAAGACGGTGCCTGTTAACACTGGAGAACAACATCTGGAGGGCAGCCAACCTATAATAGCCAGCTCACTAAATCTGGATGCTGATTCTTATTGTCCCACTATTGTGAATAACTTCCAGACTGCTGGTGATTCTGATGGAAGTGCTGAGGTATCACATGGATATGGGTCAAAGGAATCAGTGCCAGCACAGAGAGAGCAAACACTAACAGACATCCATCCACCAGGATGAGAAAAGAAAAGAGGATATTCACGTGTGATCAGCTTGGATCCTCATGTTACCAGTACAGGAACCCACCGATCAATTTAATTGATCCCTCTGAGGTTGTGTCTGCAGCGTAGCAGTTATTAAAATATTTAATGCCAGTGAATTTAGGTCCAACAGTATATACACCAAGATTAACTGCTTAAGAGATCCTGTCATATTTAAATGGTTAATTTGAAGTATAGGCATATCTCAGTCATTAAACAATAGGTTTATAATGCAAAACTGATGACAAACTGATGACACCAGAAGTTTTGGCTCCTTTGGCAGTAAAGGATTTGTTCATGCTGGGATCAAATCAAAATTTTATGACCAAGTATGACCTGTAATGCTGGAAAAGTCAGGACCATTAGTGTTGCTGAGGGGTAAGTAAGGCACACACAAAAGAGAGTGCACATTCGTTAAACTTTTTGGATCCTCCCACCCTCCACTGTGTTCCACAGAGGTGGTATATTTTAGATAGTCCCTGCCCTGGCTGGCTGGGGTTGCTGTGATATAGGGGTGGACATTTTGTTTGGAGCTCTGTTTTCACACTGACCCCTGAGTCTCTGCTCTGGGTTACAGGTGTGTGCTGTATATTTAGTCTGACTGAGATAATAAGAAATCCTGCATTTTCAAAGGACAGAGTCTGTGTTTTAAAGCACGTAGGAACAGCAATGGGGAAGTGAACGGACAAGAGAAACATCTCCCAAAGGAGTTCCTGCACCAAGCAGGGACCAAAGTCAGACAAACAAAAATGTATGTGTGTATATGTGTGTAGTTCTGTACCTTGGCCCAAAACATGAATATTTTTAGGTTTGTAGAAGCTGTTAACTTGCTTCTTTCCAGTGTTGTATTTCCTACTTCCAAATGGATCTTGGACTGGGACTGCAGCTTGAACCCCCAGGTGAAAAAAATCCCTGCTGCTGTCATGCAATTTCCAGTCCAAGTGGAAGAGAGAAATTCTGGAAATTGCTGTCTAGAGAGAGGAGCCAGTATCAGGATATTTGCATGCTGGTTTGCAGGCCAAAGAGGCTGTTAATCTGACTGAGATGCTGATCTGTAGTGTAACAGTTTCTGGGCTGTATCAACTTCATTGTCATCCTTTGCACAGCACAGCACACCACAACCGTAAGTGGAGATTCACCTTAAGACCTTATGCTAAAGGAATATAAATCCCCACCACTTGAACTAAAGGAGACTCTCTATCTGTGATATTAGTGCTCATTTCCGCTGTAGGCTTCCAGCCATTACACACTACATAATCATCCATCTGTATAGGTCTGTAATTCCAGAGCAGTGGTAAATACTATCCGTGATTTATATACTTCCCCCTCTTCCAGACTGTAATAGGGGAGCCATCTGCCATGCACCCCGTCATGTCCAGGGGCAGCTCTGCAGAACTCTGCCTCAGTTTTCTGCTCTCACAGGACTCCTCAATAACACATCCAACTCATATTAAATTAAAACAGTCTCCTCCTGGGATGCAATTTATTTAGCCCTTACACACTGGTCATCCAGGCCCCCAACCCCATTTCAGTCTCTCTCTCTCCCTTTGAGTCAGGAGTCCCCAGCCCTTCTTTCCAGAACGGGTTTCAGTTCCTTTACTCCCTGTAGGAGCCAGTATCTCTCCCTGATTCCTCAAACCAGCTATGGCTTCCCACGCTTCTGTCCTGTCTGGGCCTCGCAGCCTTTCTGACTGTAGTGCTATCAGCTCCCACTTGGCTCCCTTCCCCAGGAACTCTGTCCCCCCTGCAGCCTGTTCTTTCCTACTTTATCACCTACTTTAACTAATCCAAGCTAATCACATGACCTCATAGTTACCCACTAGGGGAGGTGAGCTGATCCTTTCCCAGAAGGGTTGAAGCCTCTTTTCACTGTAAAGGGCCCAGCTACCCTGTGACACAGACTTAACTTTGAGCACCTGAAATTCATATCCAACCATCAGGTGCCCGATGTAAAGATTATAAAACTGATATAGATTAGATTTCCAGACTAGAAGATCTGGATACTTAACTGTAGGAAATCTTTTGGGGTTCACTCAACCCTAGTTTAAACACTTTTGTCAGTGAAGCAGCTTGCAGAAATAATGCTGCTTAGGAGGGATTTTAATACTTTTCTGTTTCATTTGTCTTTATTCCCTTTTTCATGTTCCAGCATTGATCCCAATTCGATGAAAGTAACCTGAAAATCTGTGAACTCTAAAGTAAAACCAACATTTCCTTCTCTCTCTCCTTCTTGCCCATAAATGCTTGAATAGGTCATTGAAATATATTATTCTGCTTCTATGCACAGAAAAGACATATAAACCTTAAATTGCATCTAGGGATTTTGCCTTCAGATTTTGAATATATTCTGTCCATGTTACAGTCCTCCCTGGAATACAATGATGCCAGTGTAGTGAATTATCAGTCTACACCTGAGTTTGTAACTTCAGTGCAGTAAAACTGATAATCCATTCCAGTATTTGATTACCAGCCTAGAGTGGAAATGCAAGAAAATAGAATAAAAAAAAATAAAAAAGCTTGATGGTTTAAGTGCCTTAAAGGGACAGATTTATAAAGGTATGTAAGTGCCTAAAGATCCAGATAGTTGTGCCTAAGTGTGTCAGACACCTAATCCCATTAACGTCCAATGTCTTTGTAAATGTGGCTCCAAGCGATTAATGTTTGTAAAGCAATTTGAGATTCTCAGATGGAAGATATTATTAGGGCTTGTTCCTGGACCTCTTGAAGTCAATGGCACAGTTCCCCATTGACTTTTGTGATACATGACTAGTCTCTTAATATGCAACATATCATTATTTAATGTTAGGTTTTCTGTTACCCCTTATGTACTCCTGATGGCCCCAGTGAACAAGATCGTTCTAATGGTACTTCCTCTTACCATAAAAAGACTGGTAGCTTTTAAGCTAGCAGAAGACAGGCCCTATGTCTTTAAAGCATATTCATTTCAGCCTCATTACACTGTGTAGCTTTGATTTCAGCCTAGATATCAGCCTCAGCCTCCCTAAATCCTACTTACATCTTCAAATCATCCTGAAAAATTCCTTTCCCTTCTTAGTGGCTGTATGATTTAAAAAATAGGAGACAGCAGCCTGGCCACCAGGTTCTTGAAGACATGCTGTCATTGGAAGATGGATCTTTGCAGAAGTCAGAAGCTCTTCAAGGTTAGGGAGAGTCAGAGTGCTCACAGAAGGAGGGTGTGACATTCAGTGTTTAGAACATAGGACTAGAAGTCAAGTCTCCTGGGTTCTTTTTTAGCTCTGAGAGAGAATATAATCTAGTATTTAAGGAATGGGTCTCAAACTCAGGATCCTGGGTCTCAGGGTGCAGGAGAGAGTGTGGGACTAGTGGTGAGAGTATGGTAGTAGGAGCCAAGAGACCTTGTTTCTGGCTCTGGGAGGGAATGTGGTCTACTGGTTACAGGTAGAAGCTAAGACTCCTGCGTTTTGTTCCTGACTATGTTGCTGACTTTCTATGTGACTTTCAGCAAGGGTGTGTTATGTGCCTCAGATTACTCATCTGCAAAATAGAGATTATTACCTTCCCCATAGATATAGTGTGGAGTCTAATTTAATATAAATTTGCAATGTGCTTTCTGATCTTCTGATGAAGGATTCTATATGTGTGTAAATTATTATCATTACTAAAATTAATTGGATCCTAATAAAAAATCTGGGTGCCAGTTCAGACAGGTGTGGAGGACTTATGAACCTCGTTGTCTGTGCCTGATAGTAGAGATCAGATTGTAGGGGCAGCCACAGTTTATGGCTAATTAGCCAGTGCTGAAGTCACTGGTGAGCTCCCTTCTGCAGTTCTGCCACAGAACTGGGAACTCGAAGGTTCATCACAAACTGGGAAGTAAAAGGGTACTAAATATTTTATGCCAAAAAGTTAAATATTATCATAAAAGTAATTTAATATAAATGGCTTTCAGCAAATCCTTATCCATATTTCATGACTGAAATGGGTGGCTGGTTTCTAATGTTTGCGTGCAATTAATTTTAATGGGTATGTTGCATTAATTCCTCTCCCTTGTCTCTCAGAGATCCTGACCCCATCAAAAAAAGCAAATAGCAGGACTTCAAATGTCCCTGGCACAGAAGGTGACACAGGGCCTTGTGTATAGACCTGGAAATGACAAGTTAATAGGCTATTGACCGTTTCCTAAGTATATAGAGAGCAATTACTCTGTTTGTGGGGGTGAATGAGCGGTGGTGGGGGCTCTACAAGACAACGATATCTGAAAATATGAATATACAATAGGAACTCATTAAGGTTCTATTTTCATTTCTGTTTTACAGCCTGATCCAAAGTCCATTTAAGTCAGTGGAAGTCTTTCGATTGTCTTCAGTTCGCCTTAGATGAGTCCTTAGTTAATTTAGTGTATGGACTGGGATCATTAGGACCAGCTTTTTCCAGATACAGCAAAATACAATTTCTCTTCTCTTCCTAATTAATTCGCCCCTTCTGAGATACCTTTTGGGAGATGTAAAGGAGGAAGTTGAGATATGGAACTTAATCTTTGTAGTTATTATACCTTTTGAGGCAAGGAGTTCATTGGACCTTTTCAAGTCATCTCCTCATTGCATGAAGGAAACACCATATTCAGTGTGTCTGTCTAGGTTCTCGTAATGGTCATCAGAACAATAGTATCTCAGTTTTGTAAAGCAAAACAAATGTGTCCCAAATCATTTAACATGAGCTCTAGAGACAAAGCTTAAACCTCCTGCTTCCAGCACAGTTTTATGAAATGTTGGAAGGAGGAAGAAATAGCTTCTATTACTGTAAAACCAATAATTCATTATAGATTCCTGGGGAGGGGGAGCTCCAGCTTTAATTAGCATCAAACTTAACTGGCTTCTGTTTCAACCCTGACTATTAATTAGTGATGCCCTTGGGGTAATCAACCCATTGTGGATATCTGAGAAAAATAAACTGATTAATAGTCTGACCTTGACAGTTCAGTATAGAAGCTGAAATACAGGCTGTTCACCCAGGATGTCTTGCAAACTTATCTTAGGGTGGGAAATTGTGCCTAAAACCCACGTAGTAATAATCAGGCACGGGCAGAACTGGTTCAGGAAAAATCAGAACTTATCCTAATATTTGCCCATGTCCAGAACCCAAAACCTTTTTGGAGGTTGGAAAGGGTTCAAGTCTTTCCATTTCCATGTTCTGTGGCATCAAGGACCCAGCCAAGAACAGAAGCTAAAATAATGAATACAGAGAGAGCCTGGTACCTATGTATCCAATGTATTTATACTATACTCATCATCATGCATCTGAATATCTTCACGAGAATCCCAGTCCAGCTTTACAGAACCAAGAGGTTGGATAAGGATCTAAATTTTGGGTATTTCTCTTAACTGAATCTTCCTAAGCACCTGAAGTTCACCTGTTTCTGTTATCAACAAGCAGGTCGATGTTCAGCAACAGGTTTTGGAAACAAATTGAATAAAACCATGAATAATTACATATGGGAGGCAGAATGGTTTAATGAATAGGTTGCCAGGCAGGGATGGAATCCTGGGCCTAACTCCTCCCATGTGGGAGTTTTGCCATTGACTGCCCTGGGCTTTATCCTCAACTTTGGCCTTACTTGTGTGACCTTGGGCAAGTCACTTAACCTCTTTGTGATTCAGCTGCCTCCAATATAAAATAGGGATAGTAAGACCCATCTTTTAAAACACTCTGAGATCTATGAATGAAAGGTGCTATGTCTGTTACCAAATGATAAGAAAATTAAAACCCTCTGCTGCAACTCATTTCTACGTTCAACTTCAATGTAGAAGTTCTGTCCCTTATCAAAGCCTTTTCCTTATCTAATCATTTGCCCTTGAACTGATCTGTTATGTAATTTTCTACTTTCTCCTCCTTTTGAAACTCAAAACTTGCAGGGGTGTAGGTTGGAGTAGCTCATCTGTGTTACTTGTGCCATACAGCCCTCCTGAGGATCTGTCAAGAAACTTGGCTGCATGGGCAATGGAAAAAAGGATTCCATTAAAAAGCCCATTGTTCCTTAGTTTTAACTTACCAAAAGAGAGATCAGAACATACTAAGAACTACTGATTGGTGCTAATCCCAGGTTTGTATTTCAAAAACCAATTTGGAGCTAGGAAAGCAGCAAAAAGTATTTTAAACCAATAAACTTTATTTCTTTTTTTATACTGAAAAACAGACAAAGTAAATAATGATGTCCCCTTAACTCACTGCCCGAGGGATTTTTCTTTTTTTTTACTGTAGAATTAGCACCTAGATACCGTGGTGATGAGCCTGTAGGAATACCTAATATATCTATTATAGGACAATTAGAGAAGTGGACAGACCAACAGATAATAGAATTCTAAATTCCATAAGACTTACTTGTACAATCTAAATCCTACCAGCAGCTCATGTAGAAAGCTATTACTATATTTTACTTTAAGAAAATCTGATGCTAGTGAAAGATTGCTAGCCTATTTGATATCCCTGGAGACAGATGTGTTCTGTTTATTCCCAGTACAGATACAGCATGAGCAGCCGCAGAGCAAGCTGCCTTCATATCACCCCATCAATGTTCCTGGAAGATCCATGTCTAAAGAGGTGTTTCTGTAAAGGGAAAAAAGAAGTTCAGGCTCCATGGCCCATTCACATCTAGCCTTCCCTGCTGTGACTCCCATCAAGGGAACCAATTAGTGCTAGTTTGTTTTTTTATGATTCAATGTAAGCATGAAATTCCTCTCTATGTACAGTGGAACCCTCTTACAGTCAATCACATCTTTCATACAGTGATTTCAGTCTGAGAGCCACTGTGATTAGAATTGGAATAGGCACATCACAATGCACCGAACAGCCTGAGACTTTTGTTCTACTTCATATCAGTGAAGTGACACTGTATTAAATGGATTCCACTGTACAGAGTAGGTATATTAGAGATGCTTTAAATGAGTGGAGAGAGAGAGGCAGAATTTAATGAGTACTCTATACTCTATTTTACATTTCCTTTTTGTTTCTGAATGATGGTGTTCTTGTCATTTGCTAAGACTATAAGCTCTTTGGGGCAGGTGCTTTCTGTTTGTTACATGAATATACAGTGCCTAGCACAAAGGGACCCTGCTGCTTAACTGGGGCCTCCAGGCTTTACTGCAATATAAATAAATACTCCATGTGAAATTACTTGATTAAGAACTGATCTATCAGGAGAGTTTTGTGATGGTTCCAGGGCTGGTACACTAGAGGAGGCTGCAGGGACATTAGCAGAACTGTGTGGGTGATCTAGGACTGGAATAACAGGGTTGTGGAAGGATAGGATTTGGTGTCTTGGCTGACCTACGCAAAAGAATAAATGGACACAAATCTGACATCAGGAATCATAACATTCAAAAACCAGTGGGAGAACACTTCAACCTCTCTAACCACTCAGTGACAGACTTGAAGGCAGCAATTTTGCAACAAAAAAACTTCAAAAACAGACTCCAAAGAGAAACTGCTGAACTTGAATTAATATGCAAACTAGATACTATTAACTGTGGCCTAAACAAAGACTGGGAATGGTTGGGTCATTACACCAATTGAATCTATTTCCCTATGTTAAGTTCTCCTCACACCTTCTATGGGCCATCTTAATTATCACTTCAAAAAGTTTTTTTCCTCCTGCTAATGATAGCTCATCTCAATTGATTAGACTCTGCCTGTTGGTATGCATACTTCCACCTTTTCATGTTCTCTGTATGAATAAATATCCCCTGTCTGTGTGTTCCATTCTATGCATCCGAAGAAGTGAGCTGCAGCTCACGAAAGCTCATGCTAAAATAAATTTGTTAGTCTTTAAGGTGCCACAAGTACTCCTGTTTTTTTTGGCTGACCTATGTGAGAGAATCAAAGATGAGGCAATGGGAGTACTTAAGATTAGGAATAGCAGAAACATGAGAGGGATGCTGTCAAGGCTGAATCCCAACTCTGTCACTCTGAGTGCACAAGTGAGGCCTGCAAGGATTTTCAAAATTAATACTTGCCACTTCAGGCTTGTATTAAATGCCCAAGGTTACAGCTTTTCTCTGACCTTGGCTTGGTAAATACATCTCCAAATCTAACAGGAGGCCAAGTTTACACAGTAAGGATGGATTTCGTCCCTCCCATGTTCCCAACCTCCAAGTCAGACATTGATACTAAAATATTTGTACATGGTAGTGCTGACTCAGATAATACAGACATGGGGACCATATAAGTACCTAGATACATATTCAGCTATGTAAAGAGACAATGGTATCATTAATTTCAAACAACAAAATAAAAGAGTTCTAAAGCTTGTGCTATTCCTGCCACCAGCTTCAAAACACCGTCAGGGACAGCCGTGGAAGGTTGGTTGGCTGCTTCTGCATTATCTCCTAACAGGTGAACAATTAGTTAATTGGTGCTGGTAATTACAGTGTTCATTAAGCAATCTCAGGTGGCAGGTTTACCCTTCCCATCCTTATCATTGAGACATTCTGGATAGGATTTCATGAACAATTGGAGGTAATAGCTCTCAGTGTCTTACTTGCACATATAATCCAGCACAGTGGTGTTAGTGATATTCAACCTCTAACATCATGTGCTTCAGTTCCATATGGGATTAGCCATAACAGCTCCTGACCTCAATTCGAAGAGGTGGAGATTTGTGTTGTTCTCTTATGGAAATGTTACCACATTTCTGTCATTAGTTTCTACACATTTCTCTGTATAAATCAAGGATGTTTAGTTTTATGGGGAAGGATAAGAATAATGATAATAATGTATATGTAGGGCCCTACATATATAACAGTCCATTTTGGTCAATTTCATGGTCATAGGATTTTAAAAATCATAAATTTGATTATTTCAGCCTATTTAAATCTGAAATTTCACAGTGATGTAATTGTAGGGGTCTCAACCCAAGAAGGAGTTATGGTGGGATTGCAAAGTTATTGTGTGTGTGTGTGGGGGGGGGTTTGCGGTACTGCTGCCCTTACTTCTGTGCTGCTGCTAGCGGTGGCGCTGCCTTCAGAGCTGGGCAGCTGGAGAGTGGCGGCTGCTGGCTGGAAGCCCAGTTCTGAAGGCAGAGCCACTGCCAGCAGTGGCGCAGAAGAAAGGATGGCATGGTATGGCATTGCCACCCTTACTTCTGCGCTGCTGCTGGTGGGGCGCTGCCTTCAGAGCTGGATGCCCAGCCAACAGCTGCTGCTCTCCAGCCACCCAGTTTTGAAGGCAGTGCAGAAGTAAGGGTGGCAATACTGTGATGCCCCTAAAATAACCTGTGACACCCCCCCTCCAACTCAGTTTTGGTTCAGGGCCCCCAATTTGAGAAACGCTGGTCTCCCCCATGAAATGTGTATAGTATCAGGTAAAAGCACACAAAAGACCAGATTTTACGAGGGGAGCCCAGATTTCACGGTCCGTGATGTGTTTTTCTTGGCCATGAATTAGGTAGGGCCCTACACATAGGAGTTATATGTACAAATTCACATAATCCAACTTCTGTACAAATATTAAATAAGACCTCATTATCATCATGGTCTCAGAAGTCAAAGATGGAAAGATCTGTTAGGTCCCAAGCACTCCATCCCTTCCATGGCATTCTCTCAACAGCTGGTTAGAGGTTCTGTTGCTTGGGACCATTAGCCAAAGTATTGCATGAAGTAGCAGAGTCGCTTCGCTGACCCCATCTATTCAGAGCCTCACCAACAAACGCCAGTTACTTTGTAAGTTCTTGATTTGGGATTCATTGTTATTGCTGTCTTTTCAAAAGAAAGCCAAAACCAAGAGCCTTCTCTTCTGAACTCCTTCCACCTTGAATTGTCTCTCAGTATCTCCCTGTTGAATTGACTCTATCTCTTTTCAAGCTTTATTAGAGAATCTTACTCTTTTTGCATTACTTTTAATACTTAGAACACATAAATACGAGTCAAGTGACCACTTCTGTTACCAACTCTACTACTAACCTGCTGTGTGATCTTGGGCAAAATGAGTAGTTTCTCTGTGCCTCAGTTTCCTGTGCTGTATAATGGGGATAAAACACACTTTGGCAGAGATTTCCCAGATGAAAGGCTTCACATACATGCAAATTATTATTACAAATTTATATTCCCATAGAATTTTTTAAATACTGTATCTACTTGTTGCTGTTACCATTAGCCATGATTTATATAATTCTCTAACTGTTATTCAGTCTGTAGAGCTTTTCATGGTATATTTACAAGACAGTCACTACCTAAAGTTTACGGTGATGATTTCAGTAAAAATATGTGACATGCACTGTATAATACAGTCTGTTGGGAAGTCGCATACTTTTTATTTCCTGTGTAGGTGTTAAGCTCATTCTGTTTCCTCCACTCTTCCACTGAAGGCATAGATTATTTATCTCGATGAACTATTAATACAGTGAAGGTAAACATTGTGCTCCAAGAGCCCCTTTGGAAACAATTGCAGAAATAACCGCTCCAGAGCTTGAATAAAGATGCACTTAACACAGTGCGCAGAACCTTTTTACAGCACGCATTGCACAGGTTCAAAACTGACCTGTGATGAGTTTAAGTTAAATGCTCAGGTAGACAGATGTCTTCATGCAAGTGTAACCAAAATGTGGAAGCAGTTAAAAATGAATAGGCCATCTTTGAACCTTGTGCCCCACCAGTATCTTGGATCCTTCATCATCCTCAAATAAACTTTTTGCCTCTCTTAGGCATTGCTAAAGGCTGGTGGAAAGCCCTGTAGGGAATTCATCAGAGCATGAGAGTCTGGTCAGCTGATTTGTTTTGATATGGTGTTAATAATCCATGGATCAGTAGAATAGTTTAAGAGCTAGGCATGTCCGGATGATGGGTTAAATCCTGGGAGTTGCTGTGTATCCTCAGCACATAGATTTCAAGGGGAGCCTCACTCGGGATTTGGCCATTCTGTCCTGATGAAAGGAACCTTTAGTATTTCAAAGTCCCTTCTTTCCCCCCCTCCTTCCTTTTAACTGGCTTTTTTCTTGGAGTTTCAGATCAACTTTCAAATCTCTTTTAGCAGATTTTTAATTATTCTGCTGCCACATTGAGATGGAGGCTCCAGCCGTTTCTGAGTCACATCTGCAGATCATGTAGGCATAATCTCTATGGTAACTGACCCACGTTGGGTGGAAGAAAATAAACTCAGAACTAAAGGTTAATTGCTGTTTCATTTATGCATTTTTGTGCAATTCCAGCTTTGTGAATTGAGGTTCTAATTAGAATCAAATTATCAGCAGATTGAACATCTTCTTTGTTATTTGGGTGGCTGCAAAACTACTCAGGCTGGTTCACAAATAGACAAAATAGGAACCCCTATCCTTACACCCCTGTCTCAGATAATGAATGGGAAGCTCCAGCCAGGCTTTTTTTAATAAGGGAAAGAAGGTTCTTGTCATTGTGTTTTTTCTCTTTAATTTAAAAGTATCTGGAAAAGACCTGTTGATCTGTCAGGCCATCTCTGTGTAATCATAGGGGTTCCCTTGATGGATCATTGGTCCATCAAGTCTGGTAGCTTAATTCTGGCAGTGGCCATTACTTGATATTTTAGGGGAAACAAACACAAGAATAAACAAAATCTCCAAACAAACACAAACAATTCCACACATACAAATACCCCCTCCCCCAATACATTTAGTAAACTATACAGTGTTGTACAGGAATTTGGGATTTTTTTTGACAACTAGCCAGTTCCCTGAAGCACGTGATCTGATTACACTTAGTATGCAGAACTACAAATGATAGAACCAATAATAAAATGATCCAGCCCTTTAAAAAAATCAGCTACAATATCTAACTCCACTTTCTCTGCCAGGGAATAACTCAGGCCTGGTCTACACTGGGGTCGGGGGCAGGAAGATTGATTTAAGTTATGCAACTTCAGCTATGTGAATAATGTAGCTGAAGTCGACGTACTTAGATCTACTTACCGTGGTGTCTTAACTGCGGTAAGTCGACGGCTGACACTCTCCCGTCGACTCCACCTGCACTTCTCGCCCTGCTGGAGTACTGGAGTCGATGGGAGAGCGCTCAGCGGTTGATTTATCGTGTCTAGACTAGATGCAATAAATCAACCCCCGCTGGATCGATCGCTACCCGTCAATCCAGCGGGTGATGTAGACAAGCCAAGATTAACTCTAGGGAAGAATACTAGCAGCCAAGAAGAACCCAGAGAAGTTGAAATACATGTTGACTAGCTTTTCTTCCTTTAAACTTCCCAACATATCTATTGGTTCCGGGAGAATTCTTAGAAAGTTTTCTGCAAATATCTGCTTGACTGAAAAATTGAATTTGCTTTAGCTGAGCTTGCATACTTTTTATATTCAAACATGCCTCTGGAATGAAGCAACCCTCCCTATGCTGCCTGGAGATCGATGATTGCATAAAGCGTTATCATGATTCATTACGACTGGGGATAATTGCTTGGCTAGACTAGATCCCAGAGTATTAGTGACTACAATCAGCCTAAAGGCAGGAACATCAAAAGGTTGAGTGGTTTGATCTGGATCCTCATCTGACCCACCTGAGTCTGCATATTTGGGCTGGGAATCTCATGAGAATGGATTTCTCCTTTCCAGTACTTCTACATTTTTTCATCTTCAGGTTCCCAATTCCATTCACTCTTGCTCCAGCCATTCTTCCCCAGTGTCCTGCTGTAAGGAGCCCTTCTCTTGACTGAGATGAGATTATCAATCAATACCACTTTCAGATTGGCCTGAGGGGGTGCCTCAGAGCTTTATCAAGTGCTATCTCTTACCACTTGTCTCCATGATTTGATGTTGGAAGCAGAAGAACATACTTAAGCAATTTAGGATCTCTCATGTGAAAAGGCAGCATTAGAGCCTCCCAAATGCTCTATAGATCTTGTTACACAAGAATGAATGGTCAAATGCTGGGCTGTATGGATTGGTTTTAGATGTTGTGTCATGAACAGAGCTGATGAATCCTTCTCAGTGAATAAACTTCTTTTTCTGCTCTTAGAATGTCCATGAGCAAATTGCAAATTACTCAGTTAATTATTCTACAGTAATCAAATCAAATTTTTTTTCTGTGAAAGTCTTTTCCTCCTTGGCTTTATACTACAGAAATGTATGCTATAGAATCTAGGTTGGTAGACAGCCAGATAGATGTTGTAGATGGTTCTCTATGAGTGTCTGTAATGTTCGCCCAGCTTTCATAATGAATCAGCACTTGGACATAATGACTGTAGTGTTACACAGTTTCTAATAACTCAGTATTTCCAAGTGCTTACCAAAGACTGGGTAATATTTAGTATTCCTTGTAGGGGCTTACTAAGGTCTCTACAGGAATTCTAAAATTTGAAATTCCTTTAGTGGAGCCAACAACAATTCTTACAAAATTTGAAAATCCATCCCTTTGAACATTCTTTAATTCAAGTTTCTTGATTCAAAGCTTACCCTAAACTGGATGGTGCAACAGGGTTCAGTTGTGACTCTCTTCAAGTATTTGAGCCTATTAAAGAAGATGAATTAAAAAAACAAACAAGAAAAATATCAAAGCTAGACTCTAGAATCCTGGAGGTAGCTGTGGTTACATTCCCTTCAAACCTGGGCTAAGCCTGGATTAATGGAGCTGACTCATGCCTGGTTCATTTTAGACTATCATTGATAAAGGAAAAACCCACACAGGAACCCCTTGGATATAAAAAGCCAATCCTGAACTGAATGTTCAAGACTGTCAATTCACTGAGAGACAGAGGCCATCTCACCACACCTGTACTGTAGCCTGAAGTATAGAGAGATTTACTTCAGACCATTTATTAAGTGATCATGTTCACATATGTTGCTCAGTCTGGTTTTACGTCCATACACCCTACTCGCTTGCACAAATCCGTATACATCTCTGTTTACATACACCCATTCCTTTCTCTCAGGGTCCTTCCTCAGGAAAGGCTTTGATATCTCTCATCTAAACAAACATGAAAATCATTTGTAGCCCTTCTTTTTTGTTATTCAATAGGAAGAAATATCTCCACATGATCAGTTGCAATTAAAATTCTTCCAGCAGCTACTCTAGAGCTTGAGGGTTATCTCTTTTCTCAGGGATCTTGGAAGAGTGAATTAATTTACATTTTATTCAAACAAAATTAGAGATGCAATTACTTGATAACCATAGTCACCCATGTTTTTAGGACCCTCTTGCTAGTACTTCTTGTTTCTGTTCTACAACCATTCCTATACTCCACCAAGTTTTGTAAGCTGTGCAGAAATGGTACATGTGGCTTGGAAGGTGGATTCAGCCCCTGTAAAGTCCCACTCTTGTCTCTCAGTAGAGATTCATAATGTGTGTGTTAATGGTTTTGAATTGGTAGGGTTTAGCAGGAGTTATCTTTTGGGTTACATGTGGAGATGGTCAAATAATATTTATCAAATTTATTTGACAAATTTAATGATATTTTTGGTATTACATTATTGGTTGAATATTTATTTCCCAACAAAACAGAACCTCCCTTTTCTCTGCCTCCCAGTCTGTGAGTGAGAGGATTTACTCAAATATTTGGCAATCAGGTCCAGACGTGCCAGGATTCCCTGGGCACCTTCTGTGAAGCAGTGAGGGAGCACATATCGTCTTTGTAGCATCATGTAAATAAATGCATACAATGTAAATAATGCTCCTTACCTGATTTGAGGAGTTGTTTGTTACAAATTTAAAACTCAGCCCTGTGGTTTGGCCACAGTTTTGCAAAGTTTGCAATTTTTTTGATGAACCTGAGACAATTTATGATTTTGTGTGGAAATCATATGAAAATACTATTTAAAACCAGGCAAAAGTTGATGGTCCTGACTGAGTTTGGAGTTTTTGGATTTTCAACCCAAAACCAACTTTGGATGTGTGAATCTCACATGAATTACAAACAAAGAAAAAGTTCCTATGAGTTCCTAGGATTAGGAATTGCCAAATATTGTGCTGTTTGGTCTTTAACTCAGAGCAAGAATAAATGTTATGATACACCAGAGGCACAGCAAATATTGTCTTGAAATACAGACCCTCTCTGAGAAATGACTAAAAATGCCATTATGGAGTTCCATGTTTATTGCCTCGTACTAACAGCAAATTAGATCAGCTCAGCTAATAAGAAGTATTTTTTAAAAATTTCCAGCTCTGCAAACTCACCCTTGGATCTGAAAATCAAGCTGAGTTCTTGCCTACATATCACCAACCATAAAAATTAATTTAGTAATTATGCTGGTGGTGCATGAAACAGAATAGAAGAGCTGGCTTTGCAGCCATCACCATAGATTTAGAGCTATGGCTAGTGCTACCCTGGGCAGTACTATATCCATCCCTTCCTGGCCACAGGGGCCAGATGGCTGTAGAGTTGACTCTACAAGATTACCAGAAGTAAAATGTAGTAAACAATATTTTAGTCTACAAAAATCAGCCAAGTACATCCGCACCAAGGCTGAAGGTACAGAAATCTAGAAAACTCATGTAAATGATTTAATACATTATTTTGCATATTAATGAATATACATTACCTTATTTACATAACAGCAAAATGTTCTGATGATCAGAATTTAAGCCTAACTAGGCTACTGCTTGTCCTGGGCTGAAAGTGCAGGGACTGGTTGCTTCCTATGATCAGTTAGGAAGTGCTCTGGCTGAGCTGCTGGCCCCTAGCTGGATGCCTGGCTCTGGCTAGTGATCCCTGCTTGCTGTTCACAGGCCCCTGTGGCCAGGAAGGGATGGATAGAGTATTGTCCAGGGTAGCAC